>NC_133335.1:96915357-97255357 GCF_042186555.1 Aquarana catesbeiana | reverse complement strand
TCTATGTAATTCTAGCATTCTATATAAAACTTGTTTTGTAGATGTATTCCTTTTGCTGCATACATGGGTTAGGGCTCACTGTTTATAAGTTGACTATGTCTTTTTATATTTATATTAAGACAAGGAAATATATAGAATATAGGAACCTCTTGAATGGGAAAGAGTTACTTTTCAGTACATTTAAAGTGCACAAAAAGCTGCAGAAAAGCCTCTTTTTTTTTTTTTTTGTCAAAGTTTAATTGAACAAGCTGAAGTTAGAAGCTGATTGGCTACAATTCACAGCTGCACCAGATTTTGCACTCTCCAGTTTTAGCAAATCAACCTCCATGTTGTTGATCACAGCTACACCAAAGCAGTGAAGCCAGCAACAGTGTTCCTGATCACCACCACACCAATCCCAGCATCACCAGACCAGTGTAGCCATCGACAGTGTTGCTGATCACTCCAACACCAGTCCCAGTGTCACCAGACCAGTGTAAACCAGCAACAGTGTTGCTGATCACCTCACACCAGTCCCTGTGTCACCAGACCATTGTAAGCCAGCAACAATGTTCCTGATCACCGCACACCAGTCCCTGTGTCACCAGACCATGGAAAGCCAGAAACAATGTTCCTGATCACCGTCACACCAGTCCAAGTGTCACCAGACCAGTGTAAGCCAGCAACAGTGTTCCTGATCACTGCACACCAGTCCCAGTGTCACTAGACCATTGTAAGCCAGCAACAATGTTCCTGATCACCGCACACTAGTTCCTGTGTCACCAGACCAGTGTACTCCAGCAACAATGTTCCTGATCACCACCACACCAGTCCCAGTGTCACCAGACAATTTTAAACCAGCAACAATGTTAGTGATCACCGCATACCAGTCCCAGTGTCACCAGACCACTGTAAGCCAGCAACAATGTTCCTGATTACTGCACACCAGTCCCAGTGTCACCAGACCATTGTAAGCCAGCAACAATATTCCTGATCACCGCACACCAGTCCCAGTGTCACCAGACCAGTGTAAGCCAGCAACAGTGTTCATGAGCACTGCCTCACCAGTCCTATCAACCACATTGACCAATTTCAATTGCTCTCATCCATCCCAGAAACCCTAAGGGAAGAAGGAGAAGAATAGGGGACTTTCAAATCCCTGGACCGCTGCCCAGGTTGCATGATCAATGGTAGCTAATCACCCACAGAGGTTAATGCAGTGGAGGTCAGAGATTGGGAGAGTGTAGGATCTCACCTTTTTATTTTTGCAAAAAGATGAACTTATACTTTAATAAATGAAGAGTGAACATGGGGGCAGCACTGAGCCTTGCAGTCATCAGAAAATTTGTCCTGACGAAGTTCCGGTCGGCAGGACGAAACATGTATATGCAGGGACGCGCCCCCCTACTGCCCAACCACCTTATGCTTTAGGAGGACCAACAGGAACCACACTGAACCGCCTGTGCTGTATCCGGAAGTAATGCGGCTGGAGCCGCCTTTACCCAGACCAGCTTACTCACTAATAGTGCAGAGATTACATCTGCCGTGAGTGATCAGTGAATGATCTATATCACTGGGAGGCGGCTTGCCTGTCTGATGCCAGCACATCATGAAAACTATCATGGAAGCTATCATGGATGGAAGACTGTGAGTATGCACGATACTACTGTAACTGATATCGGCTATATGGCTGCATGATTTACAGGTTTAGAGTTACCTAATAAGTATAGGACTTTCCCTGTGATATCAGTGGTTTCTCACACACTATGTGGAAGCCTTTATAGTACAGTACTCAAGCCACACTAGGAACTATCCTATCCAAGCATATACAGTATACTTTTGTTTACTTCCATTCTTTGCTGGCACCTTTTCATCATGGATGGACTGCCCAGTACTTAACACCTGCCTTAGATTGAGTCTACTTCTATGCCGAATGAACAGTTTCTACTCATTGCCTGATTTTTTTTGGGGTGTATTAGCCCTCTTTTGTTTTTGAGTTTTTTCTTACATATATTTTGATTACACCCTCCTTAATATTACTAGGTGAGTAAACCACTGAATAATATTAGAAGCCCCATGTCTATACTCATACTCCCCATGTCTATACTCATACTCATATACTCATAGACTCCCATGTCTATACTCATTTGGATATCAGAGGAAAGTTTTCAGGATGGGAGCAGTGGGCAGCTCCAGCAATAGATAATAAGAGCCCAGAAGGAGATTGTAAAAGTGAGTGCATAATAACTTGCTGACCGCATAACGCCGATATATGGCAGCAAAGTGGCCCTCCTGTGTCAGATCACGTACCTAGTACATGATCCAAAAACTTCTGGGTAGGGGGTGCTGGTGCGTCTGCTGTTGCCTTGATTAGACACAGCACAAGCCGATCAGCGGATGGCAGCCAATGAATGTCTGCTGGTACCTGCTGATTGGCAAGGAGGAAGACAGGAAGAGCTCTATCCTCTCAGTGGAGATGTGGCGTTTTTTTGTTTACCACCACATCCCTTAGTAAAAGCACCTTACATTAAACACATAAAACTGGTTAGACACACATTTAACCCTTTGATCGCCCTAGATGTTAACCCCATTTCCAACCAGTGACAGTGCATATTTTTAGCACTGATTACTGTACTAGTGTCACTGGTTCCCTTTTTTTTTGGTTCCATTTTTTTTAATTCCAGTATATATACCTTAGTTTGTAGATGGTATAACTTTTGCGCAAACCAATCAATATATGCTTATTGGGATATTTTTTACCAAAAATGTGCAGTGGGATACATATTGGCCTAATGCCGCGTACACACGGTCGGACTTTCCGGCATACTTGGTCCGGCGGACCAGAGTGTGCCGGACAATCCGCCCGTGTGTGGGCGGCGGCGGACTTTTCCGGCGGACTTCTTCCCAAAAGCCCGCCGGACCTAGATTTTAAACATGTTTGAAA
This sequence comes from Aquarana catesbeiana, assembly GCF_042186555.1. NCBI lineage: Eukaryota > Metazoa > Chordata > Amphibia > Anura > Ranidae > Aquarana > Aquarana catesbeiana. The sequence goes on along the minus strand of NC_133335.1, from coordinate 97,252,434 downwards.
TCTTTCCGTCGGACTCAGTTTCGGGCGGAAAGTCCGCTCGTGTGTGTGCTGGTCCGACGGAAAGCCCGCTCGTGTGTAGGCTGGTCCGACGGACCAAATACGACACGAGGGGATGGTATTGCATCTCGCGCTCGCTGCAATAGGAAAAACAAATCTTCCTATTGCGGCGAGCGCGGGGCATACCAGGCCCTTAGGTCTGGTATGGATTATAAAGGGGAACCCCGCTACGCCGAAAAAACGGCGTGGGGTCCCCCTAAAATCCATACCAGACCCCGATCCGAGCACGCAGCCTGGCCGGTCAGGAAAGGGGGTGGGGACGAGCGAGCGCCCCCCCCCTCCTGAACCGTACCAGGCCGCATGCCCTCAACATGGGGGGTGGGTGCTTTGGGGGAGGGGGGCGCCCTGCGCCCCCCCCCCCAAAGCACCTTGTCCCCATGTTGATGAGGACAAGGGCCTCTTCCCGACAACCCTGGCCGTTGGTTGTCGGGGTCTGCGGGCGGGGGCTTATCGGAATCTGGGAGCCCCCTTTAATAAGGGGGCCCCCAGATCCCGGCCCCCCACCCTATGTAAATGAGTATGGGGTACATGGTACCCCTACCCATTTACCTAGGAAAAAAGTGTAAGTAATAAAACACACTACACAGGTTTTTAAAATATTTTATTAAACAGCTCCGGGGGGGGATCTTCCTCCGGCTTCGGGGGTCTTCTTCCGGCTTCGGGGGTCCCTCCGCTTCATCTTCTCCCGGCGTCCGGTTGGTTCTTCTCCGCTCTCCGGCCTCTTCTCCCGGTGTCGCAGGTCTTCGGCCGGCCCCTCCGCTCTCTTCATGTAGCTCTATTGCGAGCGGAGGTCCGGACTTCTGGGCTTCTTGGCTTCTTGGCTTCTCTTCTCTTCTCTTCCCCCAGATGTTGACACGACGCTCTCTCCGGCTGGACTGGTCTCTGAGGGCTGCGTTGTGACTTATATAGGCGGAGACCCCGCCCCCATATGATGTCACAGTCCTTGGGCATGCTGGGACTGTGACGTTTTAGGGGGCGTGGTCGACCACGCCCCCTAAAACGTCACAGTCCCAGCATGCCCAAGGACTGTGACATCATATGGGGGCGGGGTCTCCGCCTATATAAGTCACAACGCAGCCCTCAGAGACCAGTCCAGCCGGAGAGAGCGTCGTGTCAACATCTGGGGGAAGAGAAGAGAAGAGAAGCCAAGAAGCCAAGAAGCCCAGAAGTCCGGACCTCCGCTCGCAATAGAGCTACATGAAGAGAGCGGAGGGGCCGGCCGAAGACCTGCGACACCGGGAGAAGAGGCCGGAGAGCGGAGAAGAACCAACCGGACGCCGGGAGAAGATGAAGCGGAGGGACCCCCGAAGCCGGAAGAAGACCCCCGAAGCCGGAGGAAGATCCCCCCCCGGAGCTGTTTAATAAAATATTTTAAAAACCTGTGTAGTGTGTTTTATTACTTACACTTTTTTCCTAGGTAAATGGGTAGGGGTACCATGTACCCCATACTCATTTACATAGGGTGGGGGGCCGGGATCTGGGGGCCCCCTTATTAAAGGGGGCTCCCAGATTCCGATAAGCCCCCGCCCGCAGACCCCGACAACCAACGGCCAGGGTTGTCGGGAAGAGGCCCTTGTCCTCATCAACATGGGGACAAGGTGCTTTGGGGGGGGGGGGCGCAGGGCGCCCCCCTCCCCCAAAGCACCCACCCCCCATGTTGAGGGCATGCGGCCTGGTACGGTTCAGGAGGGGGGGGGGCGCTCGCTCGTCCCCACCCCCTTTCCTGACCGGCCAGGCTGCGTGCTCGGATCGGGGTCTGGTATGGATTTTAGGGGGACCCCACGCCGTTTTTTCGGCGTAGCGGGGTTCCCCTTTATAATCCATACCAGACCTAAGGGCCTGGTATGCCCCGCGACGGGGCTAGCAAGGTGTCAATCTCGCCGATAAAAGCGGCAAGATTGACATCCTTCTCTAGTCCCGTCGCACCTGAGTCACGTTCAAAATGAACGGACTTGTCCGTGTGTGGGCAAGTCCGTTCATTCTGAAAGTCCGCCGGAACTCCGGCGAAAGTCCGTCGGAAAGACGGGCGGACTTAGCCCGCCGGAAAATCCCGGCGTGTGTGGGCAAGTCCGTTCGTTTTAAAGTCCGGCGCACCTGGCGGACAAAGTCCGTCGGAAAGTGTGCCGGACCAAGTAGGATAGAAAGTCCGCTCGTGTGTACGCGGCATAAGTTTATGAAGAAATTAGATTTTTAATTATTTTTTTTATTGCATATGTATTATAACAGAAAGTAAAAAGTGTATTTTTTTTTCTTCAAAATTTTCAGTCAAAAAAAAAACACAGAGGTGATCAAATACCACCAAAAGAAAGCTATTTGTGTGAAAAAAAATTATGTAAATGTTGTTTGTGTACAGAGTTTCATGACCGCTCAATTTTTAGTAACATAGTGCCAAAAAAAAAAAAAAAAAAAGTCTTTTCAGGAAGGGGGGGGGGGGGGTAAATCTTCCGGTGGTCAAGTGGATAACCCAAACTGGCCACCCCCCCCCGAGCTGCACACACACAACATTGCAGCAAGAGTTTGCATGCTTCCCTGACAACTTTCTATGTGTACTGCAGTTAAATTGAACCTGGTGGCCGCAGGAGGTCTCTGTGTATTTTCAGCACAGCTGTGTTGAGGAACAACTCCTCTCCTCCGCTCAGCCCTAGGTAGGACTCCAGCCTGCAACTGGGGCTCCACTGCAGTGTTGCAGGCTTGGGTTTGCAGACAGTCATCAGTAGCATACTTTATATGCTGAGATTGTCTAAGACTGCAAGATCCCCACTGTTCAGCACTCCCACTGGCCCCTGGCACAAAGTCAAAGTCACAAGGTTTCCTCCAGTCTTGGCTTGCCCTGTATCTTTACCCTCACTTTAGGAACTGGTGTGAGTGCAAGACAGTGCACTCCTGCTGATACGTGACCCACATCTGCTCCACATGCTAAAAGTCTATTTGTCAGAGGAGACAGAAAACCATGGCCCCTCAGGAGGAAGGCTGCTGCCCTAGAGAGTATGACTGTATCCAGATATGTTGCCAGAACTTCTTTCCAAGCCTCCTCCAAAAGTTCAAGTCTAAGAGCACACCATCTATTCCTAGAGTGATTATATTTATTGGCCTTAATTAATGATAAGCCAAACATTCCTGGCTTTGGTTCCAAGCAGGTTTGCAGAGCATGACTAAAGTTCGGGAGCTGAATCTGAGTCTCATTGAAGTCAATTACAGCCAAAAGTTAAAAAACAGTAATGGTCATTGTATATAGGCTAATAAGCAAGGGAGTTTCAAACAAATGCCATTGGGGGTGGAATGTCCTAGGGAACATGTAGCAAAGAAAAAAAAAATGTTTTAAAATTTTGTTTGACAAGAAGCAGAGAATTTAATAATGTTTAGAGGTCAACTCGCTAAAAATGCAAAATCCTTTTTACCTGTCAAGTGCAACATCTGTACAATGTATACAACCTGCAACAGCAAAACAAAAATTTACAAATAAAGAAAAGGCAGTTTAACCACTTGAGTTCTGGAAGATTTTACCCTCTTCATGATTAGGCCATTTTTTGCCTTTTAGCACTGTTCTACTTTAACTGGTAATTGCCCGGTCATGCAACACTGTACCCAAACAAAATTTATATAATTTATTTACATTTATATCTTTCTGCTAAAACATATCCATAAAAAATCGAATTTCTTCATAAATTTTGGCCAAAATGTATTCTGCTACATGTCTTTGATAAAAATCACAATAAGTTCATATCGATTGGTTTGTGTGAAAGTTATAGCTTCTGCAAACTATGGTAAATATACTGGATTTTTTTTATACTACTAAAGGCAGTGATTGGCAACTTATAATGGGACTGTGATAGTGCGGCGGACAATCTGACACTAACTAATGCTGGGAGGGAACTGGCTAACTGCCACCGACATCACCAGTGACACTAATACAGTGATCAGTAATAATATTATATATTGTTACTGAACTAATGACACTGGCTGGGAAGGGGTTAACATCTAGGGGGATTAAGGGATTAAATGTGTGCCTAACTTTGCGTAATGTGTATAAAGTGTGCTACTGTTACTAATAGATCTCTAAGTTTCTCATCCCTGCTTTGCAATTCTGTGAAGCAAGTAAAGCCTAAGGTTTAGACTTTAGAGGCAGAAAAATTGTGGTGGGAGCTGTGGATTTACATACTGTAAATCCATAAAATCTTTATAGACAACCCGATAAAAGGTCTCAATGTATGGGTCTGTAGACTGGTATGGATGCAAAACAGACCTAGGGCAAAAGGTCGTGTGGACTATCAGATTCTCAAGGCAATCCCACTGGTCTAATACCATAGTCCCTTCAGGGTCGTAATTAGATGCAGAATAGAGTGACATCAGTGCCTCTTAAGCCGCCAGCTCAGACTCCCCGTGATTCAGTGGACCAGGCTCCATGACAGACTCCTGGCCTCCAATGGAACAACTGATGTTGTCTTCAGAAAGAGCCTCCAAATCATCTTTACTGTGGCTATTCCTATTATTGGTTGTCTTCAAGGCATAATGTACAAACACAGCAATTAAGGTCCTAAAATAAACCAAAGCAATTAGGGGTATTAGAAGGGGCAAAATGTAGTTTCTTTTGTAATACCAAAAGCTCTGCCTCAGACAATACTCTCTTAGAAGGATTACAAATCTTTATAGTTGAGGGATTTTATTCCCTCTTTTTATTTTGGAGCCCTCCCCTACAGCTTCGTCTTGTACATCTTGGCTTTAATTCATTGAGGCTCGTAGGGCTTTTGTTGATCCAGAGGAAGGCAAAATGCCATAGCAAAGCATGATCCAATTTGCTCCAGCAGGGGAAAAAATACCTTCCTTATCCCTGAGAGGCAATCGGAAATTCTCTGGATCAACTTCACCTATAAATGTTAGTATCCAGTTATATTATGTACATTTAGGAATTAATGCAGGCCTTTTTTAAAGCAATCTACTGAGCTGGCCAGAACTAACTCTTGATGGAGTCTATTCCACATTTTCACCGTTCTTATGCCGCGTACACATGATCGCACATTCTGACAACAAAATCCATGTTTTTTTTCCGACCGATGTTGGCTCAAACTTGTCTTGCATACACACGGTCACACAAATCTTGTCGGAAATTTCGAACGTCAAGAACGCGGTGACGTACAACACGTACGACGGCACTATAAAAGGGAAGTTCAACACCAAGTGCGCCACCCTTTGGGCTCCTTCTGCTAATCTTGTGTTAGTAGAAGTTTGGTGAGAGACGATTCTCGCTTTTCAGCCTCGTGCTTTTCAGATCGTTACTGCTCTTCAGTTTGTGCTTGTGGGTTCTGTGGGATCTGGTTTTCAGTGCGTGTAGTCAGTTTGCATTGGTTTTTAAGTGCGTATTTTATAGTACGTATTTGATTCTCAGTGCGCTCTTGTCCGCTCGTTTCTGATTTTCAGCCCGTTCTTCTCAGGCCTTTCTATTTTTCAGTGCTTTCTGTTAGTTTGTTCTGACCATCTGACCATTTTTAAGCCATGAGGACCCTCACCCCGGACCAGAGGGTTTTTAACTACCTGCTGGCCAGAGCCAGAAGAGTGGTGAAGAATGCTTTCGGGATAATGGCCAGCCGGTTCCACCTATTCCTTACGCCAATCAACATGGCGGAATATCAACGTAACCATATAATCCTTGCATGCTGCATTCTCCACAACTATTTAAGGAGAAATTCAATGAACTATGTGGCATCAGTTGGGCCTGAGGCCGGACTTCAACAAGAAACCCTGACGGTGCTTGAAGCTGGCCATCCTGGCTTGCCCCTCCAAAGCACCCACGAACTAAGACAGAAGTATGTAGACTACTTTGCGGGTAGGGGGGCCATTGATATGCCAGAAAATGTTTAACCACTTCAGCCCCGGAAGGTTTTACCCCCTTTCTGACCAGAGCACTTTTTACAATGTGGCACTGCGTCGCTTTAACTGCTGAATGCGCAATCATGCAATGTTGTACCCAAACGAAATTTGCGTCCTTTTTTTCCCACAAATAGAGCTTTCTTTTGATGGTATTTGATCACCTCAGCAGTTTTTATTTTTTGCGCTATAAACGGAAAAAGACCGAAAATTTTGAAAAAAAATGATATTTTCTAATTTTTGTTATAAAAAAATCCAATAAACTCACTTTTAGTCATACATTTAGGCCAAAATGTATTCAGCCACATGTCTTTGGTAAAAAAAAGTCAATAAGCATATATTTAGTGGTTTGCACAAAAGTTATAGCGTCTACAAACTAGGTTACATTTTCTGGAATTTACACAGCTATTAGTTTATGACTCATTTCTTGAGGTACTAAAATGGCAGGGCAGTACAAACCCCCCCAAATGACCCCATTTTGGAAAGTAGACACCCCAAGGAAATTGCTGAGAGGCATGTTGAGCCCATTGAATATTTAATTTTTTTGTCCCAAGTACTTAAAAATGACAAAAAGTCTCACACATGTGGTATCCCTGTACTCAGGAGAAGCAACAGAATGTATTTTGGGGTGTAATTTCATATATGCCCATGGCATGTTTGAGCAATATATCATTTAGTGACAACTTTGTGCAAAAAAAAAATTGTCTTTTTTCCACAACTTGAGTCACAATATAAAATATTCCATAGACTCGACATGCCTCTCAGCAAATATCTTGGGTTGTCTACTTTCCAAAATGGGGTCATTTGGGGGTTTTTGAACTGTCCTGGCAATTTATGCACAACATTTAGAAGCTTAAGTCACAAATCATCCACTCTTCTAACCACTTGAAGACAAAGCCCTTTCTGACACTTTTTGTTTACATGAAAAAATATTTTTTTTGCAAGAAAATTACTTTGAACCTATGGTGGGTGTTTCATTTTTTTTTTTCACACAGTATATTTCAAAAGCATTTTTTTTGAAAAAACACTTTTTTTAATTTGAATGCACTAAAACACACTATGTTGCCCAAATGTTTGATGAAATAAAAAATATGATCTTAGGCCGAGTACATGGATACAAAAAACGCCACGCTGTAAAATTGCATACATTTTTAAAAGCCTTTACAGGTTAGCATTTTAGATTCACAGAGGAGGTCTACTGCTAAAATTACTGCCCTCGATCTGACCTTCTCGGTAATACCTCACATGCATGGTGCAATTGCTGTTTACATTTGATGCCAGACCGACACTTGCATTCGTCTTTGCGTGAGAGCAGGGGGGGACAGGGGTGCTTTTTTATTTATTTATTTTTTTCTTTTTTCTTTTTTTGCTTTTTTATCTTATTTTTAAACAGTTTCTTTCATTTTTTTAAATCATTTTTATTGTTATCTCAGGGAATGTAAATATCCCCTATGGTAGCAATAGGTAGTGACAGGTACTCTTTTTTGAAAAAATTGGGGTCTATTAGACCCTAGATCTCTCCTCTGCCCTCAAAGCATCTGACCACACCAAGATTGGTGTGATAAAATGCTTTCCCAATTTCTCAATGGCGCTGTTTACATCCGGTGAAATCTAAGTCATGAAATGCTCGTAGCTTCCGGTTTCTTAGGCCATAGAGATGATTTGAGACATTCTGGTCTCTGATCAGCTCTATGGTCAGCTGGCTGAATCACCGGCTGCATTCTCGGGTTCCCTGTTGGGACAGGAGAGCCAGAGAAAACCATGGAAGACAGTGGGGAGACGACGACATTCCCTCCCACTGCTTGTAAAAGCAGTCTAGTGGCTAATTAGCCACTAGGATTGCTTTTACATGAAAGCCGACTGCTGGCTGAAAATAATGATACCAAGATAATACCTGAACCTGCAGGCATAATTCTGGTATAACCACTCAAAGTCCAGCAAAATACCAGTACATTGCTGGTCCTTGTTGGGCATATATTGTAATCTTTTTTTTCATGCAGCCTGTGGGCTGAACGAAAAAAAGATATTGATCGGTGGGTATGCCCACCATTAGAATACCTCCCTTCATCCACCCACTTCTAATGATGGGCATACATGCCAAAGCATGGGGGCATCTGCCCCAAAAGTTAGGAGCAAATCGCTCCTCCGCCCCTGATGCCCCCATGCTTCGGCATATATGCTCTTTTTTTCAACTGTGGTGGTAAAATCACCCCCTACGGGGGCGTGACCTGCTGCAGCATGGAGTAGGACGTGTGGGACCGGAGCTCCGTCCGAGACTCTTCAATCCATCCCCATCCTGCTTCCCAGCAATATTTTTCAGCCAGCCAAGGTACCTCCTGAGTCCCCTGTAAGCACACTGTCCGGATCCTGCAGGGTCTTTGATCGGACGGACGTCCGAACCGATACGGAGCTCCTCCGCAACTATAGGCCGCGGCTTCGGGCCTACTGAAATCCGGAGGCCATCCTACCCTCCTAGGCCTCCCGGGCACCTGACCTTCCTCCCGCTCACGGACCCTACCCTGAGGGCTTCTGAAGGAGTCTCGGGCGGAGCGGTACGGGACCGCACGGCGGTAATCCCAAAATTTAGGCCGCGGCTTCGGCCTAGTCCGGAGCTCCGGCGGCCATCTTGCTCCTCCAGGCCTATCCGAGGGTGCTGTGATCTGGCCCCTGAGACAACTAGCTTCCCAGCCACCAGCTGACCCCCCTGCATGGGACCCTGAGAGAGGACTGTATCCCATAGTGCCCCCCCACACAGCGACAGTCTCAAACCCGAATCGAGGACCTGGCCTGGTCCCGGCGGCCATCTTGGTGCTCTCAGCCTTCCCACCAGTATAATTTCCTTGCTCCCTGGGCTCTGCACCCTGGGCTCTGCACCCTGCAATTTTTGACCTGAAAGTGAAATATAAACGACACCGGAGACTCCCAGGACCGGTATGACCGGAGGGAGACACTCCCAGGCATCTCGCAAGCCCCGGAATACTCCGAAGAAGCAGGCCTCTGAGGTGCGCTTATCTCCCGTCGCGGCGACTAGCATGGCGTCACAGACAGAGGAAGGAGAGACAACTCTACGGGAACAAACTAACTTTGAAGCCCTCATGCAGGCTATCACTACCTGCCAAACTACCCTGACGGGGAAAATAGAGTGCATGCAGCTAGACATCAGCCTCATCCACAGAGACATGGACTGTTTCCGCTCCAGGCTCACCGAAGTTGAAAGAAGAGTGGGGGAGGCAGAAGATATAATACAAGACCAGGGAGTCTCACTCCGCACGCTGCAGACCAAAATAAAAGTCCTGGAGGCCCGTGCGGAGGACGCAGAAAACAGAAATCGAAGGAACAATCTCCGGATAGTGGGATTGCCAGAGGGCGCAGAAGGTAAAGATCCTACGACGTTTACTGAGCACCTGCTGTGCACCCTTCTTCCAGATGCCAAGTTCTCTGATGTCTTTGTGGTGGAGAGGGCACATAGAATGCCTGCTACCCGGGGGCCCCCGGGAGCTCCTCCACGCACATTTATTCTAAAACTCCTCAATTTTCGGGATCGGGATCTGGTTTTGCGGGAGGCGAGAAAGATCGAGGTGCTTCGCCATGAGGGAGCGAGGCTCATGATCTTCCCAGATTTTTCCATCGATACACAAAAGGCAAGAAGATCATTTGATCAGATCAAATTGGATCTCCGCAATCGCAAGATCAAATATAGTATGCTATTTCCCGCCCGTCTGAGAGTGCAGGATGGAGAGTCAGTGCGGTTTTTTACATCCCCAGAAGAGGCATCCAGGTGGCTTGAAACAGTACCACGAGGCTGACCCAACCGTTCTTACCAAATCCCCTTATAGCATGTGTTTTGCTGCAACAAGAATCACCTTCATCTGCTGACTACACTACCAGCCTGAACCCTTTACCTCGACCTGTCCAATTAGATCAGAATAAGTCACCTCTATATTCTTCTTAAGATCCGGTTCTGTGAGTATATATGCCCACTAGTCATAGAACATTTATGCAAAAAGAGATGAAGAACTGTTTGTGATCATGTTTAAATATATGGTGAGGGGATCGGAGTCCTCAGTTTGCAACGTGTTCTAGTTTAAGAATAGTACCCCCGGACTTTTGGGAGACAGTTTAATATGCTGGGATCGGTTATCCGGGAATTCTGGGTCTTGTTGTCGGCTCTCTATGAACACAGACTAAGTCGCTCCAATGGCTCACTGTTCACGAGCCCCATGGGTAGTTGCCACAGTTGGTTTTGGGGAACGAGCATCCCGAAGTTTGGGGGGCGGTGCAGGGTGGGGGGAGGGTGGGGAGGGTTGGTGCCGGGGTTCTCACCCCAGATCAGTTTTACGTTATGTTATTTTATGTTTACTTATCATACATTTGGCATTTATCTGCTCCAGATTGTACAAACAGTGCTCTACTCAAGGCAGGACATGCAGTATCAATCTGTTAATACTAGAGAGGGAGGGTTATTCGGTTCACTGTATTATCAAAAATGTGCATCTCACTAAGAGTATTGTATTGTTATGGGAGCTCTGTATGGAGCGTAGGCTGTACCAATCCTGTGGCACATGTATCAGGGCACCAGAATGAATCTCCTTAATGTTATGTCCTGGAATGTACGGGGCCTAAATTCCAAGATAAAACGCTCCTTGGTTTTTACCTACGTAAAAAAATACAACCCCCATATTTGCATTTTCCAGGAGACCCATTTAACCGGGAGCAGGACGCTGGCTCTAAAAAAGCCCTGGGTGGGTTCATATTATCACTCTACATATTCTACCTATTCCAGAGGAGTCAGCGTTCTGGTCCATAAATCACTGCCCTTTACACTGCTTGATCTCCATCTAGATCCCGAGGGGAGATATGTGCTCGTACATGCCATGTGCGACAGGATTGAGATGGTAATAGTGGGTTTATATATTCCACCCCCAGCCTCCGTGGCGATTTTACACAAATTGACCCCTATATTGGCTCAATACCCGGCTGCAGCCATTCTTCTGGCTGGAGACTTTAATATGCCACCGGACCCCAGTGTGGACAGGCTGGGTGACGATGGAGCTTCTGATTCCCCACTGAAGAGATGGGCGGAGGGATATGGCCTTAGTGATGTATGGAGATGGCGTCACCCCAGGGATAGGCAATATACTTGTCACTCTGCCACGTATGCCTCCTTTTCAAGAATAGATCTGTTCTATGCCAGGGGACCCATTCTCTCCCGTGTCCAGGAGGTTAAGATTCTGCCGCGTGGCATTTCTGATCACGCTCCCCTCCTATTGCAACTAAACACGGACTCGCCAACGGGCTCCGGCCTATGGCGGGTCTCGGGTTTTTGGATAACGGATGAGAGGGTTGCCCCTGAGGTGGAGGGAGAGATGAACACATTTTGGCTAGAAAATAAAGCAATGGCCTCCCCTGCAATGGTGTGGGATGCCTTTAAGGCATATACACGAGGTCAATACCGCATGGTTATAAATAAAGTTAGGAAACTTAATAGGCTCGCACTGGAGGAGGCTGAGGGGCGGGCTCAGAATTTGGAATCCAGCTATGTGACCACCAAAGACACGGGAACTTACACCGCTCTTCGGGCTCTCCACCACGAGATTGCGTTGTTGCGAGCAACTGCAACCCGCAAGCTACTGCTCTCACAGTCCCAGAGAATATTCGAACAAGGTGAGAGATCGGGGAGGCTGCTGGCGTGGCTGGCTAGGGAGCGCTCCACCATAGCACACATTGCCAATATTAAAGATGACATGGGGAACCTCTTGGCGGATCCCGCTAAGATTAACGCCAGATTCGCACAATTTTATGAACACTTATACACATCCAAAACTGACTACACCCTAGATACCTTGCAACACTTCCTAGGTCAAATAGAGTTTCCAGTCCTCTTGGAGGAAAATAAAACTAAATTAGATGCACCTATTACCCTCAAAGAAGTACAGACGGCAATCTCTTCACTACAATCTGCAAAGTCCCCAGGCCCAGACGGTTTACCGACCGAGTTTTATAAAACTAATAGTGAGTCACTGGCCCCTCAGTTCCACGAACTTCTTCTGTCCATACTGGAGGGTCAAAACCTTCCTCCATCAATGTCAGAGGCGGTGATTGTTGTAATACCTAAGCCCCGCAAGGACCCCGAGCTATGTGAGTCATACCGGCCCATTTCGCTATTAAACGTCGACGCTAAGATCATCACAAAAATTCTAGCGAATCGGCTTAATACTGTTATCCTTTCTCTGGTTCATGGTGACCAGACGGGTTTCATGCCAGGAAAGGGAACCGACATCAATTTGCGACGATTGTATACAAATATATCCCATGCCCTTGCCAGAGGTACCCCCGGAGTGGTAGCCTCCCTAGACGCCGAAAAGGCGTTCGACTCAGTCGAATGGGAATATCTTTGGCATGTCTTGGAAAAATTCAATATTGGGCCTAGGTTTATCTCTTGGATAAAACAGATGTATGCTAACCCCACCGCCAGAGTCAAAACCAATGGGTCCCTCTCACCCCCCTTCAAATTACAAAGGGGTACTAGACAGGGATGTCCGTTATCCCCGGGTCTGTTTGCCCTAGCTATTGAACCTCTTGCTATCCTTATTAGGTCCTCCGTGGCGGCAGGGGGGATGGAGGTGGGCCCTTTACGGGAACAGATCTCCCTCTACGCGGATGACGCTCTTCTATATCTCCCAGATGCTTCCCACTCCCTCGAGGAGACCCTAAGAATCATAGACTTATTTGGTTCCTTCTCAGGTATACGCATAAACTGGAACAAATCCATACTTTTCCCGATCTCCCAACCGCCCCTACTCCCTCCCCACCATATACCCCTGCAAACGGTCACTAAGTTTCGGTATCTGGGCATTGAAATACAAAGGGATCTCTCCTGTTACCTGACTGATAATGTATACCCCATTCTACAACAACTAATAAAATGCTGCTTAACATGGAAGTCTCTTCCCCTGACACCGGTGGGTAGGATTAACCTCCTCAAAATGATATTCCTCCCCAAATTCCTATATGTATTTAGAAACACTCCAGTACCTATCCCTGAATCATTTTTTAAGCAACTAGATCGGGTGATTACTAACTTTATTTGGGTGGGACGGACCCCCAGGGTGGCCAAAACGAGCTTACAGCTTCCCCTATCGGCGGGTGGGCTGGCATTGCCGTGCTTCAGGAAATATTATTGGGCGGCGGTGCTGGTGACAGTGCGTTGGTGGTTTGTTCAGTCTCGCCATAACCCAGCGGTCAATTTAGAAGCAGCCATACTGGGGTCATATTCAGCATTGAGCAACCTGGTATTCAGGGGACCAAAAGCACAGGGTAATGTGACCATCCCCATGCGCACAACCGCCAAAATTTGGGAACAACTGACAGCTAAGCTCAACCCACCACAAACTTATTCACCATATACACCACTCTGGGGTAACCCTAAACTACCACATCTGTTAATGATCCCAGACCCAGCAGCCTGGACTAAATATGAAATTAAAATCTTACAGCATATAATGCCAGAGGGTAAACTTCTTACATTTGACGAACTACGTAATACCTTCCAACTCCCTACCAAAATGTTCTTCCGCTATTTGCAACTGAGACATGCAATTCAGGCTCAATTCCCTTCAGAAATTCAACTACAATCACATATGGTGGAGCGCTTCCTTATTTCCAGGCATGTGGACCGTGTCCTCTCCTCTTTGTATCTCCGGGTATCCCTAGGAACTGATAACCAAGGGACTAGGCTATTTAACAAATGGAAGCTGGTTGTGCCCTCCCTGACGGATGACGATTGGGAAGAGGGAGTCCAACAATATATTCCTTTGATGATATCCGCCAGGGACAGGTACATCCAGTTAAAATTTCTTCACCAGGCATACTACACACCCCAACGGCTTGCTAAAATATATCCCTCTCACTCTGATAGGTGCCCAAAATGCAATACGGACATAGGTACTTTCCTACATGTGGTGTGGTCGTGCCCCCTTCTTCAACAGTACTGGAGGGAGGTGGTACAGTACATCAACTTAATTGGGAACCTGACACTTACACTGGATCCTCGGGTCCTTCTCTTGGGGATCTGTGACACCCTCATCGCGAACACCCATAAGAGGCTATTCGTTTTCTATGCTCTATTTTATGCAAGGAAAACCATTCTATTTAAATGGAAACAGACAGATCCCCCAACAGTGGGACAGTGGAGAACACTCATTGATAAGACCCTCCCCCTATATAAGCTCACATTTATGAGCCGGAAGTGTCCCCAAAAGTTTGAAAAAATTTGGGGTCCATGGGTTTCTAAGTAAATGGCCACTGATGCGGATCCCCCCAGGAGAACTCGCTCTACATATATAATTTGAATACTTATAACTAAGATCCGAACTGATGTGCCTTGCTTTTTTGATATAATGCTTGAGATTATTTAACCTAGATTGTCACCTTCCTTCTGGAAATGGTTTGTCTTTGCCTCTCTTATGTAACCCTCTCTTATTGTGCCCTTTTATATCTCTATGTATAGATATATGTACATCTATTTATATATATTTGTGAATGTACGTCTGTCTTTTTTTATCTTTGTATTGAAACTTTTCTCCTTTGGAGATGAATAAAAACGTAACTGTTAAAAAAAAAAATCACCCCCTACAGCGCTGGAGTCATGGCTTTATGTATTGTGGGAGCAAACGCTGTTGCTTTCAAGATGAATAAATCCGTGCTGCAACTGAATGGCGTACCTGCTAAGCACATGATGGTTAACAATAAAACAAAGTAACATTACAGTATAACAGTAAGACTTACCATACCTGCAAAGCAAATACAAAAAAAACATAGTAAAAAATAAAACATTTTTTAACGCAACCTGTGCCTAAAATATATATATGCCGAAGAATGGAGGCATCCACCCGCAAAAGGTAGGAGCAAATCGCTCCTCCATCCCTGCTGCCCCCATGCTTCGGCATATATGCTCTTTTCTTTAACTGTGGTGGTGAAATCACCACACACCGCAAACGCTGTTGCTGTCAAGATAAATAAATCCGCGCTGCAGCTGAATGGCGTACCTGAAAACAAAAAAATGGTTAACAATAAAACACAGTAAACAGTAAAGTATCAAAAAATTACATACCTGAAAAGCAAACATGATAAAACATAATAACAATAAAACTTTTCAGTAAAAAAGAGCAGAACAATATAGAGAGAATAGAGAGAGAACAATAAAACAACAACTATTTTTTTTTTTTTTTATTTTTTTTTTTGTGTATTCTTTTTTTTTTAACTTTTTTTTTTACACTTTTTTTTGTAACTGTAACTTTTGTAACTGTAACCGGTTCCAGGTTCGAGTCTCCCAAAATGCAATGGCATCTTGGGAAACCCTGTGAAATTGTGCCTAGTCTGTGCAATGCTGTACCCTACGCTAAAACTCAACTAGTGTATGATAGCGCTCAAAACATTCACCAATGCAAAGACCAGGATTGTCAGGACAGGAGGGACAATAATAGCGGGTGTCACACCTATATCCGCACTTTCTGCAGACACAACATTTTCTTTGGGGGCTCGTTGGGTAGGGGTACTCGGGAGGACATAAGGAAAATGCCTCTCATGCAGCCGGCTTACTGAATTTGGTTGGGGAAGGTGAGGTGAAGCACCATCTGGAAACAGAAGGGCTCTGACGATCTCTTCCTGGAATTTAAGGAAGGATCCAGTCCATCCTAAAGCTCTGTATAGCACATGAGCGTTCAGCAAAGCCAGTTGAAATAAATATACAGACACTTTTTTATACCAGCGTCTGCTGGTATAAACAACTGGTCGTTGAGGTCCACCCCTCCCATATTTTGGTTATATTCGTGGACACAGAGGGGTTTCTCCACAACACCAGTCGCCGTAGTAATTTGGACAGTCGTGTCTGCATGAAAGGGAGGTAAGAAGGAAAACATTCTTATTATCCCTCTACTTCATAGTGAGCAAGTTATTACACTTCAAGTAGGCTCTTTCCCTCAGCCTAAGATGGGAATCTACAAGCCGATGGGGAAAGCACCAGCGATTAGATCGCATGGTGCCACATGCTCCAATCTGATGATCAAATAAGTGACTAAAAAGTGGCACGCTCGTGTAATAATTGTCCACGTACAAGTGGTACCCCTTTCCGAATAAGGGTGACACTAAGTCCCAAACAATCTTGCCAGCGTTCCTATGTAGTCAGGGCAGTTTGTCGGCTCTACGTGACTATCTCTTCCCTTGTAAACCATAAAACTACATGTATAGCCTGTAGTCCTGTCACAGAGCTTATACATCTTGACCCTGTATCTGGCACACTTGCTGGGAAGGTACTGTTTGAATGACAAGCGGCCAGAAAACTTATTAAAAAAGAAATAACCGCGCTAAATACAAAATGAAACACGTGAAACAATCACAAAAGCTTCCGTTAGGAAGTACATATAAAAATGCAAAAACGTTGAGGAACATGAAAATTATGAAAAATACATGGGTCTACGCATGTGCGCATGAATCAAACATAAGTGTCAATATATAATATCTGCGAATCAAAATAAGTGTCCATATATAGTAACAGAAAATAAAATGTGAGGTATTGATCTGAAATCAGTCCAAAAGAGACCCCTTGGGTGAATCCAACTAGAGTCAATGGTGTAAAAATGTGAGTAACACCCCATACAGTATCCGCAAATACCCAATAACTGCGCTTACCGCAAGGCAAGCAAACACCAGCCTGTATCACGTCTTGGTATAGAGAATAGAAAAATGGTGCTCCTAAACTGTGTTCATCATGGCTGAAGGAATGTAATGAGGACACCAGACTTCCATCTCATAGACATGTAAATAAAAAGAAACTGGCCATAGTGTAATACTGCCAAACCAATTGAAGTTAAGGAAGGTAGAAAACTTACACTAGTGCATAAAGGTACAGCAGGAAAAGAAAACCTGGAGTGAACACTAACAGGCTCCGTAGTGAAGATGAACCCCACACTCCATGCAAATAATGCGCTTACCCCAAGGCAAGCCAACAACAGCTTGTGTTCAGTATCAGTCCACCGCACCACACTATGTGATCCACCACCAGGCAAATAATGCGCTTACCGCAAGGCAAGCCAACAACAGCTTGTATTCAATGGCAGTATGAGAGATCCACTGGCGTTCTAGACTGCTTGCGGCAGGAACTGGAGGATACAGCAGGGACTCCAAAATGACATCTGCTATTTCTTTTGCTCACCATTGATCTGACCTCTGCCTGCCACAACCAACGGGGAATGATTCAAGTCCCAGATGCTGCACTCAGGAGGAGAACGCAGCATCTGGGACTTGAATCATTCCCCGTTGGTTGTGTCTCCATATGAGAGCCCTGTGGTTCTTGCACCTCAACAGCAGAAGAAGATTGGGGT
Organism: Aquarana catesbeiana; assembly: GCF_042186555.1. NCBI lineage: Eukaryota > Metazoa > Chordata > Amphibia > Anura > Ranidae > Aquarana > Aquarana catesbeiana. Next base: position 97,235,134 of record NC_133335.1, on the reverse strand, counting down.
CTGGTATGCCTGACCTTGGCAGGGACCACAACTCTGTCATCAGAGCTATTTGTCATGGAGCTCACTGCTGTCTACAGGATCGTATTCTGAGCCTGAATCTGACAGATGAGTGACTTCCTCTTCAATATCTGTCATGCTCAGAAACATGTAGGCCTCTTCACTACTGTACCTTCAATTTGCCATTTTGGGCTCTAAATTTACTGGTACAGTAGTGAGACTCACAGGTAAAAAAGCTCCTGACTGTTAGTGACTGTATCAAAATGCTACCAAAAAAACTGTTAGCGATCGCAGGGATCAGGCCTGACTCTGCGAACGCTGCAGTTATGTGTTTAGTGTTTTGTAAGTGACAGTGATCGATCGATACTGCACTTCCCCTGGGCTGGGCGGAGGGGCAAAACGCAGGTGCTAGCAGCGTCACCCGTAACAGTTATACAGTGATCACTGGTGAAAGGGTTGACTAGGGGGCAATCAGGGGGTTAAAACCTTTACTAGGTAGTATATGGGGGTACCTGACGCTATAAACACCTGACGTCGAACCTAAATACTTACCTGCCTAACTAGAGGCGATGGGGGGTGATCAAGGGGTTAAAACTTTATTAGAGGGGGTTAGGGGGGTACCCTAGACCTAAAGGGGCCTACCACTAACTGCCCTACCACTTATAACTGTCACACATGACACCAACGCAATAATCAGTAAAAAAAACCAAAAAAAACTGCTATTGGTGTCACTGTGACAGGGGGTGCAGGGGGGTGATCAGGGGGTGATTGGGAGGTGAAAAGTGTGCCTAGAGTGTTCTACTGTACGTGTAGTGTTGTGCAGGCTTACTTGATGTCTTCTCTTCTCGACTTCACGAGGAGCGATGACATTACTTACTCTGCCATTGTTTAGATTACAGCAGCGGAGGAAGATTGTCATTCGCCAGGAGCCATTGTGAGGGGTTGGCCATGAATCAGTGGCCTCCCCCTCAGCACGGATCGCTCCTGGAGCTAATCTGACCCCCGCAAGCACCGGGGGGGGTCCGATCGGACCCCCCCGCCCGTGGGCAGGCAGGGACGTACAGGTAAGCCCTTATGCCTGCCCGTGCCATTGTGCCGACGTACATCGGCGTGCGGCGGTCGGCAACTGGTTAAGAAACATTTAAAAAATAAATATTTTAGTTAAACTGAAATAAGATTTCCTTTGATTTACTGCTTGAGTTTCTTTTAGCTGTCTCCAAGGTTAGCCAATGGGCTTTTATTTTTGGCCATTTTCTTCAATAGTGCAAATGTAACTTATTTGATACATGAGGTGACAATCTCTTCTTCAGCGAACTATTATGGTGTGTGTCTGCTACACACACACCTTGTTTTTGTTGTTAATGTATGTAATGCATTACTGATAAAGATCGGAAAATGGAGTTAAAAGAGGGACCAAAGCTAGGACCTCTCCAATAGCGTCCTGCCTCTTTTACAAGGAAAAAATGGACTATTGCGGTACCAGAAGGAAAAGACCTAGTTAAAAAGTATAAATTTATTTCAAAACATGATAAAAAGTCCTACAAGGGACATCAATTGTACATAGATTGGACATACAATAATTATTTTACAGCATAGTTGATACTTAGTTGGTATAGCTAGTGCCCACACAGATACATGGACAGAAGTTGTATGATGTGATACTTGCAGACGTGACCTCTACGTTTCGCGGTCACAGCCGCTTCTTCAGGAGGCGTCTGATAGTATATAGTCTGAGAATGGAAAACAATACAGTATCAACATAACAAAATACAAACATGATTTTACAGAGAATACACAATTAATATTGGAGAGCATAATTTAAGATATTGAGGTTTTAGAAATTGCACTCACCAAACTATGACCAAAGAGGTTTTCTGGAGCGATATTGTGAGACGCCCTCACGAGGCGTTCCCCCGGGGGCGGGCCAGGGAGGCAAATTAGGGTAGTACTGTTGTGAAAAAATCAGTAAAATAAAATTTTTTATATAAAGACTAGTGTGGCTGGTTGAAGGGTCACCCGGGAGTGTCAAGGTGAGGGTACGGGAAAAGAGGGAAGGTGCCAAGGAGGAGGGAAAAAGGGGGGGGGGGGGGAGGGAAGGAGGGAGGGCATGAGGGAAAAACAAAAAAAGGGGGGAAGGAGGGGAGAAAAGGCAGAAGGGGGAAAGGGGAAGCAAGGAACACAGAAGGGGAGGGGGGGGGAACCAGAAGGGGCGGAAACTGGGTGGAGAGGGAAGGGAGGGAAGGGAGGGAGGGAAGGGAGGGAGGAAGGGAGGGGGGGAGGGGGGGAAAAGAAAGGAGAAGGGAGGGCAGGAGGGAAAACAAAACAAAATAAAATAAAGAGGGGGGAAAGGGGGGAGAAGAGGAGGGAAAAAATGGGGGGAAAAAAAGGGGGGGGGGAAAGGGGGGAAACAAGGAACACGAAAGGGAGGGGGGGAGGAAAAGAGGGGGCGGAAACTGGGGATAAGGGGGAGAGTGAAGAGAGGGAAGGGAGAGAGGGAGGGGGGGGGGAAGGGAGGAAGGTATTGGAAAGGGAAGGGAAAAAAAGGGAAAGGCGGAGAAGGAAGGGAAAAGAAACACAGAGGGGGTAGGCTGGGAGGAAAAGAAGGGGAGGGAAGGAAAGGGGGGAAAAAAAAAGAGAGGGGGGGGGGGAAAGGGGAAAGGGGGGGAAAGGAAAAATGGGATAGGGAAAGGAAGAAGGGAAAAGAAAATATAGAGGGGAGGGGGGGAAAAAGGGGGAGAAGGGAGTGAGGGGTGTGGAATGCAACAGATATCCCTGTATACCCAGTGACAAGATTAGGAACCACACTGAGCTAATAGGGGAGAAAGTTGATAATGATGAGGAAGTTTTACCTATTATTGTATATAATGAAGCCCAGATCTGAAGGCTGCCGACACCCAGACTGGCGTGGTTATAGCCGTCAGTGGCTAAAGCGCCACACCGCACCTTCACAAGGAATCACTGTAGGGGGTATATAGGTCCATACGGGAGATATTACAACATTTGTAAACCTAGATGGCCAAGCATTCCATGTCCGGCAGGAGAGGGGGATACCACATAGAGGTAATGGAACTCCCCATCCTGCATGGAGAATGTAAGGTAAATACTTACAGAGGTTCCTGGTGGTGTCGGTGCGGTGCTGGGTGTCCGTCCACGACTGTAGGCAGCTAAATCTGGGCATCTTAAATGCCTCCAACCTGGAAGTTTCGACGGCGGAAAGAGCCGCCGCATATACTTCCGGGTCCGATCCTCCACTGTTGCGCAGGCGCGGGCAGTGGCCCAGCGCAGGCGCACAGCTCAGAATTGGCCAGTGCCTGAACACTGGTCGAGAACGAAGCGGCGGCTGGGTTCCAATTAGCCCAGCCCACCGCCGGAGGAGCGCAAGCCCGCCACAGGGGGAGAATTAACTCCTCACATCCCCCCAGAGCAGAGTGGCAGGTGCAATTAAATAATGGCTTGAATGCACATAATATCACAAAAGGGTAGACTGGGAGAGGAAAGCGGTGTATAGTTCCACAGCGGCGGGGGGGGAAAAAGAAAGGTCCCCGCAGCTGCAGAGATGCACATCGCAGCCTGTCCCAGAAGAATATACAACAATTGTAATCTGGATATACATGACCTTAATTAATAAAGTACACAGTCCACTGGAATATTGAAGACAGCCACAGAGAGAAAACATTAAAGAGAAAAACAATAAATTGAAATTTCTTTTATAAATATAGTGATAAACACTGTATATGAAGAGTCTGCTAATGTATGGTCCTAAGAAAAAACCTGAAATCTGGGAAGTCCAAAGGATTTTCCTGAGTGTGGTATTTAATGTGGTTTTATTATTTATTATTGGGTCACGACAGGGACTGGGGGGGACAAAAGGACAAGTTATAACGAAGTTATTCAAGAAAGTATTTATATGAATGTGTCTCATTGATGCCGGGGGGAACACATGCATTAAGTCGCTCAATCCACAGGGATTCACGTCTTAGAATTTCGCGGTCCCAATTGCCCCCACGGGGGTCTTCAGGGACGACGTCTAATACAGTAAACCGGATGTATTCCAGATTGAAACGGTGGTAAATGCCAATATGGCAGCCTACGGTGGTAAGCTTGCCATTCGTGGAGGCATATAGGTGGTCCCCCAGTCTCTGCCGTAGCTCTCTAATTGTTTTCCCCACATAAAAGGCGCTGCATGCGCAAGTCATCAGGTAGATGACTCCACGCGTGCCACAATGAGCCGAGTGTTTGGGGAAAAACATTTCGCCATTGGGAAGTAAGAAGTGTTGTCCTTCTTGAATCCAGGGGCAATGTGGACACTTCCCACATTTGTAGGTGCCTCTGGGTTCCGAAGGACCAGGGGAAGGAACCCTATAGTGACTGTGTGTTAGTCTATCCCTTAGAGAGGTGGCCCTTTTGAAGACCAAATCGGGGGTGGGTTTGATGTATTTTTTGAGGGTGTGATGGTCAGTTAGAATATGCCAGTGATTTGACAATATTTTTCGTAATTGTTGGTGGTGAGTGGAAAATTTAGTAATGATCTTGGTCATGTAAGGTTGTTTAGGGCGTGGAGGGCCATATAGTAATGTTTGTCGGTCTAAGGCTAGAGCCTTATTGAAAGCTTTTCTCAGCACGGTGCGTTTATAGCCTCTCGCCAACAATCGTGTGCGGAGGGCATTAGCCTGTTTGTAGAAATCCCCGTCCTCTGTGCAGTTCCTTCTCAGTCTAAGATACTGAGCAAAAGGAATACTGCGAACCAGAGGACGGGGATGAAGACTAGAAGCGTGCAGCAAAGTATTGCCGGCAGTGGGTTTGCGATAAAGGTCAGTGGTTAGGTGACCAGTAGAGTCCTTAGTAATCAAAACGTCTAGGAATGGAATGCTTAATTTATCGTAGGAAAAAGTAAAATGAAGATTAAAAGAATTGATATTTAATTCTGCAATGAATGTCTGTAAAAGTTGCTCGGTGCCTGTCCAGATGACCAGAAGGTCATCAATGAATCTAAACCATCCTAAGACATGGTCTAAGAATGGTTCCAAAAGGTCATCACTGAAAACCATTCGTTCCCAGCCACCAAGGTATAGATTCGCGTATGAAGGGGCACAAGATGTGCCCATTGCAACGCCTTGGATTTGAAGATACATTTGATCCATAAATGAAAAATAATTCTTAGTCAAAATAAATTCTAAGAGTTTTAGGATGAAAGTATTGGTGGGCCAGGTGTGATGGTCCTGTTCCATCAGAAAGGAGCCAGCCATCCGGACGCCCTGCTCGTGGGGGATGCTCGAATACAAAGCCTCGACATCGATAGCCACGAGGAGGGCGTCCGGAGGGATCTGGATCCCCTCGATGTGTTTCAACAGGTCAGTTGTGTCCTTGATGTAAGAAGGTAATCTCATAACATGAGGTAGAAGAAAGGTATCCACCAATTTGCTGGCGTTTTCCGTTAATGAACCCTTCCCAGAGACGATAGGTCGACCTGGAGGTGCAGATAGATTCTTATGGGTTTTTGGTAAAGCATAAAATGTGGGGATACGTGGGTATTGTACATTGATGAATTTATAGGTATCATCATCGATGAGGCCCTCAAGGAAGGCCCCACCGATGAGTCCCCTAAATTCATCAATGGTTTGTTGAATGAAGTGGTTTTCAATGGGTCGATACCAATTGGGATTGGAAAGAATATTAAGACACATGGTCTGGTATTGATGATGAGTCATCAATACCAGGTTTCCACCTTTATCAGATTGCTTTATGACTAAATTGGTATTTTTTTGTAATTTGGTGACCGCTCGAAATTGTTGTCGGGTCAGGTTCGAGGGTGATGTTTGCCATCGTTCTTTTTTAAGAGATAGAATGCATTCATGCAAAAAAGCCCAGATGGAGGGACAGGTCAGAAGGTCAGGAAAAGCTTTGGACTTTGTTTTTAGAGGAGTTTTGGGGATGGAGTATTGGGGTTGAGAAGTGCTGATCATTTGGCTAACCGGGGGGGAGGCGGAATTGCCATCTAGGGGGTCCGACTCAACCTCTCCCTCGTCAAGAAGTAGCATCAGATCTCTTAGTGCTCTGGACTCCGCTATCGTGAAATTTTTAGTCTTTTCCGCTAGTTCCTTTTCCAGATTGGCGCGTTTACGGTCGGGGTCAAAGATATAATTGAAAGTCAATTTACGGGCAAACAGGTAGAGATCCTTGATTGTCTCGTAAATATCGATTGGCTCCGAGGGGCAGAAGCCTAGGCCCAGATGGAGGACCTGTTCCTCCTCCGGAGTCAGCCGATAAGATGTGAGGTTTATGATGTTCAAGGAGTGAGTTTCATCATCATTGGTGGGGTAGTTACTCGTGAGACGTGCTTGGGATTGGGGTTTTCTGCACAAACATGTCCAGATTCCCTTGTTTGGAGGGCTCCGGACCTGGTTGAACTAAAAAACCAGGCTGTGATAGGAGTGTTTGGATATTCGGTTGTAGGAGTTTAGGGATGATGTTATGTAAAGTGGGGTGAAGAGAGCCCATAAAAAATAACATTTTTGGTTTTGACAGTACAAATAGCCTTTTTTGTGTTAAACAGGCATGTTTAAAACAATACACAACTCAGGAACTTACAAAGTTTGATAATTTGAAGGCAATATCAGACATTAGTATGTCCAAACTGTGTTGATATTGCCTTCATCAGATGGGGTGATGTCACCCATGTGAAAGCCAAATTTTGAAGATGCACACAAATTGAGAGTTAAAATGAGGATTTCCCTCCTGATCCCATGCCTAATGTCAACATGTGCTAGCTCCCATCATGGGGGATCAATGGACGTGTTTTGGGGCTGCAACCCCTTCTTCTCAGCTACCTAAGTTACGAGGAAGGGGTTGCACCCACGAAACGCGTACATTGATATCCAGTGATGGCAGATAGCACATGTTGACACACTGTGTGCATCTTCAAAGTTTGGCATTCAATATACTTCAAAAAAGATTCAAGAATGTTTAAAATATCAACAAATGGAAGAATTTAGGTGTGTTTTAGATTCTGCCTAAAACATCAATGATGTTTTTGAGTCTTTTTTCAACATCATTGATGTCTTCCTTGATCTTCTGTAAATCCTGATTATCTCCCCAATGAGGACATGTGCACTTGCACTTGTAAAATGAGTTTCTTCTTCCACAACATCCACATCACCTAAAATAAAAAAACACACCATGTATTATAAATATGCAGGCATACATCTATTACCTGAAGTTGTGTTCTTAGACACTCACCTGTTGTGGTCACTATTTCGCCCACTTCATAAACCTCTCCTTCCTCCACATCCTCTGTTTGTGGTGTTGGTATTTCCCCTTCTTTATGAGGTTGGGGGTGCCTGGTGTCCTCTGATGTCCTGAGTCTTTTCTCCCCTATGTAAATAAAAAAAAGGTATACTTAGCACACAGATATTTGAGGGCAGAAATAGGAATCTGAAACATTGCTTGGAAGTGTCGTACAATTGACTTTTTGGGCAGAGTTCCAAGCTGAAGACATTTTCTTCCCTTTCTAAAGCTGGAATACTTACCTTTTTTGTACAATTTTCACACATGGAGACACCCCTATTACCCACTGGAGGACCTGTTTGGGACACCCTAAAAAGTTTGTTCTGGTGTGCTACACTAGTGCTCCTGCGTCCAGATGTGTAAACGGCTGCGCCTTACACTGAATCAAGTTTACATTTTCATTCTAGTTACAAACCCAGCTAGACAACAATGTACTAAACTTCTTTTAATACAAATAGGCCTGAACAAATGTAGTTAACCTGGATCTGCCACAAACATCGTATTAGTGGGTGAACGAACAATGTTTACTATGAACGATTACCGTGCCCATGAACCTGAAAGTTGCCATTTTAAACTGTACAACAGTAAATAAAAACACATAGAGCAGCACGAACGTAATAATAATAATAGAAACACAGGACAAATACTTACTTTTTAGAAGCAGTTTCCTGATCTTTCTGTACTGATCCTGCTCCCTCAATTTCATGTCTGACCATCGTTTCCTCAGTTGATTCTTGGATCGCCGTACCACAAAATTCTTCTGCAGACTTTTCATAACTTTAGTCATGACCTTTGCCCTTTCTCACATTTGGGTTTGGGAAAGATCCATGCTTCCCATCATAGTTGGCCCTCTTCAAGATGTCCACCATCTCCACCGTCTCAACAAAGGACATATTTGACACCTTAAATCTCCTCCGGGATCGGGACGTTCGTGGATTCGGGCTTTCGTCATTGCTGCTGCTGCCTGCATGCACTTGCTCTTTCTCCGCCATGTGCTCTCCCACTGCGCCAAAAGACAAGGGGCGGGGAATAGACTAGAAAGAACGTCAGGAGCGGGCGGAGTTTCACGCATGTGCAGTGTATATAAAGCATAACACACGTGCGTCGTACATACGATCTTTGAGCGGAGGAAGGAGTATCGGAAGCATCGATCGTTAGAACGAAGGTACAATTTTAACTTGGTGCATCAGTAGCCTATACTGCTTATAGATTGAGGCCTATACTGGGACAAGATTAGGAGAGCGTAGCCTGACATTAGGGTTTGTCTTGTGTTGTGTCTTGCAGAGAAAATGGATCTATTCAATGATGGAGGACTTTATCCCCATATTCATTGATATGTACAGGGAGCTGCCCTGTGTGTGGCAGGTAAAACACCCCTTTTATAACAATAAACCAAAGAGGAAGGCAGCCCTGGATCAATTGCTGGGATTTGTGAAGCCGGTGATCCCCACAGCAGACATCCCCTATTTGAAGGGCCTAATTGGTGGCATGAGGAGCACTTATAATAGGGAGCACAAGAAGGTCCAGGATTCCCAGAGATCAGGAGCTACAGCAGATGACATTTATGTACCCAGGCTGTGGTACTATGACAGACTGCATTTTCTGGCAGGCCAGACTGAACCCATGCCAGCACTCTCCAGTCTTCCTTCAAGGCTTCCTTCAACCTCAGCTGAGGCTTCCGACGTCCAACCTGGGCCTTCCAGCCAGGAAGAAGTGGAGGAGCCCAGCTTGAGCCAGGTATAGCATTGTTCAACATATTTCTAGTTAAATAATTAATGATGTTAACTAGATGTTATTATTGATCAGTAATTTCTGATTTTACAAAGTGTTTTACATATCAATAGACAGTAGTGGCTACAAATGATTAAGACCAGAATGAAAAATACTGGGGTCAGAATGATAGTCTTTCATATTTATTAACATTCAATTTGCAACAGTCATGAGCTGAAAATTGTGTGTGATTGATGAACCAAAAACTAAAACTATGTCCCTTTTTCATACACAGGAAAGTCTCAGCCAGGAGGAGGCCGTGAAAAGTGGCAGCCAGGAGGTGGCGGGGGTAAGTGGCAGCCAGGAGGTGGCCGGGCCCAGTAGCCTGCCAGAATCCCAGGTCCCCTCCCTCCGCCTTCCAAAAAAAGTCTCAGGAAGAGAAGTAACCTGGAGGAGGCAGCACTTGGCCTATTTCGGAAGGCTACAACAACAACAAAATATAATTACAAAGTACCTGTAACTGAGCAGGGAATGATTATGGCCTATACTCGCGACCTTTTACCCTATGGTCGCGTTGATGTCAGCAGTGTGCTTGCGCCTGCGCTGGTGTCCCTTGTACATGATAAAAAGCTGTCTCCATAGCAGTGCACTACAGCTGCTGTAGCTCTGCTTCCTCTCGGGGATACGTACAGCCAGCCTGGCCAATGTCAGTTACAGGTACTTTGTAATTATATTTTGTTACTTGCCCTCACTCGCTTTGTCCTTTTTTAAGTGGTCCATATTTTTTTATACTATTTAGTCCTCTTACTCTTATCTGGCATTTATACAGGTATACTCCTTGGATTGGTGGACCCAACCCGGCCCCTTTCTTGTGTATAGCAGATTTTTGCTACCATATTTTCAGAGTTACCTTTAGTTTCTTTCATCCAGTCATTATAGGTAGGTATTTACATCGACTCCCCTTTCTCTTATTGAATCTCATGGAGACTTAGTTATATATAGTTTCTTGTGCATACAATTTTCTTAATCAAATACCCTCTTCTGTCTAAATATCTAGACCCCAGAGTGCTTTCTGACCAGGCGGTGATATTTGGGATCCTCACTGGTGTTACCGGGGAGTGGGGCCTTGGAAAAATCCTTCTTCTTTCCAACTAGTCTAGCTGTTCAGCTATCTTTTTCCATGGTCATGTGAGATATCAAGGTGGTTTTCTACGATGTAAGCAATTTTGCTTGTAGGTTTTTTTCACTGCTGAGACATTTTTTCATTACAAATCAATATGTTTATTAACTATACACTAATATTTGTGATATATGTTTTCTTAGATATATGACTCTATATGCTTGAATAAAACCCCTGAAGAAGGGCATTCAGCCAGAAACGTTGGGTCAATTGAGGAGTTGTTCAAAAAAAAATATATCTACATCCACCCATTATCTATGGATTTGTACATTTACGTGATTGTATTTTTATCTCAGAATTTGTGTCATTGCTGTTGTTAATATTTAATAAAGATATTTATATATTTTTTATATTTTTACGTTTACAGTCACTCCTTAAAGTCCCATACCTTAGGGGGTCTTCTTTTTTGTCTATATATCAGGGATGTGGTGACTGTCAAACTGTACTTTTCTCTGAATGAGGGATTTTTCTTTTTATCAGTGACAATAGATCACCTAGCAGCCAACATCAATAGACCCTCCAGCACACCCCACACCCCATGCTATTACATACATTCAGTGCTGGAGGTGCCAGAACTGCGTTCCCCTGCGTTCTCGCTGAAAAAAAGCCCTGTGTCCCTATAACTAGAGTGTTATTTTAAAGCCCGCAAACGAATTGCTCAAAAATGGTTATCCCCCTATTCCCCCACCTTGGAGGAACTGAAAACACAAATAAACCATATTTTATCTAAAGAAAAGCTAATCTACCAACACAGAAACTACCCAAATGAATTTTAAAAAATTTGAAATAGGTGGCTTGTTACCCCAGGTTTAGCTAAACTTTAGTCTAGCTTTAGCTTTAGTCTAGCTGAAGTCTAGCTTTAGCTTTAGACTTCATTAACTCTGAATAGATTATTGTCTTAAAAGAGGGGGAGACTGGCTGGTGTATCCTATATTAGCGGGTACTTGGGTATTCATGAGGATCAGCCAGTTATTTTATTGTTTATAGCTGTATGAAATATACTGTATATGGGATTTAGAAGGCAAGGTGCTAAATGTGTTTTTTTTGTCTTGTTTTAGTGCTTGGTATATTTATATTGGATTTTTTCTTCTTGTATAAGAATGATTTAAGATGTTATTTGGATAATTACATTTCTGGAAGGTTTATAATTATATTGACATTTAATTGTAAATGAGAGATTGGATTGCACGATTGTTGAAATTTCTAAAAACTAAAAATAATGATTGCAGAGAAAAAAAACATCAGGATCTCCTCTATAGGACAGTGACCAGTCTTAGATATAGTTAGTCAGGTTGAAAAAGGCAAAACTCTATCTAGTTTAGTCAAAAAAACTCAATTAAAAAAAGAAAATGGCTGGATGACAACAGGGACAGACCCCTTTTTAAAGAACCCCTCTTTAATAGGATATTTCTGGGCAAAAAGCTTTGGAGGGGTAAAGAGTTTATCAGGATTAAGCCAATTACTATACAAAACAACAGTGAGTGTACAGGAAAAGTTTAAACAGACTGGAGACAGAGAAACTGGGCTGGTAACCTTTGGTATGGCTGACACAGGTTGTTCCAGGTCTAGACACATGCGTACTACATTAAAAAGGACCAAAATGTATCTTTAAAGTGGTTGTAAACCCCTCTTTATTATTTTTACCTACAGCTAAGCCTATAATTAGGCTTACAGTGCCTTGAAAAAGTATTCATACCCCTTGCAAAGTTCCACATTTAGTTATGTTACAACCAAAAATGTAAATTTATTTTATTGGGATTTCGTGTGATAGACCAACACAAAGTGGACCATAATTGTGAAATGGAAGGTAAATGATAAATGGTTTTCAATATTTTTTACAAATAAATCTATTTAAAGTGTGACGTGCATTTGTATTCAGCCCCCCTGAGTCAATACTTTATAGAACCACTTATTGACTGCAATTACAGCTGGGAGTCTTTTTGGGGATGTCTATACCAGCTTTGCACATCTAGAGAGAGACATTTTTGCCCCTTCTTGTTTGCAAAATAGCTCAAGCTCTGTCAGATTGGATGGATAGTGTCTGTGAACAGCAAATTTCAAGTCTTGCCACAGATTCTCAATTGGATTTAGGTCTGGACTTTGACTGGGCCATTCTAACACATGAATATGCTTTGATCTAAACCATTCCAATGTAGCTCTGGCTGTATGTTTAGGGTCATTGTCCCGCTGGAAGGTGAACCTCTACCCCAGTCTCAAGTCTTTTGCAGACTCTAACAGGTATTCTTCTAAGATTGCCCTGTATTTAGCTGCATCCATCTTCCCATCAACTTGGACCAGCTTCCCTGTCCCTGCTGAAGAAAAGCATCCTCACAACATGATGCTGCCACCACCATTTTTCACAGTGGGGAAGGTGTGTTCAGGGTAATGTGCAGTGTTAGTTTTCCGCCACAAGTAGCGTTTTTGCTTTTAGGCCAAAAAGTTAAATTTTGGTCTCATCTGACCAGAGCACCTTCTTCCACATGTTTGCTGTGTCCCTCACATGGCTTCTCACAAACTACAAACAGGACTTCTTATGGCTTTCTTTCAACAATGGCTTTCTTCTTGCCACTCTTCCATAAAGGCCATATTTGTGGAGCGCACAACTAATAGTTGTCAGCTGACAGATTCTCCCACCTGAGCTGTGGATCTCTGCAGCTCCTCCAGAGTTACCATGGGCCTCTTGGCTGCTTCTCTGATTAATGCTCTCCTAGCCCAGCCTGTCAGTTTAGGTGGATGGTCATGTCTTGGTAGGTATGAAGTTGTGCCATATTCTTTCCATTTTCAGATGATGGATTGAACAGTGCTCCATGAGATGTTCAAACCTTGGGATATTTTTTTATAACTGAACCCTGCTTTAAGCTTCCCCACAACTTTATCCCTGACCTGTCTGGTGTGTTCCTTGGCCTTCATGATGCTGTTTGTTCACTAAGGTTCTCTAACAAACCTCCAAGGGCTTCACAGAACAACTGTATTTACACTAAGATTAAATTACACACAGGTGGACTCTTTTTACTAATTGGGTGACTTCTGAAGGGTAAAGGGACTGAATACAAATGCAAGCCACATTTTTCAGATATTTATTTATAAAAAAATTTGAAAACCATTTATAATTTTCCTTCCACTTCACAATTATGTGTGGTCTATCACAAAAAATCCCAATAAAATACATTTACATTTTTGGTTGTAACATGGAAAAATGTGAAAAATGTCAAGGGGTATGAATACTTTTTCAAGGCACTGTACCTGTAGGTAAAATGAATATCCAATAAAGCTACACGGCTTAGGAGATATTCACCCTGCATGCAGCCACTGACATCAGCGGCGCATGTGCTCTGAAGGTCCAGCTTACCGTGATCCCGGAAGAAAGGACGGCAGAAGATGTCAGCCCTCTCTGCGGTGACCAGTTGCCGCTAAGAGGGTTTTGGTTTAAGGTGAGCATTTCATAATGTGCTAGTATGCGACCTGCGTTTTGCAGGTTTTTTTTTTTCCTCAGTTTACAACCAATTTAAGCCTAGGAATTATGTCAGCAGACTAAGACTTCTCATGTACCAACTCATCTAACAAGGATAGGGCACATTCCTCTTCATCCTCAGCTGACTGGACAGAAGCAGCTGCAGCCCCAGGGAATTCGGAGATGGACTCTGGGGGAGAGGGCATATGTGCACACTTATGGCTCTTGCATGCCTGATGGTTAAAGAAGAATCTGAGGAGCATGTGAACTCAACCAGAGGACATTGATCTGGGTTATCGGCATCAAGACCTTTTGGGAGGTACACTTCAAGCCACCTCAGAGCTCTTGATTTAATGTAAGCTGCCAAGGCCCACAAGACCACTACCCTTGCATTTATAAACCTCCATACTAGGTAGACGTAAGGTAAGTGAGGGATATTACACACTGGGTAGTCACCAAACACTGCTGGCTGTTACCTTGTCACAGGCAGCAGAGAGCCTAATGCCGCGTACACACGATCGGACTTTACGGCATACTTGGTCCGGCGTACCGGATTTGGTCGGACAGTTCGATCGTGTGTGGGCTCCAGCGGACTTTGTTTTCTCAAAAGTTTGACGGACTTAGATTTGAAACATGTTTCAAATCTTTCCGACGGACTCTACTTTCTAACGTACAAACCGTTCGTCTGTGTGCTAGTCCGACGGACCCAAACTGACGCATGCTCTGAAGCAAGTACAAGACGGAAGCGCTCGGTCTGGTAAAACTAGCCTTCGTATTGAAGCTAGCACATTCCTCTTCTGTGATCTTTTAATACAGCGCATTCTTTTTTTCTTTATAATGCGAGAAGAAGGAAGTTGTTTTGCTGCTTATATTCACACAGAATTCTCACAAACTACTTTCTTCATGATTTATCCTCATGCCATGTCTAATATGATATTTTTTAAAAGCCAGATCTCCAGAACTAAAGTAGCAAATTTTTTTTTGGACTCATCTTTATTTTTTACCGATTTCAACAATATAGATTTTACAATGTGTGCTAAATTATACAAAATGTTTTATTTTAATTTTTTTTTTTGTTTTTGGATTTTGAGTTTCAAGTTACCACAATAACCTTAATAATTTTTATTGTTTTAATGAACCTTAATGAGGTTGGTGTCCCTTGTTAATTAGACATAGGGGGGTTATTTTAAAAAGGCTAAATCATTTTTCACTACAAGTGCAAATTGTACTTGGAATTGCCCTGAAAGAGCATTTGGAAGTGCATTCACTGTGGATCCGAGGAGCACATGCAAGGAACCCCCCCCAAAAAAAAATTCTCTTGCACATGATTGTATGATAAAATCAGCAGAGCTTCCCCTCATTTCAGATCTTCCCCTCAGATTTACAGCGACTGCACTTCCAACAAGTGCACTTGCAGTGCAATTTATCAAGTGCACTTTGCAATAGCACTTTGCACTTGAATTGCAAAATGATTTATCCTTTTGTAAATAACCCACATATAGTCTTTTTGACCTGTACTTGCCTACTCACAAACCAAATGTCCTTTTTGAATCAAAACACATAGTCAATAATGTAAGGTAACGAAAATATCCATTTATTTTGGTCAAAACAGAAATGAGGAAGGCAAGACTGGAGACACTTTTGGAATGTGTGAAGCCTTTTGTCCCCCAGGACACACATCAAGTTAGAGGACAATAAAATTGGTATCTTGCGACTAGGGAGCACAGGGAGCACAGTCAGAAGTCAGACCAGACAAAAGCCAGACGATCACTTTCGACTCTTCCTTGGAGCCTTCCCTGCACGCTGCCCTGCAGCCTTCCCTCCACGCTTCGCTGCAGCCTTCCTTGGAGGCTGTGCCTCTGGTGGTGTACTTGGGGCAGGAGGAGGAGGGGGAGTAGCAGGAGGAGTGGCTTCATCTGCTATATATGTTTTTGCAGTAAGCTCCCCTCTCAAGCCCTTCTGATATGCTTGAAAAATCAGACCCTCACAGAGGAGGCGTTGCCCCTTTTCTAGTTCCAGCAATCTGGTGGCCATATAGGTTCCATACGCCTCTTCCGCATTGGGTGGTGTGCTGAAGATTTGGCTGGCTTCGCGAATGAGGGCTAGTGATTCCTCCTCAGTTCGGGTCATCTTTCTGGGCCTTTTGGTGGTAATGCGGAGGGGAGGCACCTGACACTCCGTGAGGCTTCTACTGGGCCCAGCCAAGGCCTCCTCCTCTCTCCCACTGGGCAAGGCCTCCTCCTCTATACCTCTGGGCATGGACTTCTCCTGGCTGAGCTCATCCTGGGTAAAAAAAAGGGATCTACCGGTAGTTGTAATTTTTGCTTACGCAATCACACACAATTTTCAGCTCATGACTTGCAAATATAATTCTAAACAAATAGTAAATGCTATCTTTTTGACCCCACCATTATTCTAGCTGCTCACCAATATTTGAAGTATATTTTTGGCCACTACTGTCTAGTGATATGTCTACATATTAATAATTGTGATGAAGTCATTTTTGGTGAAGGACTTCAAAAATTTTTAGGTTTACATCATTAATATTTACACAATCCCAAATTCACCAAAAAAGTATACCTGGCTGAAGCTAGGCACATCCACTTCATCAAGGATGAAAGGGCCCAGTTCTTCTTGGGACTCCTCAGCTGGGGTGGAGGGAAGGGTGGAGGTGGAGGGAAGGCTGGAGGGAAGGGTGGAGGGAAGGCTGGAGGGAAGGCTCGAAAGTGATTGCCTTGCTTCTGTCTGGTCATCCAGAAATCGCATTTTTTGGTAGTACCACAGCTTGGGGACATAAACCTGATCTGCTGCTGCTCCGGATCTGCGTGACTCCTGGATCTTCTTGTGTTCCCGCCTGTACATGTTGCGCAAGATACCAATTTTATTGTCCACAAACTTAAGGTCTGCCTGGGGGACTCGAATCTTCACGAATTCCAAAAGTGTGCCCAGTGTTGCCTTCCTTACATCTCTATTAAAATACAATGGGTGCTTGATACAAATCATGTTTTCTTGATACAAATCAAGAAAACGTGTCAAAAATTCTTCCTCCTTAAAAGGATTCATTTTTGCTGAAAGACAAGATACAAGATAAAAACTGTAATGTCAGTCCAAACTCCCTGTATTATATTTGGCTCAATCTAGGGTACACACACACACACACACCAAACACATTCACCAAACACACACCCACGTTTAATCTTACCTTGGTTTCTGATGCTCGCTACTTCTGCTCGGACATACGTAGGCCAGCGTAATAGCTTTATATACACTGCACATGTGTCATGCTACGCCTGCGTCACCCGCCCCTGACGTTCTTTAGTAATATTTGTCCCCGCCCCTTCACTCTTCGTTGTGCAGTGGCAGGATATAGGGAAAGATGGCAGAGAGATTATCTTCAAGTAGCACAGAGGAAAGCCCGGAGCCACAACCATCCAGATCCAGGAGGAGATATAAGGCCACCAACATGGCCTTTGAAGAGATGGTGGAGATGGTGTCCATATTGAGAAGGGAGGACTACGATGGCAAAAAAGGACTGTACACCCGACCCAATATGCGGAAGGACAAAATAATGTCCTCATTTGTCACCGCTCTTGAACAAAAAGTTGGCAC
This sequence comes from Aquarana catesbeiana, assembly GCF_042186555.1. Classification (NCBI taxonomy): domain Eukaryota; kingdom Metazoa; phylum Chordata; class Amphibia; order Anura; family Ranidae; genus Aquarana; species Aquarana catesbeiana. The sequence goes on along the minus strand of NC_133335.1, from coordinate 97,217,903 downwards.
TAAACGGGCTAAAGAACAATTGAGGAAGCGGTGGTCTTACCTCAAAAGTAGGGAGCCTGAACAATATTGGCAAATAAAGAAGCTGCTTAAAAAAAGTAAGTACTTGTTGTGTGTTCCGAATGAGATACTTAACTTGCATGCTGATCCATATGCTTTTCGTTTATACAGCATCATTTGTAAAGACCGTTCTCTTGAAAAAACATATGATACTAAGAAAATGACGGGGGTTTTTTTCGGCAAATACGATGGTACAGGGTTTGGACATACATTTAGGTCTTGATAATTTGTCGTATTCCAAAAATGTGGTGATGTTGTGTAGATGTGTTTGAAAATATAATGCTTCTTCAAAAATGATTCAGTGTAATGTAAGGACAGGACACAGCAGCTGTTTCCACATCTGGACTCACGAGCACTAGTGTACTATGTGACACCAGAGAAAATTTTTGGGGGTAATACACATAGGTGCTCCAGAGGATACTTGAGGTCTCTGCATCTGTGAAACTTGCATTAAAATGTGTATTGTTTGGCATTTTTGGACAGAGTGAATTTGAATCCTGTCTTCAAAATTTTTGGTGCAAAAAAATGACAATTGTCCACAACTTCTAACGAACATTTCATATTCCTTTTTCAGGACTGAAATATCACTGTGTTTTAACTATACCTTTTGTTTAATTATCATAGGGGAGAAAAGACTCAGACAACAGTCCAAGGATTCCAGGACCCCCCCAAGTCACCAACCTGAAGCTGAAATTAGTTCCAACCCCCAGCCCAAGACCATGCCCACCCGAAGAGCTGGAGGAAGGAGAGGTGGAGGAAGTGTGCAATATTTCCACCCCACCAAGTGAGTGACTGACACCCCAGCTTAAGTTTATCTATTTAGGCGTGCATATTTTACAATAATTTTTTATACACAAATTTTAGGTGATGTTCTGGTTGTGGAAGGCCAAGCGGTGGAGCCATCTAGCACAGACAGTGCACAAAGACTCATTGGCCAGATAATGGTGTGGAATGGCCAAATTGCTAGAATGTGTGACCAAATTGACAGCATGAGAAATCGGCTGGACAGCATGCAACAGGAAATGAAGAACATGATTGATGTTTTGGGCAGAATCTAATAACTTTTTGCCTAAAAACATCAATCATGTTCTTCATTTCATTGTCAAGTTTTATGTTTCTAAAATGTTTTAACTTGCTAAATACTAATGTAAAAATTTTGCAGATGCACACGGTGTGTCATCATGTACTATCTTCCATCGGGGATATCAATGTACTTGTTTTGTGTTTGCAACCCCTTCATCAGAATAATGTTAGTTTGTGAGAGGAAAAAAGGGATTGCACACACAAAACACGTCCATTGCTCCCCCATGATGGGAGATAGCACATGTTGACTTGAACCTTTTTTCACCAGAAATTGTGAGCATCTGCAATTTTTTTATTTTACATGGGTGACATCACCAGCACTGTTATTAACATGTTGAACTTTGTAAGTTCCTGTTATTTTTTGTTCTTATGGTTTTTAAAACCCTGTTGTGAAGCCAAATTTTGTAAACGTATATTTTCTACAAATATGGCTAAACTAAAAAAAATCAAACAAATATTGTTAACAAAAAAAAATAAATAAAAAAACACGTTCAAACAAAATGCACCTTTCAATGTGCACACAGTAAAATGTTTTTACTACTACAATGTGTGTGGCTTATTATTTATCAATAACAGTTTGTTATTTTTTTGTGTGGGTACAGTGACAAAGGGCCTTATTAACTAAAGGGAAATGCACTTGCCACTACAAGTGCACTAGGAGACAGACAAAACTAAATGCAAACAAGAATCAAAACAAGAGATTGTTGCCAACATTTTTTTTTATTTTTATTTTTTTAAATCTTAAAGATCTTGTTGTATTGCAATGGCCCCCCGACCATTAAAATAATTTACATATCTGTCACGCACTTCACGGGCGGTTTGGGGGGCCAAGCCAATACGGCCACTTTCCAGGCCTGTGAGTGGTTCATCAACACAGGCCCAACAGAAGATAGATATATCAAAGAATGACGTCTCAAGAAATTATGCAGAATGCAGCAAGCAAAGATCACATAATTGATTTTGTATTCTGCTAGATTTATTGCGGAGAGGAACAAATGGAACCGGCTGGCCAGAATCCCAAAGGCATTCTCCACAACTCTTCTTGCTCTGGCCAGCCGGTAATTAAATACCCTCCTCTCAGGGGTGAGTGTCCTTTGGGGGAATGGCCTCATCAAGTGCTCGCCGAGAGCAAACGCTTCATCAGCGATGAAAACTGAGGGGAGTCCATCCACATTCTGGTCATCAGGTGGCAATCCCAGGCCACCAGTCTGGAGACACTGGCACAGCTCGGTATGTGCAAACACTCCTCCGTCAGACATCCGGCCATTCTTTCCCACGTCCACTAACATAAATTCCAATTGTGCCGAGACCACCGCCATCAAAACTACACTATGGAACCCCTTATAGTTGTAGAAATAAGACCCCGAATGGGGTGGTGGCACAATGCGGACATGCTTCCCATTGATCGCCCCGACACAGTTGGGAAAGTCCCAATGGTCAGCGAACTGGGAGGACACAGTCTGCCATTCCTGTGTGTTCGAAGGAAACTGTGGAGTCAAACAAGAAAAAAAAAATATAAGTACTTTTAAACATAACTTGGATATCAGATTACACAAAAACATTCTTGAACAACAGCAGTTGAACATTATTAATATGTGTTATTTTTAGAATTAAAAAAAAAAAAATAAGGCCCACTTATAATATTACTCACCCCCTTTGATGGACCATTGATCAATTTGTATGTGGGGGGAGGGGTACTAATTGGGGCCAAGAAAACAACTGACAGTTGCAAACATTTGAGGGGGTGGGGGAGGGTAAAACAGTACAATGGAGCTGACAATATACATTGTTCAAAGGGCTATAGGCTAGAGGTATAAATGGACCCAGGATTGCATGGTGGGGAGGTTATTGAAGGGAAATACGCATGTAGGCCAAAAAATGATTAAGGTAAAAAAACAGGCATGCATGAAGATAAAGGGGATATTCCCAGCATATTCAAAGCATGGTAATTAGGTAACGAGGACATTCAGACAATACATTAGCAAACATTAAATGCATATCATGTAATGTTAAAGGAAAAAACTTACCTTCATATAGTCCTTCTGCAGGACCTGAATAATAGCAGAACAGGTCTCTGGGATTATGATCCCCAGAGCCTGGGGGGAGATGCCTGTCGAGAACTTCAAGTCCTGAAGACTTCTTCCAGTCGCCAAGTAACGTAAAGTGGCAACTAGCCTCTGCTCCGCAGTGATGGCTTGCCTCATGCAGGTATCCTGCCTGCTGATATAGGGGGTCAGCATAGCCAGTAGACGTTCAAAAACGGGGTCCGTCATCCTGAGAAAATTCCTGAAATCCTCAGGATTATTCTCACGGATCTCACGGAGCAAAGGCATGTGCGAGAATTGGTCACGCTGGCGCAACCAATTCTTCATCCATGAACTCCTCCTCACCCTGTTCATGGTCTGGACTCGGGTCAAAGTATTAGCCCCAACAACAAGTCCCCACGCAGCACAAACTCGAGAACGAGTACGTCCACGCAACATGGCTTCAAAATGGTCGGCTGGTCAAACAAACAAACTTAGAACAAACGCACTGAAGAACAGCAAGGCCTATGAAGAGCGACCTGAAAATCAGGAACGAGCGGACCAGAACGGCCTGCTAGGCAGGTTACGAACTGACCAACACGCACTGAAAAGCAGATACAAACCTCACAAGCACAAACTGAATGGCAGAAAACGATCAAAATAAGCTGAAGTGTAAAAAGCGCGAATTGTGTCTAACCAAACTTCTACTAACACAAGATAAACACGAGATTAGCAGAAGGAGCCCAAAGGGTGGCATAGTGGGGCTTGAACTTCCTTTTTTTAGTCCCGTTGTATGTGCTGTATGTCACCGCGTTCAAATCCATCGGACTTTTGGAGTGATTGTGTGTGTCCAAGTCCGTCCATTTTTAAGTCTGGCGCACCTAGCGTACAAAGTCTGTCGAAAAGATCGCCGGACCAAGTATGCCGTAAAGTCCGATCGTGTGTACGCGGCATAAGTGAATGTCCGTGAGAATCATGGCAATGCGGCTGAGGGGAAGGCTGAGAGGCGTATCACTGGAAAATGGTACATAGATGCGCAGTGTGACAGCCCAAAGGGAGGCTTGCGCAGAAGCAGTAGGCTACAGGAATCAGGAGATGTACACCTAATTTAACTATGTTAAAATATGTCTCAGTATTTCTTCCCGCCACTGGCCCACAACTGAAAGTGCTGCAGGTGAAGCACTTGAGTTAACCCCTTAGAGCACAGTAGATGCACACACCAGTTTACCCTTTAAAGGGCAAAGTCCTTACTCTCTGCAGTAGTGGTTCAAAGTTGGCCTGTATTCTCCACAAAGTATACATACTGGACCAAGTTAGGCAGGATCCTGAGAATACGCCCATCCAAACAGCCTTCAACTTCCCAGTGGGCATACTCTCTAATGCTGCGTACACACGACCGGACTTTATGGCATACTTTGTCCTGCTGACTTTTTGACGGAGTTTACGATGGACTTTCCGAATGAACGGACTTGCCTACACACGATCAACCAAAGTCAGACGGATTCATACGTGATGACGTACGACCGGACTAAAACAAGGAAGTTCATAGCCAGTAGCCAATATCTGCCCTAGTGTCGGTTTTTGTCCGTCGGACTAGCATACAGACGAGCTGACTTTTCGACCAGACTCGAGTCTGTCAAAAAGATTTGAAACATGTTTCATTTCTAGGTCCGTCAAACTTTTGGGGAAAAAAAGTCAGCTGGAGCCCACACACGATCAAATTGTCCAACGGACTCCGGTTCGCTGGACCAAGTATGCCGTAAAGTCCGGTCGTGTGTAAGTCTTCAGGGACAGGTTCCAACGGATGTTTGCACCATAGCCATGTACCAGAAAACACTCTGTGGCTAATGCCCACATTACACACAAATGATTTACTAAAGGCAAATATACTGTGCACTGCAAGTGCACTTGAAGTGCATTTGCTCTAGATTTGAAGGGAAGCTCTAAAATGAGGGAAAGCTCTGCTGATTTCTATCCTCCAATCATATACAAGCAAAAATGCTGTTTTTTATTTTTCTTGCATGGGATTGAGTATTGTTTGCAAAGTGAAGCTTTACCTCATTTACTAAGCTCCAGAGCAAGTGCACTTGCAATGTACAATATATTTGCCTTTAGTCAATCAACCCCACAGTGTCTAGAACAGTGTGGTCATGTTTTCAGGATTTCCCTCAGATGAAACGGCTGTGGTAATTACTAAGGCAGTGAAACTGATCAAATCACCTGTGCAAAATAATGGAGAGCCTGAAAACATGACCTGCTGGGGTGCCTTGTGGACTGGATTTGAGAAACACTGGTCCAGTCGAGAATTTCAGCAAAGCCCAGTGCCATAGGACAAATTACAGGCCAGCCCTGCTTCTTCACAGTGGGGTCTAGGTCCAACCACTTTCTGAGGATTAGCTGATCCAGAAAGTTGCAAAGTGAACCCCTCAGACTCTGTAGCAATGGTAACATCTTGCTAGATAAAAAAGGAATCTTTAAAAAAGCAGAAAAAAGTAAGAAATAGTTTTTCTTTTCTCACAGAAGAAAAGGTGTCTTACTCCTTCGATCATAAAAAAATGGAGTTTGCCGAGGGTGGTAGGGCTTATGCAGGGCTGCTTTACAGATTCGTTTTTCAGTGTCCAATGTCTTGAGAGCAGCAGCATAACCCAATGTACCAGAACTACAGTAATTCACCCTGTGTCCCTTAGTGTATGATTAAGCACTAAACATTTCCCAACTAATTCTTCCTAAAACTTTTCACCTACAGTATTTTGTAAGGAGGACATGCCCAACTGAACAGCTCCCAACTGTCCCTGATTTTCGAGGCACTGTCCCTGAATTGGAACAAAGTCCCCCTGTCCCTCTTTCCTCCTCTTTTGTCTCTCATTTTGGTCTGGTCTATATACAGTAGTCCAAATAGTCCAAAATAAAAAGATAGTGGAATCTAAAGCCATTGCAGCAGAATTTCACAAATTTTATAAGGCTTTATATAATATTCATACTGTTTCGCTGAGTGCGACAGGAGAACAGCGTAAATTAGAAATTCGAGAGTATATAGAAGACTCAGCGCTGCCCTCGCTGATGCCCACGGTAATTGAAGAAATAGATAGACCAATCTCTATCAATGAATTAAACGAAGTAATATCGAGTCCGCCAAAAGGTAAAAGCCCAGGACCAGATGGGTTTACCAATTTATATTATAAGAAATGTATTACCAGATTAGGAGGCCCGTTATGTAGCTACTTTAATTCAATTAATGCCTCCAATCCATTACCTCTAGAGGCCTTGTTGGCTTACATAACGATACTTCCTAAACCAGGGAAAGATACCCAGCAGTGCGCGAACTACAGACCCATCTCCTTGTTAAACTCAGATACTAAGGTTTTAGCAAAAATTTTGGCTCTTTGGTTACAGGACCATATATTGAAGCTAGTTCACTCTGACCAGAGGGGCTTTATGAAGGGTCGTGAGGCCAGAGATAATACCATTCGGGCATTACACACCCTTCATTGGATGCAGCACAGCCCTGACAAGGCCCCAAGAGTGATACTGTCAATGGATGCCGAAAAGGCGTTTGACAGGGTGAACTGGGGATTCATGACGGAGATGCTAAGGGGGATGGGTCTGGGGGAACGCATGATGGGCTGGGTTGCAGAATTATATGCGAATCCAAGAGCGAGAGTTAAAGTAAATGGCACACTGTCTGATTATTTCCAAATACGTAATGGCACAAGACAAGGGTGTCCATTATCCCCGCTGTTGTTCGCTATGATATTAGAACCATTTCTTTGCAAAGTGAGGGGAAATATTGAAATTCAGGGGGTACGGGTTGGACCAGTTGAATATAAAGTCTCGGCATATGGCGACGACTTATTATTCTTTCTCTCATCACCACAGACATCACTGCCGGCTTTGATGGCAGAAGTTTCTAAGTATGGAGATTTATCCAACTTCAAAATAAATTTTGAAAAGTCTGTACTGTTACCTAGTCATGTCCTCTTAGGGATGAAAATGATCTTGCAAAATTCTTATCCCTTTATTTGGAACAAAAACTCGGCATATTTGGGAATACATATCACAGCAGATTCTAAACTACTATATGATTTAAACTATGGTTTCTTAATGAAGGGGGTAATGGGGGACCTGCAGAAATGGAGGGGCCGGTTATTAACGTGGTTTGGAAGGGTCAGCGCCATAAAGATGAGTGTACTACCCAAAATAATTTATCTTTTCCACACAGTGCCAATTACACTCCCAAAAGTTTTTTTAAAACCTTACGAAAGGCCTTCATAGCATTTGTATGAAGTGATAAACATCCCAGATTGGCGTATGATATTTTGTGTAGAGGCAAATTGGAAGGAGGAATGGGACTACCAGATGTAGCTTTATATTATAGAGCAATGTCTTTAGTGCGGATCCTAAACTGGTGCCACGACCCCGCAAAGAAAATATGGGTCCGCTTAGAGCAGATAATGGCAGGCAGGAAGCTGGCCGGAATCCCGTGGATTCCGAGTACAGACAGGGGTCTCTCAAAATGGATGTCACCATTAACAAAGAGCACACTCTTAATTTGGGATAAATTAAATCAATCAGGAGACTACGCTCCTCAGATATCCCCTCTGACCCCATTGGAGTGGTACCCATAGTTTCCTTCAGGGGAGGAGGTGGGATTTTTTAGAGCTTGGGGGAGGGACGGGGATACAACATGTGGCAAATTTGCCCCTCATGGAATATTAACCCCCCCTGCGAGATTTGACATCGAAAATGGGGAGGATACCTATGGAGGAGTGGAGATACCATCAATTAGGGTGCTTTTTCAAGGGACTGAAACCCGGGATGACACCAGTGGGTTCTCTTACTGCTTTTGAATCCATGTGTGTAAATATACCCATTGAAAGACACTTGATGTCACAAATGTATAGATTGATTCTCGCGACACAAAACCAAGCGGTGCCATACTTTATTAGAGAATGGGAAGGAGAATTAGGTCATAATCTTACCACAGCACAAATTAAGAAACTAATTAACTTGACGCACTCTACGTCTATAAGCTCACAGATTCAAGAAATGTCATATAAATTTTTGACTAGGTGGTATTGGACCCCAGTTAAGATAGCAAAGAGGTTCCCGACGGCAGACGCCAGATGTTGGAGAGGGTGCGGACAGAAAGGCACCTTTCTCCACCTATGGTGGTCTTGCCCTAAGATTAAGGTGTTCTGGGAAGCAATCACTTCTTGGTTTGAAAGGTTATCCCCCGGACCAATAGAGGTGACGCCCTGGAATTTTTTGTTTCATGGAACCTCAATGTCTGTTAGAGTCTATAAGAATAGCGTTATTCCACACTTACTAAATGCTGCCAAATCATTAATACCTAGGCTATGGAAACAAACTAGAAGTCCAACCTTGGCGGACTGGAAGAAAGAGGTTAACTTAATAATGGAGGCCGAAAGATGGGTGCATGCAGTGAAAGACAATAAAGATAAAAACATTGAAACATTGGCAGGATGGGTGCGCTGCTTGAAAGAGATTAGATAGAGTAATGATGTAAAGAGCAGTGTGGTCTCTGGGTTCGCGGGTGTCCCAGGGGGGAGGGGGGATATATATAAACTTGTTGATTTTTTTTTTCTTCTCTTTTTCTTCCTCTTCTCCCTTATTAGTTTTTTTCACCCCCTTTTTTTTTTCTTTCTGAGTGGGGTTGAATACGGGGAAGGGATAAGGGGTGGGGAAATGGGAAGGGTTAGAACTCTTAGGTAGGAAGGAGGGCACAGAAGAGAAGGGATAGTCTGAATAGATATAGTAAAGGGAAGAAGGTTTATTTACTCACTGATTACGAAGGATGTATGGCTCATAAAAGCCTCATATAGTTCTCTTTTTTCTTTTTTTTTTTTTGGATATTAAGGTTGACGCTTAAGAGTGATTTGAATTGGCTTAGTAGCCTCCTAAACAACTTTTTGTGCAGGCTGAGGTGTTTTTTTTTTCTCTCATAAGGACGGAATGTCTTTTCAATTTTGTGGATTTGGAAAGGAAGTGTGGAGCACAATGGAAACACTATATCTAGAGGAAGAGATGAGATGAGTGGGAGTGGGGGAGGGGCACTATTGGTGTAGGGGTGGGAGAAATAAGGAAAGGGGAAGGGGGAAGGAAATGTTTAAATTTTATTTGGAATTTTTTTTTTTTGTTTGAAAGGTGGAAGAATTGTTAAGAATTGTTAATTGTTAATATAAAATGTATTTATTTAGATAAACTCGAATATTGTAGATTTAAAGTATGAAGTAATGTATATGATGGAAAATAAATAAAAATGTGATAACATATACAGTAGTTGTATATAAAATGCACTTTTTATCTTTCAAAAAGTGTTTCCCAGTGCTAACCTTTTCATCCAATTTCTAAATTGCTTCATTTGTAAATTTCAAAAGCCAATATAAAGGAAAAGTAGTGATAAGAAAAAGCACTTGTGGGTTTAAAGCGGAGTTCCACCCAAAAGAGGAACTTGCTTTCATTTGTCTCCTCTCCCCCTCCAGTGCCACAATTGGCACCTTTCGGGGGGGGAAGGGGGACAGGATACCTGTCTTTGAGAGGTATCCTTTTCCCACTTCCGGGAGTCCGCGCCTGGGCCTTGCGCATGCCCAGTAGGGTTCCCGGCGTAAAGCCGTAACGCTACACTGCCGGGTTCCCTTACTCACAATGACGGCGGCATCACCCAACAGCTGATGGAAACATCAGCTGCAGTGCCGACATCGCTGGACTTCTTGCTTTTAATTTTTTTTTTTTTTTTGGGCGGACCTCCACTTTAACACATTATCTTTTACATTTTCCTTTAAGGGGGCATGGCCCTAAGTCTACATACGTTTGCTAAGAGGTGTCCCTCATTCCGATCTCAAAAATTTGGGAGGTATGCCCAACTGTGGTTGGAAGTAGTAGAAGCAGGTTTGTCCTACATGTTTATTCAGCAAGGCAGTAAACAAACATACAGTAGTTTATTGCAGAAGGGCCTTCTATAGCAAGATTGCAATGTAGACAGGGTCAAGTAAATGCAGTGTCATTGTTTCTGTGTGGGACACCACCAGCAGGCTTCAGGCCTAGACTTGCTGGTGTGGACCCCTGCTCACAGAGGGAGTAATGTGGGATTAGTCTCCAGCAGTGGCATCCTCACTCTCACAGCTTCATTTCCCAGTAAAATAAAGAGAGAACAAATGCGGGACTTTGAATGAGGCACACAGGAGCAGAGGTATAACTTGAATAGGAAATGCGGTTTTTAAAAAAATGATACAAGAATTCATATAGTTACATATTTAGGCACATAGCTCTACATATTTAGGTACATAGCTCTATAATGATAATCTGTATTCATGATAAAATGCATTACAACAAGGACTTCTATTACACACATACGAAGATATAAATAAATAAAATTATAATAATAAATCAATAAATATGTGACACTATAAACTGTCACTAGAAAAAGGTGGCAAATTATAGGATACAGTAAAATTGGAACGTTCATACATATATAGTTGATAATTGTGCACACATAACGGTAGTTGTAAGCTCTACGCCGTTTCGGGACCTTATAGCCACTCATCAGGAGCATAACCGTAGTGACCACCTATAGATAGGGGAAATAGCAGTATTGAATGATTTGAGAAACAGGTGGGTAAAGGTAAAGCATGGATCCCACATTATTTCACTAAGACCATAGACTTACAGTTGTGTCTGCGCAATGGCGGTGCAGCCCCGAATGCCAAGCCAGCCAGTAATGCCAAGGTCCGAAGCAGAGGGAGCATGTCCAGGCGGCGATACCAACACAGGGAGCCTCCCAGATTGGGTCAGAGTGTGAGAGACAATTGTGGAGGGGTGATGAAAGTAACCTCAAAGAAGGAGGAAAAAAGAAAGGTCAACCTGGAAAACAAATACTCGGAGTGAGTGAGTAAAAGTGTAAAAATCGGGAATAAAGTGTAAAACCAGTGAGAAAAAAATAGGATGGAAAAAGTGATAGGGAAGTAAAAAAGAAGAAAGAGGGAAAGTGAGGAGAATGAATGAGAAAGAGGGAAAAAAGGGGGAAAAGGAAGAAAAGAGAAAGAAAGAAAGAAAAAAAGGAAAGAAAAGGAGGAAAAAAAAGGGAAGAAAAAGAGTGGAACCTGGGAGAAAAGAAAAGCCAGGGCAGTCAAAGAAATAGCCAGAAGAGGAAAAGGTGAGTGGTAAACGAGTGAGAGGAAACATATCTACTAGGAGTGGATAAGGGCAAAAATGCCAGCAAGCATGTTGTTGAAAAGGGATGGTAGATGGGGGAGAGGACCAGCGTGTGAGACCCCGCACTGGGAGAGGACACTGCGGGGAGCGCCGCAACAGAGTTACCCCCAACGTCAAGCACCAGCTTCCTAAAGGGAGCAGGGAAGCACCACGACCCTGCCAGCTAGCCACCCAGACTGGCCAGTTGTGAGTGCCATACTGAGCCCACCAAGCGCTGGAGAATGGAAACTCAAGCAGCCGCTATAAAGGTACCACGAGGACGCTAAACAGCCGGTGCGAGAGGCATGACGTTGACGCGCAGTGGAGGTGACCCCGCCTGCCCCAAGTCAGAACAAGGCGGAGGGGGAATCCCCAGTGCACGTCGCAGCTTCGGGACATGGCAGGAAAGGCAAGGTAAGAACAAACAGCGGCCGAAACCACCAGTGCGCAGACACAATAGGAAAAATCAAACTGTCAAAGGACCAAACAAATGGGATAACATCCCAGTGATTAATTCTATACAGAAGCAATTAGAACACATAACTGGGAAGTTTAAAGTAAATGGTAAATAAATGAAAAATAATGGTATATAAAATAAGGCAAAATTAAAAATAAAAATGAATAATAAATAGAAAATGGGTTGAAATAGTAGTGTAGTTGTTAGTAATGCCGCCGTGTGCCTCCATCCCTAATTAGTCGATTAAAAGGGGTAGGAAAATACATGTTGGGACTTTAAATGAGGATAGTGGGGCCGTTCGAAACCCCTCCTCCATCCCGGTTCGATAATAAAATAAAGAGAGAACAAATGCGGGACTTTGAATGAGGCACACGGGAGCAGAGGTATAACTTGAATAGGAAATGCGGTTTTTAATAAAATGATACAAGAATTGATATAGTTACATATTTAGGCACATAGCTCTACATATTTAAGCACATAGCTCTATAATGATAATCTGTATTCATCATAAAATGCATTACAACAAGGACTTCTATTACAAACATACGAAGATATAAATAAATAAAATTATAATAATAAATCAATAAATAAGTGACACTATAAACTGTCACTAGAAAAAGGTGGCATATTATAGGATACAGTAAAATTGGAACATCCATACATATATAGTTGATAATTGTGCACACATAACGGTAGTTGTAAGCTCTACGCCGTTTCGGGACCTTATAGCCACTCATCAGGAGCATAACCGTAGTGAACACCTAGAGATAGGGGAAATAGCAGTATTGAATGATTTGAGAAACAGGTGGGTAAAGGTAAAGCATGGATCCCACATTATTTCACTAAGACCATAGACTTACAGTTGTGTCTGCGCAATGGCGGTGCAGCCCCGAATGCCAAGCCAGCCAGTAATGCCAAGGCCCGAAGCAGAGGGAGCATGTCCAGGCGGCGATACCAACACAGGGAGCCTCCCAGATTGGGTCAGAGTGTGAGAGACAATTGTGGAGGGGTGATGAAAGTAACCTCAAAGAAGGAGGAAAAAAGAAAGGTCAACCTGGAAAACAAATACTCGGAGTGAGTGAGTAAAAGTGTAAAAATCGGGAATAAAGTGTAAAACCAGTGAGAAAAAAATAGGATGGAAAAAGTGATAGGGAAGTAAAAAAGAAGAAAGAGGGAAAGTGAGGAGAATGAATGAGAAAGAGGGAAAAAAGGGGGAAAAGGAAGAAAAGAGAAAGAAAGTAAGAAAAAAAGAAAGAAAAAAAGGAAAGAAAAGGAGGAAAAAAAGGGAAGAAAAAGAGTGGAACCTGGGAGAAAAGAAAAGCCAGGGCAGTCAAAGAAATAGCCAGTTAACAGTCCACATATTCCCCTTACCCTCCCTGGCTGTGCCAGTTGAATCCTCTCATGTACAGGTATAAGTCATTAATGGCAATAATAACAGAGATGAGTCTAGTTCAACTTTTCATCTTTTACTCGGCTTTCCACAACAGGCACATAAAAGTGATAAAATCTGGGTAACAGCTGTCATTACAGGATAATCCTCAAAGCATAACCTCCTGCACTCAGGTATGGTCCTTAGTGGTAAAATTTTGTCTAAAGACACAGACGAGATCGCCTCCAATACACCTTACTTGGCTGATGGCATGGGAAGACCTCTAAATGTCAATAGGTGGCTTGGACATTTAGAGGACGTTTAGAGGTCTTCCCATGCCATCAGCCGAGCATGGTGTATTGGAGGCGGTCTCGTCTGTGTCTTTAGACATGCTTGTGTCAAACACATGTTTGTGAGTACCCACTTGTGTTACTACTTTTTTAATAAAGATTTTGTTATGATAATGCACTAGGTCGGTGCATCCTCTGTTTTGTTGTTTTGTAGGATAATCCTCAGTCCTTTCTCCGTGTGATGAACTCATCTGCTCTCCTACATCCGGAAATACAGGGCCCCCCAAGTTCCCATGAAGGCTACAACCGAGAACTCCCTCTTTGTTTTCAGTCCATACTAGAACACTCTCCTCCCACTACCCTGTTCTCTGACTATACAGTATATGCACTGGGGGAAAAGGCAACACCTACAGGCCAAACATGAACACCGCACCTCACCCCAAATATCAGGGACGGGTAAAACATGTACATTTCCTATTGCCTCCTAACACACTCTTACAGTAGTATAAATCAAACTAAACATCTGCTCTTCTGAGCCAATAATTAGACTTATGGCAGAATACAGGGATCCCCCTGAGGGGAAAGACTTTATTTGCAATATGGCATTCCAGATTACATTACATTACATTAATTATTTGATTACCAAGAGGGGAATGTTTTTTTTCTCAACAGAAGTGGAATTACTCTTTAAGGTCTGAGAAAATAGATCTCCATAGCAGAAAAACCACCTCATCAGGAGGAATGTTTTAGGAGACTTTTAAGGTACTATACTAATCCATATCCACATGTGAATGTCAATTTTAGAATTTTTTTCTTTATTTCTAATGTAAAAAGAACACTTAGGCTTATATTATTTCCTGATTATAGGATTCCCCCTAATGGCAGGTTTTATCCTACTCAACACTCTACAAAGCCTCCGGGCTCCAGGACTCAGTCCACAACTTCTTAAAAGCTGAGAAAACAGATCTCCATAGCAGACACAAACCCTGAAGCTCCTCACCATGTGTAGGTGAGAAACCAACCTCCGACATCTAGTAACAACACTAATGGCGGGCTTTATCTCACCCAAAGCATTACAAAGCTTCCAGGCTGCAGGGCCCAGACTAGAACTTCCTAAAAGCTGAGAAAACAGATCTCCTTTGCAGACACATGCCCTAGAGCTCCTTACCATGTTTAGGTGAGAAACCAACCTCTGAGGTCTAGTAACAATACTAATGGCAGGCTTCTATCTCACCCAAAGCTTTACAAAGTCTCTGGACACCAGGACCCAGATTAGAACGTCTTAAGAGCTTAGAAAACGTCCAGAGGGTAAATACCTCAAAGTAATTAAACAAAAACTACACCAACAGCAGCTAGTGGAAGTGTGGAGAATCCTGTACCCTAAGGGGAGGGACTTTACACATTATTCTCAGGTACATTCATCCTACTCGAGAATCGACTATGTCTTTTTAGATCATCAGCTTCTAGAGGGGCTATTAAAGGCAGAGGTGAAATCCTTCACCCTCTCGGATCATGCCCCGGTTATAGCAAGCTTGGATTTAAAGAATATATCAGATAGGCAAAAATCACTTCTATTTGATCAGGGCATAGTGGAAAATTTGAAAAGGGATTTGAATTTATTCTTTAAAGAGAACAATGTAGAAAATATTGCACCAACTGTATTGTGGGAAACCCACAAAGTATTTATGAGAAAGAGACTGATAGTAGAAGGAGTTAAGAGGAAAAAAATATGGACAGCACAAAAACAATCTCTCCTACAAGAAATTCGGAAATTAGAGCAGTTGCATAAAAATTTAAATGATAATAAGGTAAGGGAAAACATGAGGCTCTGACAGATCTGATGGAGCAGGAGTCCAAACGAGCTTTTATTAGAATAGCTAAAAGACAGTATGTTATATATAACAAGTCCCACACAAACACTCCCAGAGGTTTTGTGATGCCCTGTACACACGACCGGTTTTCCCGTTGGATTAAACTCTGAAGGTTTTTTTGACGGAGTTCCGACAGAATTCCGCTCAAGCTGTCTTGCATACACACGGTCACACCAAATTCCGACCGTCCAGAATGCGGTGACGTACAACACGTACGGCGGGACTAGAAAATGGAAGTTCAATAGCTAGTAGCCAATGCGTCGTTTTTGGTACGTCGGAACAGCATACAGACAATCGGTTCTCCCAATAGGAATTGGTTCCGTCAGAAAAATTTAGAACATGTTCTCTTTCTAGGTCCGTCAGAATTTTCGACGTAAAAAGTCCGATGGGGCATACACACGATCGGAATATACGATTAACAGCTCCCGTCAGACTTTTTCTGTCAGACATTCTGCTCGTGTGTACACAGCATTAGAGCTGAGTGACTATGGGGATGTATCAAACCTTAAGATCAACATGGAGAAAACTGAGATATTAGATATCTCAGTTTCCTCAGATGAAGGAAGGGATCTTAGAAATTTTATCCCTTTAAATGGAGGAGGAGCGGATTGAAATATCTGGAAGTGTTTCTGTCAATATCAACAACGGACCTATATCAGGATAATTATTTGCCCCTATTGAATAAAATTAAACTAGACTTGAGAGGATACTCTGTACATAGACTATCATGATTCGGCAGGATAAGTGTTATCAAAATAATGACTCTCCTGAAAGCCTTGTATATTTTTCAGTGTCTCCCGATAAATATTCATGTGGCATACTTTAAAACCCTTAGATTGATATTACAAAAATTTATATGGAATAATGGGGGCAATCGTATTGCCTATAAAATTTTGAGCAGACGAAAGGAAAAGGAAGGAGTACTATGGAGAGTCATGGACTGGGTGCATGGCTCTCCTTATAAAAAATGGGTGTCACTAGAAGCAGAGCTGAGCAAATTAGCCCTTAGTGAGATTATTTGGATTCCAAGGCAGTACAGAGGCTCCTCTAGAGAAATGGCTCCAATTACCATAGAAACTTTGAGAGTATGGGATAAACTTTTTAAAAATACACTTTGGCAGTATAATAGTCCCCTGATGCCGTTGACAGGTAATAATTATTTCCCTCCAGGTAAGGACAATAAATTGTTCTTAAAATGGACTTCCATGGAGCATTTGAGGTTAAAGGTTGTCCTGAATGGAAATGTCCTATTTTCACTATTAGAACTGCAAGGAAAATATGGGGCAACATCATGGAATACATGGAGGTATAGACAACCTCAACATTTTGTAGAATCTCTTCCGAAACCCCTTCGCTCAGTTGGTGAGCTAAATTCATGGGAAAGATTAGTCGATCAAGGAGGAATAAATAGACAGGGGATTTCCAATGTATATAGGATGTTGATGATGCCCAAGATGAGGAATCCCGGTGCCCCGTGGAGGGGTGGGAATTGGAATTGAATCATTTATTGCCTGAAACAATGAGAAGTAGAGTCTTTGACTATGTTCACTCATCTTCAATGGACACAAGGATGAAGGAAATTAATTATAAATTACCATATTTATCGGCGTATAACACGCACTTTTTTCCCCTTAAAATCAGGGGAAAATCGCGGGTGCGTGTTATACGCCGATCCCCTGCGATCCTGACCTGCCAGAACGAAAAAATCGCTGACCGCGATTTGAAAATGGCGCCGCCGGCGCCGAAATACACAGTGCCGGTCCTCGGCTCTTCTCGGCCGCTTTCGGTTTCACTCGAGCGCCGCCCGAACCTAGCCGAGTATACTCGGCTAGTTTCGGATAGCTCCGCTCACCGTCCGAGTGGAGCCGAAAGTGAACGAGAGCCGCCGAGAAGAGCCGAGGACCGGCTCTGTGTATTTCGGCGCCGGCGGCGCCATTTTCAAATCGCGGTCGGCAATTTTGAAGCTCAGAGGCTTCAGCAAGACTGCACTGGGGCAAGGCTGGACTGGGGCAATGCTGGACTGGGGCAAGGCTGCACTGGACACTGGGGAAGGCTGCACTGACATGGCTGCACTGACATGGCTGCACTGGCAAGGCTGCACTGACATGGCTGCACTAGCAAGGCTGCACTGACATGGCTGCACTGACATGGCTGCACTGACAAGGCTGCACTGACAAGGCTGCACTGACAAGGCTGCAATGATGGGCATTTAAATGTAAGTTTTTTTCCCTTCAAGTTCCCTCCTAAAAGTTTTTTTTCCTTAAAATTCCCTCCTAAATTGAGGTGCGTGTTATACGCCGGTGCGTGTTATACGCCGATAAATACGGTATTAATTAAGTGGTATTACATCCCAATAAAATTGTATAATATCAGACCTGTCCCCTTTATGTTAGAGGGAATGTGGGGAGTAGGGATGGGCTTTAAGTTTGGGTCGAACATGAGTTCGACTCGAACATTGGCTGTTCGCCAGTTCGCCGAACTGCGAACAATTTGGGGTGTTCGCGGCCACTTCGAAAGCCGCAAAACACCCTTTAAAAGTCTGTGGGAGAAATAAAAAGTGCTAATTTTAAGGGTTAATATGCAAGTTATTGTCATAAAAAGTGTTTGGGGAACTGGGGCCTGCCCCAGGGGACATGTATCAATGCAAAAAATTGTTTTAAAAACTGCCATTTTTTCGGGAGCAAAATGACATTTCTAAAGGGGAAAAAAAAGTCATGAAGTAATAGCAGTGTCGGCTATAGTTTATTGTCTATAGGAGAAATCAAAAGTGCTAATTTTAAGGTTTAATATGCAAGTTATTGTCATAAAAAGTGTTTGAGGACCTGGGTCCTGCCCCAGGGGACATGTATCAATGCAAAAAAAGTTTTAGAAACGGCCATTTTTTCGGGAGCAGTGATGTTAATAATGCTTAAAGTGAAACAATAAAAGTGTAATATTCCTTTAAATTTCATATCTGGGAGGTGTCTATAGTATGCCTGTAAAGTGGTGCATGTTTCCCGTATTTAGAACAGTCTGACAGCAAAATGACATTTGTAAAGGAAAAAAAGTCATTTAAAACTACTCCCAGCTATAATAAATTGTCGGTCCGGCAATACACATAAAAGTTCATTGATAAAAACGGCATGGGATTTCCCCACAGGGGAACCCTGAACCAAAATTGACTGGTATGGATATTAAGGGGAACGACACGCCAAAATTTTTAAAAAAATGGCGTGGGGGTCTCCCTCAAAATCAAACAAATGGCCCCTGCCCCCACCTATAACTGGCCTTCACAGCAAGGAGGGCTATCACATGAAAGACAAAAACAGAACATTCCTTAGCTCAACTTACCAACCAGTCTGCCAACCAACCAAATTAACCTGTCCAACAGTCTGCCTAAAAACAGGGGTTTAGTTAGCATGCATTTGCCAAACCCCTTACTAAACCCCTGTTTTTAATGCAAACTGTTGGACAGGTTAATTTGGTTGGTTGGCAGACTGGTTGGTAAGTTGAGCTATGGAATGTTCTGTTTTTGTCTTTCATCCCCCTCAAAATCTATGCTTAAGGGTCTGGTATGGATTTTAAGGGGAACCCCATGGCAAAATTTTTTTTAAAATGGCATGGGGTCCCCCCAAAAATCCATACCAGACCCTTATCTGAGCACGCAACCTGGCAGGCCACAGGAAAAGAGGGGGGGATGAGAGAGCACCCCCCCTCCTGAACCAGGCCACATGCCCTCAACATTGGGAGGGTGCTTTGGGGTAGCCCCTCAAAGCACCTTGTCCCCATGTTGATGGGGAGAAGGCCCTCATCCCCACAACCCTTGCCCGGTGGTTGTGGGGGTCTGCGGGCGGGGGGCTTATCGGAATCTGGAAGCCCCTTTTAACAAGGGGACCCCCAGATCCTGCCCCCCCGTGTGAATTGGTAATGGCTACCAATTCACAAAAAAAGTGTCAAAAAGGTTAAAAAACACAAGGTACGGTTTTTTCTTTTATTAATTTCTTCTTCCTGCTTCTTCTTCCATCTTCTTTCTTCTGGTCTTCCTTCAGAGTTCTTCTTCTTCCTCCATCTTCTTCTTCTCCATTTTCTTCTTCTCCATCTTCTTCCTCCGCTCTTCTCGTCCCGCATTTTCCTCTGGCTTCTTCTCCACTCCGTCCGCACGATCTGTCCACACTCCGTCCGCACGTCCGCACCCCCTTTTTTTTCTTTTTCACGGAAATGGCACTTCCAAAGAGGAATTTTTAATAGGTGATAAAAGTTGAAAGAAAATTTTTTTTTTCTTTCCTCTCATAAATCAACAAAAAGGGATGGCTTAAGTTGTGTTTTATTTAGATAAGAAGGAATGTCACTAAGAGAATTTCATGTTACAATTAGGGGATTAAAGTAAGGCACTGTTGCTATATAGTAACTAGGCACTTTTAGTGGAGTAGTTCTCGATGGAAGTAAAAATCGAGAATTTGTCCTCTTCATAAATTTATAAATCAATAAGGTTTGGGAAAATAACTTTTTTTTTTGTTTGTTTGTAAGAGATCACTATAGTAAATAATTGGCAAAAGAACTTTTACTTCTTTTTCTTTTTGTGTTTGTAAGAGATCACCATTGTTATTTAGTAACTAGGCACTTTCATTAGGTCAGTTCTCGATGGAAGTGAAAATCGAGGATTTCTCCTCTTTATAAATTTATAAATCAATAGGGTTTGGGAAAATCACTTTTTTCTTTTTTTTTCACTATAGGAGATAGGTGAGGGTTTTTTTGTTTTTTATTTGTGTTTTTTTTTTGGTCTGTCCCATTGTGGGGGAGGGGGGGACTGGGTGGCGTGGGATGATATAATACCTTTAACATGATGGATTACCTCTGATATGATGGAGTACATTATTAGATAGGTCCATGGTTATATTGATTGTGTTTTATGTTCTGTTTTTATTATGAATGTTTTGTATACGCTTGTATATATTTATATGGGATTGAATTGAAATGGAATGTTTTTGTATGTATAAAAAATTAATAAAAATAATTGAAACAGAGCTTAGAAAACAGATCTCCATAGCAGACACAAACCCTGGAGTTTCTCACCATGTGTAGGTGAGAAACCAACCTCCGAGATCTAGTAACAACACTAATGGCAGGCTTTATCTCACCCAAAGCTTTACAAATTCTCGAAACTCCAGGACCCATTCCAGAACTTCCTCACATCTGAGTAAACAGATCTCCATAGCAGACACAAACCCTGGAGTTCCTCACCATGTGTAGGTGAGAAACCAACCTCCCAGGTCTATTAACAACACTAATGGCAGGCTTTATCTCACCCAAAGCTTTACAAAGCTTCCAGGCTTCAGGACCTATTCCAGAACTTCTTCAGATCTGAGAAAACAGATCTCCATAGCAGACACAAACCCTGGAGCTCCTAACCATGTGTAGGTGAGAAATCAACCTCCAGGCGCTAGTAACAACAATAATGTAAATTCTGCAAAGGCTGGTGCTTTTATGCTGCTGTTTGATTTGCTGAGGACTAAAATAAAATAGTAAGTTGCTTTAATAAAGTTTATTTTTTCTTACAGAAAGCCGTTCTCTCATTTTGGCAGCCAAAAATGTAGTGAGTATGATTATCTGTAGTGAGTCTAGAATCAGCCAGTAAGCACAGCACAAGAGAAACATTCTTGTTAGAGGTCATAACTCTAATGGGGAAAGCTAGCCTGACTTCATACAACTACTGTTTCTGGCCCAGAAGGATTGATGTATTACACACAATGTTGGAACAAAAATCTATCCCGGTATAAGAAAACAACAGCCATAATGGTAATTAAAGTGAGGTTAGAAGAAAGATGATGAAGTCAGGGATATGGAAGCAAGAGGATGGAAGTGAGATGGGTGAGGAAATGAGGTACATGATGAGATAAGCCTGGGGTTCTGGAAAGGAAATATACTTGGCAACCTTACTGGAAAATTTAGTTTTGTGGACTGAAGGGACACAATTGAAGTTTGTCAGTGTCTGCCAATACATTATATAGCTATATTAATGGACAATAAGACGTGAGTCACAGTTATGTGTACGTTGTAAATTCACACACAGCCTTACTTGCCATATCTGGTTTCCTTTAAAACCATAACTAGAACATATACTACTGTCACTGCAAATAAAAGCATGCTCAGACTAATAATCATGCAACTACGGTAATTGTTGTTCTGCTAAAAAAAAAAAAAAAAATCTCAGCGTATTAGAAAAAAATAACCTGTCTTTTTTTCTGTAATATCTACATTTTAATACTTGCAGATTAAAGTATATATAAACCCTAACACATTCTTTTATTTGATCCCTTTAGGTATGTTAAATATAAATTTAAATGGGTTTTGTTTTATAGATATATATATATTTGATCCTGCCAAAAATCCAGTGACCTCATAACTTCCTATACATTCTGCCTGTGCTGCACTCTTATCAGTTAGCAATATTGTTAGCACTGCTTAGTTCTCTTTGTGGACTATAAAACACCTTCCTCTGTTATGAACATGAGGAATGAGGGAGGTGTTCTGTAGTCTTAACATGCTTCCTGCCCTAGGATGACGACGCTGCTCCTTCACAGATACAGTTCCATCAGTGTTGTCAACCTAGGACAGAAGTGTTTCACTGGCAAGGCCACTACATGAAAACAAAGGAGGAAAACTAATGCATCTACCACACCTAAGGACTGGTAATCTAATATATTGACATTTTGTTCTTAGCTTTAGATACACTTTAGTCCTATATAACACAACCAAAGTTCCCTTTTTATTACAGCATATTAAAGCTAAACTTTAGGGTTTAGGATCTAAATTGCATAGTTTCATTGGTCCAGCTTGGACTAATGTAAGCATACATATTTAATACCTAAAGGAACCTGTGGAAAGTGACACTCACTCGCACATGGAGTTGCTCTTTCGACACTGTTACTAACATTGCCACCATTCACAGGACACCTTGTAATTTTTAATGCATACAAGGTCCTCTCTGAAAGGACAAGGTAGAAATCTCGACTTTTCCGCCTCTCCTTTTTACCTTCTCAAATCTGAGAATGCCTTGTTTTCACATATATGCAGAGCAAGCAAGCTCTTGTGGTCCTTGTGCAGTGGACAGCGGATGATTGCAGTGATCTTTATAGTAGCGCTGAATAATAATAAGTATGCAATTACTCACCTCTTTCCACAATCTCTTTATCGCTAACTCTTGTAATCTACTCGCCATAACCGAAACCTGGCTTCATGAATCCGACACTGCGTCTTCTGTTGCTCTATCTCACGGTGGTCTTCTTTGGACCCACTCCCCCAGACCCAGTGGACGCAAAAGAGGGGGTGTTGCAATCCTTTTAGCCCCACATAGTACCTTTGAAGTACTTCACCCACCTCCCTCCCTGTCACTCTCCTCATTTGAGGCGCACTGCATTCGTCTCTTCTCCCCAGTTTCTCTAAGGATAGCTGTGATCTACCAGCCCCCTGGTCCAATATCATCCTTTCTTGATGACTTCTCTGCCTGGCTACCCTACTTTCTCTCTTCTGAAATCCCCACAATCATTCTCAGGGACTTCAACATTCCTACTAATACTAACATTCTTGCAACATCCAATCTTCTCAGTCTGACCTCCTCCTTTGACCCGAAGCAATGGATACATGCTCCTACTCATTCTGAAGGAAATACCCTTGACCTCGTCTTTTCCCACCTATGCACTCCAGGCAACCTCTCCAACTATCCTTACCCTCTCTCTGATCACCACCTCATTAATTTCACTCTCTCCCTCTCCTCCGCCACCGCTCCCTCCAAACGGTTACCCGTAGAAATCTTCACCATCTCAACCCTTCTCTTCTCTACGACTGACCACCTCTATGTAAAAATCGCACCCCTGTTCTGCACCGACCTAGCCACTTCTGTCTACAACACTTCACTTCCACCCTCACTGGACACACTGGCCCCCCTCACTACACACAGAATTAGGCCCCATCCCGTTCAACCGTGGCAAACAGATGATACTAGAAGTCTGAAAAAAACACAGCCGTGCTCTCGAGCGCCTGTTGCATAAGACGAAGTCCCAGAAAGATTTCAGCCAGTATAAATCTGCCCTCCAAAAATACAATTCCAGCCTCCTCACTGTCAAGCAGACCTATTTCATCACTCTCATTAAAAACTTATCATCCCATCCCCGTCAACTCTTCTCTACCTTCAACTTTCTATTTCGCCCTCCACTGCCTCCACCCACGAACTCACTCACTGCCCAGGAGAACGCCAATCACTTCAAACAGAAGATTGATACATTCGAGAATAAGGGGGGAGGTCAGCACCAAAAAGGAAACACAACATACAAAAGTACCAACATCCCTAATAATAGTGGTGTAAGGAAAGTGAGAGAATGGGACTTTAAAGGTACATCATATACAAGGCAAGACAAATATAATAATATAAAAAATATAAATAATTTATTTAGAAAAGACAAGATAAAAATAAGGACTGTAGTTACAATCATAGTCCTGGGTAAGCACACATATCCTAACCCTGACAAATGAGAGAACTGAAATCACATGAAAAATGTTCCCATGTCCTAGAGTTTCGACGTGTTTCACCGTGACGTAAGTGTATAAGATAGCAAAGTATGCACAACCTTGAATGTTTAAACAAAAAAGGAAAACAAAAAAACACAAAAATTAATACAATACAATACAAAGGAATTAACACAATATAACATTGCATATGCATAACCCCATACCAACCACAAAACAGAAAATACCAAAAAAAAAAAAAACACTGCACACAAACCCAAAAGAAGCCCAAACTCCATACCTCAAAGATGAGTCTTGGAGTGAGCACAGTTGGGGGGATCCCAAAGGGCCTCAAAACCTGCATCCAAAACCAGTCCAAAAATTGTCAGCTCTCCCGTAGGGAGGGATGTGATTTGTGTGGTTAGGACAATCTGTTGAAAGTGCAGCAATGCCTGCAATGTATTAAAATAAGCTTGCATCATATTAGGGATGAAGGGAGCACAAGTCCATATAAAATTCATAAATGAACTGTACTCACCACAAACCTATATCTTTATTGATATAGTAATATCTTAATTGGGAGCTCAGAAGGATGAGAGAGCCACACAGGGCAAAGGCGTATCCCTTTATGTATGAACCAGATACACCCATCTAAAGAAACTAAAAAGACACATAACCGCCTTTCAAATATTCTATACTATGAAAAATTCTCCAACCTATCCCTATAATTTCAGAATGTGCCTCTCACCTCGGTATGTCTTACTATTAGACTGCTCCAGTCTTCCTTAGACGCCAAGGCTGAGAAGACACATAGGGATAGCAGAGTACCTAGGAGCCAAACCCACAAAAGGGCAAAGATGACTAGGATTGATCTACACAACAAAAGAATACATATGCAGGGCATCATCATTCACAAGTCCACCAGGGTCCCAAACAAGAATGTGTCCAGTCCTGCTTCAAAATAGAGTAAATACCTTAAATCTCGTCCGTGTCTCTCATGAGCTCCCAGCTTGTTAAAATGCCTCTGCGCCGTGTGAGATTTAAATATCCCTCCCCATGGCGCCAAAACACGGAGTGTGACGTCACGCTGCAATGACGCCCCGCGGACGCAAGGGGGAGGTAGCACGCAGTACGGACTGACGCCCGGAAGCTGGAAATAATGATAACATCCAGTACACAGTCTGACACGGCTGATACCGGCCGTGCAGACAGTGGCAGAGAGCAAACCTAAGCTGCACTCTGAATAAAAAAATAAAAATAAATGTAAATAAAAATTAAAATAAAAAAAAAAGGGGGGAAGGGGGAGCTTAGTGAATGTGAATGTGATCAGGCGCGTACATTACATTTAGCAAATTTCGATTAACATTGATAATTAATTATCTCAAATAAATAAATAACTGTGAATTGAATATAGTACTTACTATACAGTTTCTTCCCTTCTTGAGAGGTCAAGCAGCTGGCAATACCCACCCAAAAGCACAACTACCAGGCACAAACCAAGATGCACACACGCATAAACACTGGATGACTCCAAGGGACAAAAAGAGTGATGTGAAAAATGACGGTATTAAAGAGACTAATGTATCAGAGCAATTACCCACAAACAAAGTAAACACTCCAGAACGAGGGGTACCAATCACAAGAAAGGCTTGTAGCTGATGCCCTCATTAAGGCCCGGGAACCGGGTTGCCTGTAGCGTATAGATCCATCTTGTCTCTAACTGGAGAAGCTTCTTGTCAATGTCCCCCCATGTTTGTGTTGGGGAGATGTTCAAGGCTAAAAAAAACAATGATCTTAAGATTAAAGTTGTGATACAGCCCCACATGTCGACTTATGGGTGTTTCCATCTTGTGTTTAGAAATCAGAGATACATGATCTCTGATTCTACAAAACAGTGGGCGCTTCATCTTCCCCACATAAAATGCTCCACAGCGACATTTCATTAGATACACAGAACCAACTAATTGACAGTTGGTCCTGTGCTTAGGAGTCCAGGTGTTGTTGGGGAGCTCAATACTTTTTCCCGCAATAATAAAAGGACAGAAGCTGCACCTGCCACACGGGTAGGTGCCCAGTGATCTGGTTTTGGATATGTCCATGCTCATGTGATGGCTAGTGACCAGGGTGTCTCTGAGTGAGATGAGAGGATCTTTTGTAAGTAATCTCTGGATAGGGTTTGATAAATTTACAAACTATTTTGTTGGCTGCCAGTAGATACCAGAATTTATTGTGGATGTTCCGTACTTTGGCATGTTGTTGGCTGTATTTGGTAATGATGCGTATCGATGTGGATGATTTGTTCCACCTGGGCTTATATAATAAGTTGTGTCTGTTAAGATTTTGTACTCTATTGAATGCTTTTTTTAGACATGTTCTACTATAGCCTCTGGCTAAAAGATGATCACGCAGCAAATTTGTCTCGTTCTGAAAGTACACATCCTGTGCACAGTTGCGTTTTAATCTTAAAAACTGACTGTAAGGAATACTTCTGATCAGTTTTTCAGGTTGCGAACTGCTGGCATGTAACAAGCTATTACCCGCTGAGGGTTTTCTGTATAAGGTAGAGCAAATCATCCCTGTTTCATTGGTAAAGATTTCTACGTCCAAAAAAGTTATCCTTGATTGGTCAAAGGTATATGTAAATTTAGGATTGTATGTATTCACCTGTAATCCATCCAAGAACTTTATCAAGTTTTCTTTTGATCCTGCCCACACCATAAAAACATCATCTATATAACAATGCCATGATACGATCTGACCAATATCCATTGATCTAGACTCATCGGAGAATACATTGCAGGCTTTGCTGCACTTTCAACAGATTGTCCTAACCACACAAATCACATACTACCCTACGGGAGATCTGACAATTTTTGGACTGGTTTTGGATGCAGGTTTTGAGGCCGTTTGGAATCCCCCAACTGTGCTCACTCCAAGACTCATCTTTGAGGTATGGAGCTTGGGCTTCTTTTGGGTTTGTGTGGGTGGCTGTAGGGTGTTTTTTTTTACTATGTTTTTTCTATGTTTTTTGGATGGTATGGGGTTATGCATGTGCAATGTTATATTGTGTTAATTCCTTTGTATTGTATTGTATTGTATTAATTTCTTTGTTTTCTTGTTTTCCTTTTTTGTTTACACATTCAAGGTTGTGCATACTTTGCTATCTTATACATATATTTTAATTGAATATCCTCGTCTTTTTCCTGATGAAGCCGTCATTGCGAAACATGACGAAACTCTAGGATGTGGGAACATTTTTCATGTGATTTCAGTTATCTCATTTGTCAGGGTTAGGATATGTGTTCTTACCCAGGACTATGATTGTAACTGCAGTCCTTATTTTTATCTTGTCTTTTTTAAATAAATGATTTATATTTTTTATATTATTATATTTGTCTTGTCTTGTATATGACGTACCTTTAAAGTCCCATTCTCTCACTTTCCTTAGACCAGAAGATTGATATAATTTTGAGGAGAGCTCTACTGTTGAGATACCCTCCACGCTTTACACCTCATGCCCACAGGTACAATCATTTCTTTCCTCTTTCAACCCCACCACTATAGACAAGGTTGCTAAATTACTTGCTAACGTCCATCTTACCACCTGCCCTCTGGATCCTGTTCCCTCGCAAATGCTACAGTCACCCTCTAACTCTATTGTACACTCTCTAACCAACATCTTCAATCTCTCCCTTTCTTCTGGCATTTTCCCTAACTCTTTAAAACATGCACTTGTCAGTCATATGCTTAAAAAGCCCTCATTGGACCCATCCAATCTTAACAACCTACACCCCATCTCCTTGCTCCCCTTTTTATTCAAACTCCTTGAACATCTAGTCTACAACCGACTGAGCGTCCACCTTGCTGATAATGGCCTTCTTGATCCCCTTCAGTCTGGATTTCGTCCTCAACACTCCACAGAAACCGCTCTCCTAAAACTAACAAACGATCTACTAACGGCCAAAACGAAGGGACACTATTCTGTACTCCTACTCTTGAACCTCTCTGCTGTGTTTGATATGGTTGACCACCCCTTCTGCCTCAAAAAACTCCACGCCTTTGGTTTCCGTGACTGTACTCTTTGCTGGTTCTCTACCTACTTATCCAACCGCACCTTTAGCGTTACTTACAATTCTACTTCCTCCTCTCCTCTTACTTTCACTGTTGGGGTCCCCCCAAGGTTCTGTTCTTGGACCTCTCCTATTTTCAATCTACACCTCCTCCCTGGGTCAGCCTCCCACAGCTTCCAATACCATCTCTGCGCTGATGACATGCAAATCTATTTCTCTACCCCTCAACTCACTTCTTCGGTCTCCCTACTTACTAATCTAATCATTAATTTACTATCAGATATATCAGTCTGGATGTTGCACCACTTCCTCAAACTTAATCAATCAAAGACCAAACTCATTTTTCCTCCCCCATGTGCCTCTTCCCCTGATCTCTCTGTCAAAATTGATGGCACAACTATCAGCCCATCCCCACATGCCAAGGTCCTAGGAGTAGTCCTGGACTCTGAACTCTCCTTTAAAGCGGGGGTCCACCTATCTATCGTTTTTTTTTTTTTTAGTTCATTCACAAACTTTTCTTCTCAGCATTACATACTCACATATTGTGTGTAATATGTCCGCCTGTGTCAGATTTCATTGGAAAGAATAACTTATATTATTCACTGCAGGCGGTTTCCATCTTCATTGTGGGCATTTGAAGCCCACAAGCATTTATTTCCTGGATGTGGTGAATGCTGTGCTCCCAGCATTCACTGCTCGTTCCCGCACATGCTCAGTGGCATCCTGGGAAGCCTGAGACTAGCTCCCAGGAGTCTGGGAGAGGCTAGAAACACGCCTACTCCCACGGGAGGAGAACCAGGAAGTGCAAAGAAGAATAGAAAAATAAAAGGTAATTGCGGCGATTTAAATTTTTTTAAACGGCATGTCAGCATCTAGGCAAGGAAGAGAATACATACAGATATTGTTCAAAATTTGGGTGGAACCCCGCTTTAAGCCCCACGTTCAATCACTGTCCAAATCTTGCCGCCTCAACTTCTGCAACATCTCCAAAATATGCCCCTTTCTAACCAATGACACAACAAATACCTTAATTCACTCCTTGGTCATCTTTCGCCTTGATTACTGCAACTCCCTTCTCATTGGCTTACCTCTACATACTCTATCCACCCTTAAATCCATCATGAATGCTGCTGCCAGACTCATCCACCTTACCAACCAATCTGTCTCTGCTACTCCTCTCTGTCAATCCCTCCAATGGCTTCCACTCACTCAACAAATTAAATTTAAAATACTAACAGCTACCTACTAAGCCATCCACAACTCTGCCCCCAGCTACATCACTGACCTAGTCTCAAAATACCAACCTAATCATTCTCTTCGGTCTTCTCAAGACCTCCTGATCTCTAGCTCTCTCATCACCTCCTCCCATGCTTGTCTCCAGGACTTTTCCAGAGCCTCTCCGAGCCTATAGAACTCCTTACCCCAATCTGTCCGTCTTTCTCCTACTCTATTATCTTTTAGACAATCCCTGAAAACCCTCCTCTTCAGAGAAGTCTATCCTATCTACACCTAACAACTGTTTTTTCATTTTGTCCATCTGATCATCCCCCACAGCTACTACCCTTTGCTCCACTTGACCCTCCCTTCTAAATTGTAAGCTCTAACGAGCAGGGTCCTCTGATCCCTCCTGTATTGTATTGTAATTGTACTATCTTTTTCCCAAGTTGTAAAGCTCTGCGCAAACTGTTGGCGCTATATAAATCCTGTATACTAATAATAATAATTAAGATCATACATGGTATTAAAATCCAAATTCTTATTTGAAGTTTGGCTATAAGCAAAATGTTACAACCCTTGTCAGCTGATACTGCTATCTGTGACATTTATCATGGGAACAGGGATGGGGGGGGGTCTTTCAAATTTGTAAAGGCCCTCTGACCACCCAAAAAAAAACCTACCATGACAGCCCAATGGGGGTGGTACATATGCCAAGGCCATAAGGCTTTGCAAATTTAACTTGGCTTGTCCAGTTTGACAGGCAGCACCAAATGAGGTCAATACAAAAGTTCTCTTGGGATTGAAAAAAGAAAACACAGCTAAAAATAAACATACAGAATGTGACAGGATTGCCTCCTGAATTCTTGGAAGTTGCTTCTCTTCACTGACAGCAGAATATAAACAAATCTGACCATAAAAATAAAATAAAATAAAAACACATACAGTTCACCTCAGTCCATACCAGGCCTTCGGATCTGGTATGGATTTTGGGGGAAACCTCACACCAAAAATAAAAATAAATTGGCCTGAAGTCCTCCCAAAATGAAATAACAGACACATATATATGCATGCACCCTAGCAGGCCAGGAAAGGGGGAACGAGTGAACCCCTCCCTCTGCACTGTATTAGGCCACATGCCTTCATCATGGGGGAGTTTACATTCTGCAATCCCTCTGAGAGCAGATGAGTCATGGTTGTTGGAACGCTGGCAGATGCTGGCTCCTTAACAACCAGCTACTTCATTAAACACTGCATGGCTAGACCACCCCACCCATCCCCAGATTTATGTGGCATTTACCAGTGTTTTCGTAAATATCACATAAACTTTTAGTGAATGGACCTGTTTAAAATCGCATGAAATATTTGGGTTAAATATGTCAGATGACTCCAATATCTCATGCAAAATCCTTTTGTGAATTGGCTCCATGTGTCTTTGACCATCGCCTGCCCCAAGCCATCTTCTCTGCTCTGAACACTGCAGGGAGGGGGCCGAGATCCCCCACTGACAGCCAGGAGATCAGAGACACACACAGCACACTGCACACTGCCATAACAGAGGATTATACCGAGTTTCCCCGAAAAGCACACAAGCACTTCAAACTAGGGCTTCATTTCGGGGTAGGGCTTATTTTCAGGGAAACACGGTAGTATATGAATGCAAGGGATCATGTAATCTGTAGCAACCGATGGCTGAAGACAAAAGGCTCTAGAACCAGAAGACGGCCAAGAGAAGATGGCAGTGGTGGTGATGGTGTGAAGAGGGGGAGTACATAGAGAGGGAACACTAGGAGCTGATTCTGCCATTATTTTTAAGCACTTTCACAGTATGAGAAGAGCTTTGTTTTATCTCAGAACTAGGTGGACAGAAATGGAAATCCTTTGTGTGGTAAAACAGCTCCCATATACTGTATGTATTTCATCTTTTTGTTTTGGAGTCTAAAGCAGAACTCTACCCAAAAGGGGAAGCTCCACTTTTTTGCACTCTCCCCTCTGCACTGCCACATTTGGCACTGTTTGGGGGGGAGCACCCACTTCTGGGCAAAATCGCCATTGAACTGAACTGGACATTTTATAGATAGGCAACTCCTATCCTCATATTGATTAGTGTTTCCAAATTAATAATAACTACTGCAGTAGGGAACAGACACAAAAGATACCCTCAGCATCTTTCCAGATAACTGTTCTGTTTATTATGACGCAGTTGAAGGTTTTTATGCACATGATTACGTAGGTATCACATTAATATTACAATTGTACGTTTATGGTAAAAAGGGTCGTTACATAGACAGGCTAATTCTAATCAGGACTCGAAAGAATGCAAATGGGCTGGAAACATTATTAGTGCCGTGTGCACAATGAGAGCAGTGTGCAATACATATAAAATAGAATACAATTATATACAGAACTTACACATTTCCTTTACAGTCTCCTCTCTTTTGATCAATATTTTGATCACTAACCATACCTGCTATCACCTTTAACCTGGAAAAATAATAACCTGAGAAAATAATAGCTGAGCAGCTTTTTCATTACAAAATGACTTTTCATTGTGAAAAACAAACGAATAACGAGTCTCCCTCCTGACGCTGAAGCAGAGAGATCATCTCTGAGTGGGTGGCGCTCGCAAACAGAACCCGGACATCGATATCCATCTGTCCCTGCAGAGGGTTATATCTGCAAGTTCGTATGACCTCGCTACATAGGAGGTCCAACAAGTGCGGTAAGGGTACATCCATTACTACTCTCCCGCAACTATCGGTGGCTTGGAGGTGTTTCTACATCTTTCACCTTTCTACCCTGATGCGATACACCAAAGGAACGGCTTATCTTCTTCATACACCTCTTTCTTGCAATTTTGTTCTTCATGGACTGAACGTGGTGCTTTTTAAGCGATTTGGAGTTCAATTGCATTTTTGAACTTTCACTCTCTCTTTTTCATATTTTTTTCACGGAGATGTGTTATAACTTATAATTTGTTGTTTTGTCATTTTGCTGCACTGTGGTTTAAATATACTACAGCTTCTGGTATTATTCCAAGGAGCTTTTCAGTCGCAGATTTAAACTTTATTACATGATATATTTATGCTAGCGCACAATTTTAGTTTTATATGGTTTTTACACTTTATTGATATTTGAAGTTTTTTGTTGCAGCTGCACTTTGCATTTCAAGCATTTCTATTTACTGCTTTTTGCTCATTAGCACAGGTTTTCCTACCAAATTGTTGAACCCTCCATTACTGGGTCCAGCTTGCATAAATATATTACAATGGCTTGTTTTCTATCATGCTGTTTGTGTAAGAACTTCAGTTTCATATTTCAAAAAGACAACTTTTTCCTGGCAATATTATAATAAATGATAACAATACCCTGCAGTCATGCAGAGATGTCCATAAATCCAAAATATTCTTCTGCTTATACCACGGCACTTAATATACAGTAGTAGCTATTATACTACTCTGTATAAAAATGGCAGAGATCGGAATGTGTTTGGCATGTTAGTTTAGTTCATCGATTTCTCCAGAGATCTGGGAAGGGTGCTGAATTCTGGAAGGAACACAAGGCTGTCACAGTATTAAACCCATTGTGTATGCGATTATCTGCACACAAGCGTGTGAATAATTAAAGCTGTAAGCATGAAGTGAAAAAATCACTTGAATGTGTATAAAAAACAAATAAATAAATGCTGCGCTATCACCAATAATTTATCTATGATCTGAAGATATATGTGTTTTCAGCAATCATCAAATAATCAGAAAAAACTATCAATGAATCATAAACAATAAGGCTGGGTTCACACTACTGCGATACGGGAACCAGCGCATTTTCTGTGCGGGTTCCCTCATCACATCCGCCTCGCAGGCAGTTTAAACTGCTCTCTGCAAAACCCTGCGAGTGTCAATAGAAAGTTAATGACACCCCCAAATTGGGTCGCAGAACGCATTGCAAAATGTGGAATTGGATCTCATGGATCCAAACACCTATGCGATCCGATTCCAGTACAGACCAAAAAAAGGATCCTGCACCATTTTATTGCGAATGCAATGCGAATTCAGCCATACAAACTGCATCGCATCACACAGACATCTCATGTGATGTGTACAGCAATGCGGTGCGATGTCTGGGATTGCATAAGTGTGAACCCAGCCTAATGCCCCGTACACACGAGCGGAACGTCTGTCATTTTTCGAAGACTGGTTTTTCCGACGAAATTCCATTCAAGCTTGGCTTGCATACACACGGTCACACAAAAGTTCTCTGAGCTTTCGACCGTCAAGAACGGTGACGTACAAAACTACGACGAGCCAAGAAAATGAAGTTCAATGCTTCCGAGCATGCATCGAATTGTTTCTGAGCATGCGTAGGAATTTTGCGCGGAACTTTTTCCGACCAAAAAATAGAGAACCTGCTCTCAATCTTTTGCTGGCAGGAATTCCGCCAGCAAAAGTCCGATGGAGCATACACACGGTCGGAATTTCCGACCAAAAGCTCACATCGGACTTTTGCTGGCGGAATTTTCTATTGTGTGTATGGGCATTATACAGTAAAACTCCTAGGTAAGTGCTGCAAAAACGTGCAAGTAGAAAACACCTCCACCACAGCGAGTCTCTTTTGGGCAAACTCTCACCTCTCTGCATTGACCCCAACGACAAACGTCAATGTGCGCGCCAACACCTAATGGACTCCTTTCCTTCTTAATCAGGACTCTTGGAGAATCTTAGCAGCTCAGGATGTATTTACATGTAAAAAGACAATGAGAACCTATATAGTGCTCACTGTTATTTTATTTAAAAAAGCATAAAATAGAAAGCCACTGACATGGAGTAAGTCCAGGCATTAGCATATATATAACTTTAAAAAGTTCTCATCTGCAACTGTCAGGGCGGGCCATCCACCCACCTGAGCTGCTGAGGTCCTCCAAGAGTTAGCCCTCCTTCAAATTGAATGTGGCTTTGAAATCATGCAACTTCATCTGAAATCGCACAATATCAAAACCACGTTAGTGCAATTTCAGGCGTGACTTTGAAGACATCTGTGCGGCTTCATGCACAGATGTTTATACAAGTCGCATCTGAAAAGCAGGAACTACTTTTTCAAATCAATGCGGCACCACAAAGTCACCAATTTGAACAGTGCCATTTCTGACAATACGGTGCGACTTGTCATGCGATTTGACCTGTCAAATCAGATGACAAGTCGCTCCAATGTGAACCAGGGCTCAGAGTCCTTAATGATTAAGAAGGAAAGGAGTCCGTTAGGTGTTGGTGCGCATATTGACTTTTGCCATTGGGGTCAATGCAGAGAGGTGAGAGCTTGCCCAAAAGGGACTTACGGTGGTGGAGGTGTTTTCTACTTGCACATCCTTGCAGCACTTACCTAGGAGTTTTAATGAAATAATGTTTAGAATTCGTTGATAGTTTTTTCTGATTATTTGATAATTGCTGAAAACACATACAACATCAGATCACAGACAGTGCTTATTAGCACTGATGGGCACTGTTGGGCACTCATATATATACATATATGCATTTAGCAAACTGGAAGGGGTAGAAAAGGTATTTTAATGTTAATGCATATACAGTATTTATTTCCTTTTTTTTTATAGCTTTGACTGTCTTCTGGAAATGCTGGTGGTTAACCTTCAACTTCAGGACACAGCATACATTAAGCCAGTCACTGAACTTCTCATAATTACTCTATGGTAAATTAATATTTCTCATGTCATGTGTTGCATATTAACCAAACATTTGCTACCCTGTTCCCTTCCAGTCAATTGTCACTCATGTCTTCAGTCTTCCTGGTGGCATGGTGTTGGGCCTCATTCTTTCAGCAAGACTGAGGACATCTATTGGCCAAAAAATAGATTTGCATCTGAAAAAGGTGGATGGAAGGTGAGTTTTGCATCATTGTTTTTCACCCTGATTTCAATCAAAATTCACACATTGTTCAAATGAAATCTTAGCTTAAAAATCTTTGAATCTTGTGAGAAGATACATGCAGTGGCAAGCTGCCAAAAATGAATTTAACTACTTAAGGACCGAGCCTCTTTCTGAGATTTGTTATTTACAAGTTAAAACAGGTTTTTTTGCTAGAAGATTACTTAGAACCCCCAAACATTATATGTTTTTTTTCTTAAACCCTATAGAATAAAATGGTGGTCGTTGCAATACTTTCTGTCACACCGTATTTTCGCAGCGGTCTCACAAGTGCCCTTTTTTTTTTTTTTTAAATACACTTTTTTGAATTAAAAAATAAGACAACAGTAACACAGTAAAATTAGCCCATTATATATTTATATTGAGAAAGATAATCTTACGCAGAGTAAATTGATACCCAACATGTCACGCTTCAAAATTGCGTCCGCTTGTGGAATGGCGGCAAACTTTTACCCTTAAAAATCTCCATAGGCGACATTTAAAAAGTTCTACAGGTTGCATGTTTTGAGTTACAGAGTAGGTCTAGGGCTAGAATTATTGCTCTCACTCTACCGATCGCGGTGATACTTGACATTTGTGGTTTTAACACCGTTTTCATATGCGGGCGCTACTCACATATGGGTTCGCTTATGCGCGCTACTCACGTATGGGTTCGCTTATGCGCGCAAGCTTTTTTATTTATTTTACCTTTTATTTTTTATTTCTACACTGTTTTTTTTTTTAAATGGTGTCACTTTTATTCCTATTACAAGGAATATAAACATCCCTTGTAATAGAAAAAAAGCATGCCAGGACCTCTTAAATATGAGATCTGGGACCCCATAGACCTTCCGCTGCTGCTACGACTATCTAGAAAAGAAAATCACAAATCTCTAATGGTACTATGCAAGGGAAACCCTACCACCCGTAATGCCTGCCCCACCAGGTGTGAACCATCCTACCCCGTGCGGGCCCCCAAGAAAACATAAACCAAAAAAGGGGAGGGTGGGTGGGAAAAACCTTCCTTCCTCTGTGGCAAACCAGCTCCGACTGAGCACTGGTGAAAAGAAACGCCCCTCTACCTCCCTGGGCAACACCCCCACACTCGGGACCCACCAATCCTGGTAAGTGCCATAATACTTCCCCCTACCCCCAACTCTTCCTCTGCCTCACTGCCCACCCCAGTCATGCTGGCCCACCTCCCAGTTGCACTTTCTGCTCTGGGCCATTACTTGACTAAGGGATGTGCAGATTATTGAGGCTATCATTTCCTATAAAGCTAGCAACCCCCGTATTCATTCAACCCGATGATTGACCAGACGACACATTCTTTTTGGAGTCGAATGGCCAATAGCAGCTATTCTGAAATAGCTGCTATAATGAAAATACAAAAACTCTCAACATACAACATAATGCATATAATACATTTTACATAACCATTAAACCAAAAAACTCAGTTTAAACTTGCCCGGTCTAGAGATCTTTGAAGGGAAATTTTTCTCGACCAACTAGTTGTATCTATACACCCCATAAAGGCCCCACGTCGTGTATTATGCCATCTCAGGGACAATCACCAGTTACTTCTTTCCAGATACAAACAACTACAAACCATTGTTACTATTGCATTGTTAGTAAGGGAAGGGACTCCCATACCTCCAGATGGGCCTAACCCCCTAAACCTCCATTATTTTTTCAGCACCGCCTTCAAAGACCCCATAGACCTCCCGCCACAGCACACGAATGTGACACCTTACGTTCGTGTCACCCTCCACACCCGGAAGGCCCGCTGGATGCCATCCTGCAAACCCAGCTGCCACAGGTCGATGCTGATGGCATTTAGGTGAATGCCATCTGGATGTAAAAATCGCAACGTCTTCTCCTCCAAATCCTGATGACGAGCCAAGCCCCCATTACGCACAAAAAACTTGGCTACCGCCTTGTTGACCTTGACCCTAGCTCTGTTAATACCTGCAACAGAGAGAGCCAAGCGCCAAGCAGACCTGGCCACTATATCGGACCATATGAAAATGGTATCTGGGAAAAAAGACTGGAGTTGCAAAAAAATCAAATTTAATGCCCCTGATCAGTTCACGCGAGCAACGCAGCCCAAAGTCATTACCCCCTACATGTAACAAAACCACATCAGGGGACCGATCCAAGTGAGTGTACCTGTGCATTTCAGGCACGACCCTGGACCATAGCATGCCTGGAACCCCAAGCTAGCGTACCATGACCTCATCTCCAGAGAAACCCAGCAGCCTGCCTCCCTCCCGCACATCAGCCCTCCTGGCACCCCAATACACATATGAGTGCCCCAGGATCCACACCAGGCAAGCCTCTGCATCTGAAAGAAAAAAGAAAAAAGGGGGGGGATATAGCATCCCCCAAGCAAACCCAAGGACCCCCAGTAACAAACAACATGGATATGTGAAAATTAGGAGAGAGAGAGAGGAGCCACAAGGAACCCCCCCCACGGACTGACAATAAATGAGGGCGGACATACGGTCGGAATTGAGCAGACTCCCAGCGCCCAATACTTTGCACCACCTTATCATCCAGGCCCCAGCAAGTTGCTTCAGTAGCCGCCCCAATGCGGAAAGAATGGGAAGAATAATTATCCACCCGCAACCCCGCTGCCACCAGACATTTTTTAAACACCACCTGAAATTGGAAGCGGGACAGGGCAGTCCCATCCTCATGCATGAAGAACACACCCGGGCCCTAAGGCCTAATCTGAGAGAAATCTCCAACGGCCCGGACTAGACATGCTGGAGAGAAGGGGACCGCCTTCAACTCGACCCGGGCTCCCCGTCCAACTGATCTGTCTTGGATCTCTGAGGAAACACCCCCAAGGTATCTCCCCGAAACCACACATCCTGGACTCCCAAGCTGCCCTCACCCCTCCTATTCTGACTCACCAGTTCGCCTACCTGAAAAGCTCCAAAAAAAAGACCAATACAAAAACAGCCTGTAATAGAGCCCTCTCATACCCAGACACACAAACCTTACCCAACTGTCCTACCACGTTACCAAGGACTGAGAAAGAAACAGGGCGTCTCATGTCAGCTGCAGAGCGACCCACGCAGTACCCCCGCATAGCACGCCTGACCATAAAAGCCTTTGTCGCATCCTGTTGCCCAGCCAACTGAAACATAAAAGCCAACATGGCTAACTTTCGCGACATATAGGAAGCAAATACCCCACATTCAAAATTCCTGCCAATGAAATAAAGCAACAGATGAACTCTACTCTCATCATGATAGCACCCCCCAACCTCACTTACCAGGTCCCCCCTCTGCTGCCAAACTTTGCTGTAAGCCATCCAGGTAGCCGCAGAGACCGACTTACGGATCAAGAAATGGTAAGCGGCAATGCGACGCTCCACAGCCGTTCGGGGCAGGGAATCCCGTGCAGCTCCGCATCCGGTGCCAATTGACGGAATCTGTCCCACCGGAAATGAGATAACGCATCGGCCCCTGAATTATCAATCCCTGGAAAATGCACAGCAGACACAAAACAATTTATACGCAAACAGGTAAGAACCAGGTGCCGCAGTAAGCGAACAAAAGAAGGAGAAGAAGCTGTGTTATTATTAATGGCCTGCACTATCCCCAGGTTATCACAATGGAAACGTACACGGCGATTGCTGAAATACTCCCACCACAACTCAACAGCCAGCACAATGGGAAAAATCTCCAAAGCCACCAGGTTGCGTACCAAACCAACCTCCCACCACACCGCCGGCCACTCTCCAGCACTCCACCGACCCTGGCAAAAAGCCCCAAACCCGGCTGAACCTGCCGCATCAGTAAAAAGTTCCAAGTCAAAATTTAAAACTACCTGTTCTAACCAAAGAGAGCGACAATTATAGGCAGCCAAAAAGTCATCACCGCACGCCGTACTGGAACTCAGGGCCCGCTCCACGCGGCCTCCATGCTGTGCTCTGGGCCGGGCAGGGGGAGCCCACCTAGCCACTGACGGTCTGCTTGTCAACGATATCCCCCTGCAGCTGGCGGGCCGCTGGTGACTATCCTATCCGCCCTCGCCTACCAGAACTGGGGGCCCCAGCCTCTCCAGGTATTCAGGCTGGGACCCGCTGACTCGTCTCTCCCTTGCCGAGCTGCCCTCCGAACAGGCGGGGAGCCCGCAGAGGCGGCCACGCCATCCGATCAGTGAGTAGAGGGGGGGTGAGAGCAGGCCTCAGACATAACGCTCCCACCCGGGGTCCGCCGTGGGCGGGGATTCCTCCCAACCACCACACTGGGCGAAACTGGTTTTCGCTTGGCCGGTGGTGGAGAAGGGTCCTGAGCAGGGCCCCCAAAACGGTTTTGGACGCCATGTGTCACCTCCTGGATGAAACACTCAGGAGGCCTGGACCTCCTAGCATGTGGGCGACCAGGAGGAGGGGGGCCAGCTGGTGCATCCGAGGAGGCCTGGCTGGGCTCCTGAATCAATTCAGAAACTGCGGCCTGTAGCCAGCTAGCGCCTCTGGCCATCGCCTCCCCTCGGAGCTAGGACAGCAGGGCCTGAAGATCCCCCATACTAGTAACTACTAATGTCCTTTCAGTTGCCAGGAAAGAAAAAACCTTCCTTCCTCTGTGGCAAACCAGCTTCGACTGAGCACTGGTGAAATGAAACGCCCCTCTACCTCCCTGGGTGACACCGCCACATTTGTGACCCACCAATCCTGGTAAGTGCCATAATACCTCCCCCTACCCCCAACTCTTCCTCGGCCTCACTGCCCACCCCAGTTGCACTTTCTGCTCTGGGCCATTACTTTCCAGATACACTTATCCCAATATAGCAGTCCATTGTGATTCTGTCATTTGTTCCCAATCTGGCAAAATAGAGGAGGCAATCTGCTGCTAGATCTGCGCCTTTCATTTGCTGTCTTTCAGACTTTCCATGTTTTCCTGCTCTCTCTCCACTCCCAAACACTATGCTGGAAATATCAGGCACATTACAGGTCAAAAATCTAAATTCTGATGTTTTTGGTGTGGTGCGCCTTGAGCTGGCTTGACATTTACATCATGCTCTACTTTTTTAAATGCACATCAGCTCTGCACTCATTAAAAATGGTTGATTTTGAGCTGTATTTGTGTTGAGAATCTGTCGATGGTGAAAGTTGGTGACATCTTTCTGGAGAGAAAAACAAATGAGAAAATTGCCAATGGGAGTACTGTGATTTGTGTGAGAGGTAATAAATATAATTTAGTATTACACCGGAGCACATCAAAATATATATCTGACGCTCAGTCCACTGTGAAAGCTGGTTTTCATTGATTCTTATTTATGTGTTACTTTGTTTATATTTGGCTGTATTCAGACACTTAAGAATGGAGCTCATTTTTAGACATGTGTACTGACAAAAGATCTGTTTTTTTTCATTTCATTCTTTTTTTGCTTCTTCGGAATTCGGAAATCTGAAAATTCGGAATTTGGAAATTCGGAATTCGGAAATCTGAAAATTTGGATTTTTGAATTTCAGAATTTTCGAAATTTTCAGATTTCTGAATTTTCACATTTTCAAATTTCCGAAATTTTCGAATTTCTGAAATTTTTGAATTTTCGAAATTTTCAAATTTCCAAATTTCAGATTTCGAATTTCCGAATTTTCAAATTTTCAGAACTCGAAAATTCGTAAATTTGTAAATTCAAAAATTCAAAAATCCGAAAATTCGAAAATCTGAAAATTCTAAAATCTGAAAAAAAGAATTCAAGAATTCAATGTAATAACTAACTAATAATAACTAACTATTAAATTATAGGTATTGGAATTTCCTTTCAAATTTGGCTGTTTGTGAACGTAACGAATACAAATTTATCTGAAGTTAGAATTATCCGAAATAACAAATGCCACATTTAAACAAATGGAATGGAACAAATTAGTAATAAATAATAATAATAAAAAGGTTTTTTTTATTATTATTATTGTTATTTATTATTATTAGAAAGTTACGTCCCAGTCTTTTAGATGCAACATTCGTTACTTTGGATAAAGTCATATTCGTTACGTTCACTAACAGCCAAATTTGAAAGGAAATTCAAATACCTATAAAATTTAATAGTTATTATTAGTTGTTATTTCAGATTTTTAGGTTTTTGAATTTTCGGATTTTCATTCTTTTTAATTTTCAGATGTTCATTCTTATTTTTGGATTTTTCAAATTACCAAATTTTAGAATTTTCAAATTTCCGAATTTCATAATTTTGAATTTCCAAATTTCTGAATTTCTGAACTTCCGAAATTTCGAATTTCCAAATTTCTGAATTTGAATTTTTCAATTTCCGAAATTTTCCAATTTCCAAATTTCCGAATTTCGAATTTCCGAAATTCGAAATCCGGAAATTCGGAAATTGAAAAATTCGGAAATTTTGAAATTAACAAATTTGTCAAAATTCGTTAAAAAACTAATTTGGAACTAAACAAATTGCACGTCTGCTCATTTTCATGTGTTTAGCTGATTTAATTATGTGAATGAAACATTTGTCTTTAGGACTCTTTCACACGAGGTGCTTTACTGCGGCCCCCGTGCAGGCTTGTATTTTCTTGGCACAGGGATGCACAGGTGCTGCGTCAACATGCCGGCACTCCAATTATTTCTATTGGGACATGCAGCTGCACAGACACAGCAGCTTTGTTCTAATATGACATGCAGGTGAGTGCAAGTGTGGGTCCCCAGACGTATACAGAGTGTGTTCAGGGATCCCGCACCCCATCGCATGTCATATAAGGACACAGCAGCTGTGTCCATGCAGCTGCATGTCCCAACAGAAATGAATGGGGCGCCAGCACGGGAATGCACACAACACCAGGAAAACACAGACCTGCACGGGGCTCACAGTAAAGCACCCTGAGAGAACAAGCCCTTACATTACATTATACAGTCACAGAAAGAAAAAGTATTCAAGAATAACAAATTAAGTAAACAGCATCAAATAAAAAAATAATCCATCCTATAAATAGGAAATAAACTGGAGCCTTATGCCCCGTACACACGGTCGGACATTGATCGGACATTCCGACAACAAAATCCATGGATTTTTTCCAACGGATGTTGGCTCAAACTTGTTTTGTCTACACACGATCGCACAAAGTTGTGGGAATTTCCGAACGCCAAGAACGCGGTCACGTACACCACGTACGACGAGACTATAAAAGGGCAGTTCAGAACCAAGCACGGCACCCTTTGGGCTCCTTTTGCTAATCTTGTGTTAGTAAAAGTTTAGTGAGAGAGAGATTTGCGCTTTTTCAGACTCGTGGTTTTCAGATCGTTTTTTGCTGTTCAGTTTGTGCTTGTGGGTTTGTATCTGGTCTTCAGTGCGTGCAGCGAGTACAAATGACTTGTCAATGTGTTCTTGTTCGTTCGTTGCTCTTCACAGGCCTTGCTGTTCTTCAGTGCGTTCTGTTACTTCGTTCTGAGCAGCCGACCATTTTCTAGCTATGTTGCGTATACGTACTCATCGTAGAGTTCGTGCTGTGCAGGGGCTTGGTGTTGGGGTCCTTACTTTGACACAAGCCCAGTCCATGAACAGGGCGAGGAGGAGTTCATGGACCAAGAATTGGTTGCTCCAGCGTGACCAATTCTGTCACATGCCTTTACTCCGTGAGATCCGTGAGAATAATTCTGATGATTTCAGGAACTTTCTCCGGATGACGGACCCCGTATTTCACTGTTTGTTGGCTTTGCTAAACCCCCTATATCAGCAGGCAGGATACCTGCATGAGGCAAGCCATCACTCCGGAGCAGAGGCTAGTTGCCACCCTGCGGTACTTGGATTTTTATGTAATTTTTTTTTTGTCCTTCATACATATTTGCCTTCACTTACCTCCCCAGCATGCTCTCCTGGACCTATATTCACCTCGAGTAGTCACTTAACAATGTATTTTGTCAGCTCCATAGTAGTGCTTTACCCTATATACCCCCTAAAATGTTGTAAATTGTGATGTGTGCTTTAAATCCTGGCAGAGTGCCAGAGGCTTTTTTTTGGGGGGTCCC
Source organism: Aquarana catesbeiana (assembly GCF_042186555.1). Classification (NCBI taxonomy): domain Eukaryota; kingdom Metazoa; phylum Chordata; class Amphibia; order Anura; family Ranidae; genus Aquarana; species Aquarana catesbeiana. The sequence goes on along the minus strand of NC_133335.1, from coordinate 97,174,860 downwards.
AAAATCATTTGGAACCCTCCCTCCCCCAACTGCTAACTCAGCTGATACCAATCCTCTATCTGCTGACTTTGCCAAACCCATACACACTATACCTACCTCTTTTGTGGTCAGATTTATGGATGAATTCCCCAAAGCATGTAGTGCAAGGGCCTGCCTGAATACTTTCAAATGGTGCTGTTTAAAGTTTGTATCCTATTATTATCTTGATAGGTAATAGCAGAATGTCAAAATGTGCTAAAATGTGTACAGTGTGTATTTATCTCTTTGTATTATGACACTTCTTACCTGTCTAGTGGGCTGCCAATAGTGTAAAGTAAGGAGGGGCTGGCCAAAGTAATACACATTATTTAGGCATTCATCTCTCAATGAAGTGGAGAGGGTTACCTGTCCCAAACATCCCCCCCATATTTTTTTTTTAAATGGGCCATGGGGGGGGGATCCGATAGGTGGACCTTATACCTTTGTCTTTAAATACTCCCTAAAATAAATGTTATACTGATATTGGGCAAGAATGTTTGTGTCTAATCTGCTTTCCATGTTTATGTGCAAAATGATTAATTTATTTTTCTTGTTTGACTCCACAGTTTCCTTCCAACCCACAGGAATGGCAGACTGTGGCCTCCCACTTTGCCCAGCGGTGGGACTTTTCTAACTGCGGAGGGGCAATTGATGGGAAACACATCCACATCATCCCACCACCCAACTCGGGGTCATACTATTACAACTACAAGGGGTTCAATAGTATTGTGATGTTGGAGGTGGTGTCGCTACTTACGAGTTCCTGTATGTGGACTTGGGGAAGAATGGCCGGATGTCAGATGGCAGCTTGGGCTTGCCACTTCCAGAAGACAATGCGGAAGGACTCACATTTGTCTTTGTTGCGGATGAAGCATTTGCGTTGGGGGACCATATTATGCGGCCATTCCCTATGAGGACCCTCACCCCGGACCAGAGGGTTTTTAATTACCGGCTGGCCAGAGAAGAGAGAGTGGTGGAGAACACGTTTGGAATAATGGGCAGCCGGTTCCGCCTATTTCTTACACCGATACACATGGCGGAATATAAACTCAATCACATCATCCTGGCTTGCTGTGTTCTCCACAACTTTTTAAGGAGAAATTCTGTGAACTATGCTGCTCAGTTGGGCCTGAAGCCGGAGTTATTAATCTCAATGAACCAATCCTGACGGCACTTGAAGCTGGCCGTCCTGGATTGCCCCCCCTGAGTGCCCGCGAGGTCCGTATAAGATACATGGAATACTTTGCGGGTAGGGGGGACCATCAATATGCCAGACAATGTCTGAGACATTTTTTAAATAAAAAAAATTTTTTAAACTGAACAAATATTTGCTTACATTTACTGCCTGTCTTACTTTTAGCTGACCATGACTGAAATTTGGGGAGTCATGAAAATAGCGTGATTGTGTAAAATTATAAAGCACTGTTGGGTGTTATTTACTAAAGGCAAAGACACTTTGCACTACAAGTGCACTTGAAACTACACTGAAACTGCACTGAAACTGCATTTGTAGTGCAAAGTGGATTTGCCCTTAGTAACTAACCCCCATTGTCACTAAAAACACCAATTTTACCACAAAAAAAGTTTGTGAGCATTGAAAGAAGAAGCCACACATTGTTGATTATCAATCTTTTTAATACCAGCACAATCACATGTGCATTTATAAAAGGTTTGTAAACCAAACCAACATGTTTGTTGTATAACTAATTTTTTGGTCACATTAATAAAAGTACAAATGTCCATTTAAGGTAGGACAGGCATGTTTAAAACCAACAAGAAATACACAAATCTGGAACTTACAAAGTTCAACTTTTCAAAAAGTGAAGGCAATATCAGACATGAGTATTTATAAACTGTGTTTGATATTGCGTTCAGCAGATGGGGTGAAGTCACCCCTGGAAAAGCCAAATTTTGAAGATGCACACAAATTGCCGAATGTCAGCATGTGCTAGCTGCCATCATGGGGGATCAATGGACGTGTTTTGGGGGTGCAACCCCTTCCTCTCAGCCACTTTATTATTGAGGAAGGGGTTGCACCCCCAAAACGCATACATTGATCTCCTGTGATGGCAGATAGCACATGTTGACACACTGTGTGCATCTTTAAAATTTGGCTTTTCGAGAATATGTCAAAAAATGTGCAAAAAATTTTCTGTAAAAAAAAACAGAAATAAGTTAGGGATTTCGAGGGGTTTTAAACTCTCTTCTTCTCTTCTTCATTTTGTTTTGAACATCATTGATGTTTTGCTTGATGTTTTCCAAGTCCCTATTACACCCCATGATCTCCCTGATCAGGATCTGGGCACTCTCACTGGTGAAATGACCTTCATCCACAACATCACGATCACTTAAAAATATAGAAAGTACAAAAACACCATATATTATAAATATGCCGGCATCCATCTCTTACCTGAGCCTGTGGTCACAGACACTCACCTGATGTGGTGACAATTTCTACAACGTCTCCCTCCTCCTCCTCCTCCTCCTGTTGGCTTTGGGGGATTTCCCCTTCTTCCTGAGGTGGGGGGTCTGTTGTCTCCTCGGATGAGTGGTGTCCTCCGAGTCTTTTCTCTCCTATGTAAAAAAAATAGGTATACTTAGCATACAGATATTTGATGGCAGAAATAGGAATATGAAACATTGCTTGGAAGTGGGGTACAATTGTCTATTTTGGCAGATTTCCAAGATGAAGAAATGTTTTTGTCCTTTGTAAAGCTTGAATACTTACCTGTTTTGTACAAGCTTCACAGATGGAGTCACCTATATAGCATACACTGGAGCACCTGTGTGGGACCCCCTAATAAAAAGAGTGTTCTTGTGTCCCACAATAGTGCTCCAGCGTCCAGATGTGTAAACAGCTGCTGAGTGTCCTCTCCTTACACAGAATCTAGTTTGAATTTCATTCTAGTTCCAAACCCATCTAAACACCAAAATTATTTTAAGAGAAGTAGGCCAGAAAAAATGTATTGAACTCCATCTGGACAAAACATGGTGTTTTAGTGGCCGAACGAACAATGTTTCCTATGAACGAATAATGTGTCCATGAACATGAAATTTGCCATTTTAAACTGTACAACAGTAAAGAAAAGCACATGGAGCAGCACGAATGTTATAAAAATAAAGAATAGGAACACAGGACAACTACTTACTTTTTTGCAGCACTCTTCTGATCCTTCTGTACTGCTTGTGCTCCCTTAATTTGAGGTCCGACCACCGCTTCCTCAGTTGATCCTTGGATCGCCGTACCCCAAAATTTCAGTGCAGACCCTTCACAACTTTCGCCATGATCTTGGCCTTTCTGACAATGGGGTTGGGGTAAGGTCCATACTTACCGTCATATTCAGCCCTCTTCATTATGTCAACCATCTCCACCATCTCCACAAAGGACATATTTGATGCCTTAAATCGTCTCCTCCGGGATTGTGACGTTTCTGGCTCCGGCTTTCTCCCTCCTCCTCCTTGCTGTAATTAGCAAGCACCTGTTGTGTCTCCGCCATGTGCTCTTCCCCACTGCGCAGAAAGAGAAGGGGCGGGGAATAGACTAGAAAGAACGTCAGGGGCGGCCGGAGTTTCACGCATGCTCGGTGTATATAAAGTGTAACACGCGTGCGTAGATTAGGAGAATTTAGCCTGACATTAGGGTTTGTCTTGTGTATTGCAGATAAAATGGATGGCTTCAATGACCACAACTTCCTCCCCCTGTTCACAGACAAATACAGGGAGCTGCCCTGTCTGTGGCAGGTCAAACACTCGCAGTATAATCATAAACAAAAGAGGCAGGCAGCGCTGGAGAAACTGCTGGAGTTGGTGACCATCCCCTATTTAAAAGCCAAAATTGGTGGCCTGAGGAGCACATATCTTAGGGAGCGCAAGAAGGTCCAGGATTCCCAGAGTTTCGGAGCTGCAGCAGATGTTTGTTATGTCCCCAGGCTGTGGTACTATGAGAGACTGCGATTTCTGTCAGACCAGACTGAAGTCAGGGAATCCCTCTCAACCCTTCCTTCCACTCTTCCTTCCACCCTATCTTCCACCCCAGCTGAGGCTTCTGATGTCCAACCTGGGACTTCCAGCCAGGAAGAAGTGGAGGAGCCCAGCTGGAGTCAGGTATAGCATTCTTCTACAGATTTCTGGTCAATAAATAAATGATGTTTACTAGATGTTATGATTGATCACTAATTGCTGATTTAATAAAAATGTTTTACATATCAATAGACAGTAGTGGGCAAAAATAATTGGGACAAGAATGAAAAATGTTGGGCTCAGAATGATAGTCTGTTATATTTGTTAACATTCAATTTGCAACAGTCATGAGATGAGAAAATTGTGTGTGATTGATGAAGAAAAAACTAAAACTATGTCCCTTTTCCATAAACAGGAAGACCTCAGCCAGGAGGAGGCTGTGGAATGTGGCACACAGGAGGAGGCGGGGGTTAGTGGCAGTCAGGAGGAGGCGGGGCTAAGTGGCAGCCAAGAGAAGGCGGGCCCATTAGGAGCCTGACCGAATCGCAGGTCCCTCCCCTCCGCCTTCCAAACAAAACACCCAGGAAGGGGAGTAACGTGCAGGATTCAGCACTCAGCCTGATTCAGGAGGCTTCTGCGTTCCTGAGAGCCACCCCCACTCGTGAAGAGGCCTTTGCCTCCATGGCTGCCACAAAACTGCAGGACATGCAGGAGGGCCAACGCCTCATGTGTAAGGAACTCATTTATCAAACCTTAAATAAGGGGTTGAAGGGCGAAATCACACCCAATACCCACCTGAGTGGGTTGCATCCTCCTCCTCCTCCTGCCACAACTCCACCACCACAGACACAGCGTGGAAGGAAGCATGGAAGGAACACCAGAGAGTGATGGCCTGGGTTCAGTCTGGTCTGACAAAAGATGCAAGCTCTTGTATGATGACCACAGCCTGCTGCTGTTCATGATTCTCTTGGACTTCTGGACCAGATTGAACTCCCTTAGATAAGGACTCCTCAGGCTACCAATTTTGCCTGGAAATAGTTAATGTGTGCCCTGGGGGCCAAAGTCTTTGCCAATTACTGCTGTTTCTCCAGCGTTGCCTCCCTCTTACTTTGTTTATGAGCCCTTAATAAATCTTAATCAAACAAATAAATTTTTGTTTGATTTATTATACTCGCCTATGTGTATTTTCCTTCAAAAAGGACAGTTTGTTTGTGAGGAGGCAGGTACATTTCAAAACTACAATGAGAAATTAACAAGAGACACCAACAACAAGCAACCTCCTTGAGATTAAATAATACAAGATATTAATCGTGTTGTGGTAACTTGACACACAAAACACACCCAAAACTATCCTGAACCAAAAAATAAAATAGAAATTAAGAATAAAACACAAGATCAGGATTTTTAAAAAATCACAAAAAAAAAATATTTAAGCTAAAAACATCCCAAATATATTATTTTTTCGGTAGATGTGACAAATAAAAATATTATATTGATGAAATCACGAGAAATAATAAAGAAAGAAGTTTGTGAGAAGTCTGTGTGAATATGAGCAGCAAAACTACTTCATTCTTCTAGCATTATAAAGAAGAAGAGAGTGCGCTGCATTAAACAATTTAAAACATTGCAGCCTGACGAAAGTGCTATATCCATTCCGAACGCTAATTTTACTAGACCGAGCAGTTCCGTCTCGGAATTTATTCTGAGCATGCGTGGCACTTGGTGCGTCGGAATTGTCCACACACGGTCGGAATTGACGCGATCGGATTTTGTTGTCGGAAAATTTTATAGCCTGCTCTCAAACTTTGTGTGTCGGAAAATCCGAGGGAAAAAGTGCGATGGAGCCCACACACGGTCAGGATTTCCGACAAAAAGCTCCGATCACACATTTTCCGTCAGAAAATCCGACCGTGTGTACAGGGCATTGCTGTTTAACTATTGAAACCCCAAAAATCAGTGTGTAAAAGTCGTGCAGACAGTAAATATGAGCTGTTGGATGAGCTGGTTAGCAGAGAGCAGCTAGGGTGCGCTGGGTAAACTGTGTTGGCGGCCATGCAAGGTGGTACCACAGGTACAGCAAGCCGGGTCGGTAGCGGGAAGTCCAAAGATCAGGATACACAAAGCACAGGAGACATGGGAAGCTGAAGATAATACAGCAATCTGCACTATGTGTCAGTGGCAGGTTTAAATAGGCCAGGGGGGCACCAAAATCTGTCATGGCATGCGCGCGCGTCTGCGTGCACCCGCCATCGAGCACCTGCGTGCGCGCATGCACACAGGGATTCGTCTGGCGCAACCATGACAAGTGCTGGCAGGACATTTCTCTGACAATAGGTAAGGGGCGGAGCCAACTGGTGACACCCCCTCGTGACATCATTGACCGGTGCATGCTGAGTCGGTGATGTCACAAGGGGGTGGTCCTACCAGGTGATGTTGCCAGGTGGCCCTGCCCTTACCTATATAAGAACGGTCAAATGGCAAGCCAGGCATTCGGTGGTTTGCCAGAGTTCCATACCCTTTTTATGGCCAATAACATGCATATAAGCCTTCAAAATGGGGACTTTTGCTTTTTTAAGTTTGGGTCCCATAGACTTTAATAGGGTTCTCCGTTTGGGTCAGAACTTTTTATCTTTTCGGGAGTTCTGGATGGGAAACTAATAGGGGAGTGTTCGGCCCATCTCTACCAACAACTCTAATCCAAGAGGTAATCCAGAACTCTCCCCAAACCCAGTCAGTTATGAACAATCTTCCAATAAGAAGGAAGAAAAACTCCTGCCCTCCAACAATGGCAGAGGCAGAAGCCTCCATGACAGAGATATCTAGGTTGCAGATGTAACCAGATCATCTAGTCCTAAGAAAAACTAAATTTTTGCACAATACTGGAGTGGAAATGACAAATGGGACTGCTTTAAAAGTGGAAGCCATCAATTTCAGCACTCACATAACTTGATTCAGCAGTTTCGTCAACATCTCCCATGGCAAGAAGACTGTGGTTTTAAAGGTATTGTTAGGAACTAGAGCACCTGCTGGTGACACTGTGGTCCTAAGACCTGAAAAGTTTAGTTCCAGTGTCCACCAACAGGTGTTTCACAGCAGCCAACAGGTTCTAGAAATTGGTCTCCACCTGATGCTGACTGCTGGAAGGATATTGAGTTCCACCTCAGGAGGCTCATACTTCCTTTGTCCTGTGTGCCAAACATCCTGATTCTGCTGCCTTTTAACCAGTGATCTTGCGTCTGTACTTGTACTTGCACCTTGTACCTGTTAACTTTACTCTTGTTTTTTATGTACCTGTCATTCTTATACAGCTGCTCTAAACCTGTTAGTGTGTCATGGTCTGCAGTAAGGCTCAGAGGCTAGTGGTTGAAGCAGTTGAGAAATGCATGAGTAGTCAGTTGGACTAATACACAATCAGATCATCTAGCAGATGATGCAGGCTAGCAGGTCTTCACCAGATGATCTGATGGTGAAGATGGGTTTTCCTGCATGCTAATGCCAGGTCACAGCCCTCAGAACTCCCCAGCAGGAAAAGAAGAAGTGGGAGTCAGGTAATGGATGAAGCAGATAAGAAACACGCAGAAGCATAGTTGATTAACAAGCCATGGGTCAGTGACGAGTATTTTGACAGGTGGGTCACACCCTAAAAAGCATAACCGCACCTATTTATGTGAACTGACATCATCACAGCCATCTTGTTCACCTGCAACTCTTCCTTGCTGTCCACAGTGGTTCTCATCCATGTGATACACCCAGACACTGCTGGAGACTTATCAATACACTTTTTAATATCTTGTAAATGTCAGTGCATGATTATTGTTTTTCATTTCATAAATATGTTTTCATAAATGCCACACTTAGTAGTGGTGCTTTTTTCTCCTTCTTTTTGCTTTTACATTTACTTTTAGTTAGAAAAGATCAGAGGGAAGCATAACCAATGAAAAAGCCAAAATTGATAACAAGTGGTAGTGAAGAAAAGAACAGCTGCAGGTAAGCAAAGGAACAAAATATTGGCTGGAGAGAACACAATAATCAGGCAAACGGGAAGTGCAGAGACATGGCTTAAATCAAGAAGTTCATGGGAGGAGCAAAGAGTTCAAGATTCACCAGAAACCAGATACAAGAAAAGGTTACCCAAGGGATCAGGAAAGGAGCTGTTGTCAGGGAACTAGCTGGAGGATAATCGTGCGCAGGCCTGGCATATCAGCCAATTCTCGATATAGCCTCGCCCACACGAATACGCGCATGTGTATTGCAAACGCACGTTTGCCATGGTGAAGATGTGTGTGCTTGCAATGCATGTCAGATCCCTGTGCCCTCAGGCCTTTAAAAGGATGAATGTGGCACATGGACATCGCTGACTGGTCTTCAGCTTTCTGCTCCCCCTTCCTGTGTTTGCTTCTGATGACCTGTTATCGACTCAGCTTGCCCTTGGATTCCTCTTGTCTCGCTCCCAGCTCTGACCTGATTGTTCACGGATCTTCTCTTGTCTTCTGCCCTGTGTATGACCCCAGCTTGCCTTACCACAACTCTGCTACCCGATCTGCTGACCACTGGCTCACTGACCTCTCACTGACCTCTGCTACGCTCCCCAACTATACCTTCTGCTGAGCCCTGTCTGCTGTGATCCGCTTTGGTGCCTATCTGCTGTACCCAGCCTGCAGTACCTGCCTTCAGTACTCACCTGTTTGTCCTGTCTGCTGCACTTACCATTGCAACCTGCTTCCAGCTGTGTGCAGTCTGCACTATCATCAATGCTCCTGGGTCCTACTGCCAGGTCCATAGATAATTTTTCTTCCTGGGGGGGTTCAGCCATGGGTACCCATGGGACAATAATTAATTAGTGTGTCTGCTACACGGTGGGTGTGGAAAAACTGTGCTTAAAACCCTACTCACTGTGTATACAATAGCATATATCACAGCCCTTGTACCCAAAAAATATGCTTTAATTACTGTCCCAGGAGTCTAACAGACTTCAGCATATTGGTTTGTAAAATTTTCCCATTCCATATGCTTTTCTACACACAGCCTACCTTGAAGAAGAACTTCATTAACAGTGACTACTGAGCAACCAGCATCTGTACATTGTAGCATAAATATTATAGGGGCCAGGATTATGTCATATAAAGCCTAGCATATGCAATCCCCTTTAGGCAACACTCTACTGGTGGCAGCAAATCCCTGTAAACCTTGTATGAAAAAAAGGTGGGCAAAGGCCTTGCACCACACTGATGCTACAGATGTATGACCTCCTGATGGTGATCAATCTCCCCTACTCCGTCCTAACCAAGCCAGAAGTAGTCAGCAATGCTCTGGGCCCCCCTCTTGTACCTGGTGTCCACATGGTCCCCTGGCTCTGCAGTCCATCCCTTGATGGCCAAGCCTGTAGCATGGATGGAGGTGGAAGAGCAGGTCCCACTATCCCTATAGCTGTCAGGGCTGGCTCAGCCCTTCCTTCTCTGAGCTGGCCGCTCAGCTGTCGGCTAATTGCCAGCTCTCTTCTCTCTCCACAATTAACCAGCTGTTGTGGATCTGCTCGTCAGTCCCGCCTACTTAAAGACGTCCAGCTCACTCCATCTCTGCATTCGCCTTGGTCACATTACAAGAAACCATCTCCTGTGTTCCTGTTTAAAGACTGACTTGCTGACATCAATTCTGGCTCCTTATCCTGCTTGCTGTTCCTCTACTTGGATCCCTGACTTCTGGCCTGGCTAATTACCTGATCTGGTTACTGAACTCTGGTTTGGCTGATTACCCGATCTGGTTACTGGACTCTGGTTTGGCTGACTACCCGATCCGGTTACTGGACTCTGGCTATGCTTTGACTAGGCTTACTCTATTTACCTTTTTATTCCTATTAATAAACAAGTGTGATTTTACTGTACTTCTGTCTCGGTCTGGTTCATGGTTTCTGACAGTAGGCGAAGGCCATGAATTCAGAAGATACAGTCAATCCACTTGTTGGTAATATTTTTTCCAGATTGGATGAGCAAGATCACCACATGGATCAGTTTGCCATGGCATTACAAACACTCCTGATTTGCACGGCTCACCTGGAATCCCCCACTGTGGCTGCTCCGGTACAACCTGAGTTGCAGGCCGTCCCTGCTGCTGCACTAGTCTCTGTGCAGGCACCCGCCCTGAGCATTACCTCTATAAGAGGTATGTCTGGTTCCGTCTCGCTTCCCCAGCAATTTGGGGGTGATCCAGTTCAATGCAGAGGGTTTCTCAACCAAGTTGAGATATACTTTGAGATGCTGCCCCAGGCGTTTCCCACGGACAGAAGCAAAGTAGGGTTTGTGATATTACTGCTTTCTGAGAAAGCCTTGGCCTGGGCTAACCCTCTATGGGAGATGCAAAAACCTGTTGTCTTGAGTTACCCTGAGTTTGTGGCCTCCTTTAAAAGGGTATTTGACGTTCCCGCGCGCTCCGATTCTGCTGCCAAGTGCCTCATGTCCATAAAACAGAGTATGAGAACTGTCATTGAGTTCCGTACTCTGGCAGCAGAGGTTGCTTGGAACAATGAGGCCCTCGTGGCTGATTTTTCTCATGGTCTCTCGGATTCCATCAAGCATGAGATAGCAGCCCGAGATATACCCACTGAGCTGGAGAGCTTGATCTCGTTTGCCATCCTCATTGACTCAGAGAAAGACTTTCTTTTAAGGAGCGCTTGCGGAAGCCTCCTGTATGTTTGCCTCCGAGCTTTGCAATCCCACCCGTACCTCCATCACCTCCCATGCCTCTTGGTACCGAGTCGGTCAGTGAAGATGAACCCATGCACTTGGGCTTCACGTGTCTCTCTGCAGATGAGAGAGCCTTTAGGAGGAGGGAGAGATTGTGCCTTTATTGTGGCCAGGCAGGTCACTTTTTGAAGTCTTGTCCTACCCGTCCTGGGAACACCTGAACCTTGAGGTCCTGTCATGGATAGACCTTGGGTGGTGTTGTGTCGTCCCCAGTTATCCAGAAGGATAAGCCCCTGGTTTCGGTCACCCTTTCTTGGACTAAGTCGTCTATCGAGATACAGGCTCTAATCGACTCTGGGGCTGCAGACCTGTTCATTGATGCTGCCTTTGTATCAAAGCACTCGATTCCACTGCAGCTGCATGACACTCACCTTGCCATTGAGGCTCTTGACGGGAGTTCTCTACAGCCTGCCCATGTGACTCACGAGGTTCCGTTGTCCATGGCTGTAGAGACTCTTCACCATGAGATAATCCAAATCCAAGTGATTTCCTCTCATAAGTTCCTCTCGCTGGTTATTGGTTATCCTTGGTTACAGAGCCACAACCCCTCTTTTGATTGGCTCCATGCTGAGGTTCTCTCCTGGTCACCACGATGCAGTGAAACATGCTTCCAGAAGGTAGCCAAGGTCCTGTGTACCTCTTCACTCTCCTCCCTGCCAGAGGAGTACCGTGATTTTAGCGATGTCTTTGACAAAGGTCAAGCCGGTAGTTTGCCTCCACACCGGCCGTATGATTGCGCAATTGACCTTCAACCTAGTGCCACTCCCCCTCGTGGTCAGGTTTACCCTTTGTTGGTCTTGGAGGATAAAGCCATGGAGGAGTATGTTGCAGACGCACTTTCTCGAGGTTTCATCCGCACACCCTGGTCTCCTGCTGGTGCTGATTCCTTCTTTGTGAAGAAGATGAGCGGTCAACTGAGACCTTGCATTGATTATAGGGGTCTCAATAGTTTCATGATTAAGAATGCCTACCTGATTCCATTGATTACAGAGTTATTTGACCGCCTCAAGGGAGCAACGGTTTTCACTAAGCTTGATCTGAGAGGGGCTTACAATCTCGTGAGGATTAAGGAGGGCGACGAGTGGAAAACTGCGTTTAATACCAGAACAGGCCATTATGAGTACCTTGCAATGCCTTTTGGCCTTTGTAACGCCCCGGCAGTTTTCCAGGAATTTATTAACGATTTCCCCCCTAGAAGTCCTTGGAGAGCCACCACACAGATGTCTGTCGTGTGCTTCAGAAATTAAGAGAGAACAATCTCTATTATAAACTGGAGAAGTGTGAGTTCCATCGGGAACAGGTTAAATTCCTGGGCTATGTCATTTCCACTGCTGGTTTTCGATGGACCCAGAGAAACTTTCGGCAGTCCCACAGTGGCCTCGACCCACGAGGTTACGTCCTCTGCAGCATTTCCTGGGTTTTGCCAAATATTATCGGAAGTTTATTCGTAACTTCTCGTCTCTGCTAAAGCCCCTGACCGATATGACCAGAAAGAACGGTAACCCATAGAGTTGGTCTCCGGAGTCCATTAAGGCCTTTGAAAGTCTCAAGGTTGCTTTTGTTTCTGCTCCTGTGTTGGCACATCCTGATCCTACGTTACCTTTTATCCTTGCGGTTGATGCTTCTGAGACTGGTGTTGGTGCCCTTCTGTTTCCACGTCCTACCTCTGAGAGTGCTATGCATCCTTGTGGTTACTTTTCCAAGAAATTGTCACCTGCGGAGTGCAATTATGAGATTGGTGACAGAGAGCTGTTGGCGATCATTTTAGCCCTTAAAGAATGGAGACATCTCCTCGAAGGTACCACCGTGACGGTTCTCATTCTTACTGACCATAAGAATCTCACATTCTTGTCTGAGGCTAAACGCCTCTCTCCCAGATGGGCTCTTTTCTTGTCAAGTTTCAATTACATTGTCTCATTCTTACTCGGTACTAAGAATGTAAGGGCTGACGCCTTGTCACGACAATTTTCCTCCACTTCTAAGTTTGAGTCGTTTCCGGTTCCTATGATTCCTCCTGATCGTATTCTGGCTATGGTTCGCACCAGTCTTACTTCTCCTTTGGGTGACAAAATTCTTGCTGTTCAGGTCGATGCTCCTCCTGAGAAACCTTGTGACCGCTGCTTTGTCCCAGAGTGTCTCCGTACTGCCGTGCTCCAGACTTACCATTCTCCCAAGGCAGCTGGCCACCCTGGGAAGAATCAACTCATTTGGGCCATTTCCAAACAATTCTGGTGGCCTAGTCTACGTGCTGATGTAACTGCTTTGGTAGTTGCCTGTTCCATGTGTGCTCAGAGTAAGACTCCATGACACCTTCCAGTGGGCCTCCTACAACCCATACCCAATGGAAAGAGGCCCTGGACCCACCTGTCTATGGCTTTCATTGTGGAGTTGCCCAACTCCCAAGGCAACATGGTTATCCTTATGGTGGTTGACCGGTTCTCAAAGATGTGTAATTGTATTCCACTTAAAAAGTTGCCCACTTCTAAGGAACTGGCTTCCATTTTTGCTGGGCATTCAGCTTGCTTTCTCCTCTGCGTATCACCCGCAGTCTAATGGGGCCGCAGAACGAGCCAATCAGTCCTTGGAGCAATTCCTACATTGCTATATTTCTGACCATCACAACAAATGGTCAGACCTATTACCATGGGCAGAGTTTGCTCACAACAGTGCCTTGAATTCTGCTTCCTGATTGTCTCAGTTTATGACGAATTATGGTTTCCAACCTTCCATGTTGCCTGACTCGTTTGTTCTGCAGAGTATTCCTGCGCTAGAGGAGAATCTCCGTGGTCTTTGTTCTGCTTGGGCACAAGTGCAGGAGGCTTTGCGTCATGTTAGTGATATGTACAGACTCCATGCTGACCGCAGACGCCTGCCTGCGCCTTCCTACCAGGTTGGGGACAGGGTCTGGCTGTCATCTCGCAACCTCCGACTTCGTGTTCCCTCACTGAAGTTCGCACCTCGGTTTATTGGGCCTTTCCGTACCCTTCGCAGTATTAACCCAGTGGCTTACGCGTTGGACCTTCCTCCTAGTATGCGCATCTCAAATGTGTTTCATGTTTCCTTATTGAAATCTTGGTCTGCAACCTCTTTACCACCTCGTTGCCACGTCCTCACCTTATACAGGTTGAGAACAATGAGGAGTATGAGGTACAATCCATTGTTGACTCCCGCAGGTTCCATGGGCGCATACAGTACCTGGTGCATTGGAAGGGGTACGGTCTGGAGGAACGCTTTTGGGTCTCATTCCCCTCAAGCCTGGTGGTCCCCCGAGGGGGAGGGGTCATTGAGGAGGGGGTACTGTCAGGGCTGGCTCAGCCCTTCCTTCTCTGAGCTGGCCACTCAGCTGTCGGCTAATTGCCAGCTCTCTTCTCTCTCCACAGTTAACCAGCTGTTGTGGATCTGCTCGTCAGTCCCGCCTACTGTAAGACGTCCAGCTCACTTCATCTCTGCCTTCGCCTTGGTCACATCACAAGAAACCATCTCCTGTGTTCCTGTCTAAAGACTGGCTTGCTGACATCCCTTCTGGCTCCTTATCCTGCTTGCTGTTCCTCTACTTGGATCCCTGAATTCTGGCCTGCCTGATTACCCGATCTGGTTACTGAACTCTGGCTTGGCTGATTACCCGATCTGGTTACTGAACTCTGGTTTGGCTGACTACCTGATCCGGTTACTGGACTCTGGCTATGCTTTGACTACGCTTACTCTTTTTACCTTTTTATTTTTATTAATAAACAAGTGTGATTTTACTGTACTTCTGTCTCGGTCTGGTTCATGGTTTCTGACAATAGCACAGTGGAGGGGTTAAAACCTAACTTCATGTTTACAGTGACTTTAAATAGTTCCTTTGGCGCCAAGCTGGTCCAAATAAACTATTTCCCTTATGAACAAATACACTCGCTTTCAGTGCTGTAAGAACTGTGTGTAGAGTCAGCTATGTTGTACAGTGTACAGCGCTGTGTTCTGGCAGTGGAATGGGGACTTCCCATCTGCTGCGGGAACAAAATCAAGTCTGGCTGATCTCTGCTCAGGCATTCACAGGAAGCCTTGTATTTTATCAATATATAAAGGCTTTCTTTGATTGGCTGAGATGGAGTTCTTAATGTTATTCCCCTGCCTCAGTCAATCGGAGGAAGCTTTGTATTTGTTGATAAAAAAGCAGCACTATTCCCATCCTGATTTTGTTTCAGGAGTGGGACAGGAAGTCTCCATCCTACTGCAGAACATAGCACTGTATACTGTAGGTAACTGATACTACATACAGTTTATACAGCACCCCCAGCAGGCATACCTGTTCATCAAGCAGAGATCTTAGTGTGAGTGTGGGAGGTAGAGATCTCAGTGTGAGTTCAGCTAAGCAGTGCTGTGTCTTTGGAAAATCACGGCCAGGAAAGAGAAGGTATTTCAAATAATGACAATGCAAGCATACAATTTCCAACTACCAAAAAACATAAACACAACAGACCCTAAACAGTATTAAAGAGGAGTGTAAGGTGAACTTGCAAGGCTAGTAGTAAAAGTTAAGCACAGAAAGAACAGAATTTAGAAAAAAACACTATAGAAAAAAAAAGATACCCAAACTCAACCTTAGACATTGTAAGCCACTCATAAAATGAGTCTTCAGAGACAGGGTGAGGACAAAAGGGTCACAGCTCTGGTTTAGATTCCACGAGGAATCCCCAGATAAACTAGCCTGTCCTGAATAGCGGAGTCCTTTGGAACTGGAACACAGACGGGATGTCACTGTTGACTACAGCATCTTCACAGAGAAACACTAGTATACCTAATGAACTATTAAAACTTATTCTCATTGCCTAACTGAAGAAACGACCAGAATTTCCAATATCCAGCATAACTCTACCAGTGGCTGTTGACAGTAGATACCTGTAGTAGAAAACATTGCAAGTAGAAAACATCTTTCAAAAATAGAGCAGAAGGGAAGGAACATCCAAGCAGGCATAAGATGAAAGGGGTTAGAGCCTCAAGGAAGGCTGCCCTTTAGTTTTCTATGTGCCTAGTGTGTATTTCTCCTATAGGCAGCAGTATAAACTTGATATCTTACTGACAAGCTCAAAGGGACAATAGAAAAAAGAGAGTGGTATGAACTATCATATTGTATGTTGCCATTTACAATGTTCTCTGCAATTGCTTTGTTTTGTTATATAACCACAACCTCATTTATATGAGCTCAAGATAAGAATTAGGTTGATTTTAAAATTTGTTGAGATGGAAAAGAACAGTTAACGCTGATATGTTTCAAAAACAGCAGGGTTTTAACTTTATGTGAGATCAGAGACAGTGGAATCAATCAGATACATTATGTCAGAGGAGCATGATGGATGATCTCTCACAGTCATACCCTCTAGTATTATTTTCCATTGATCACCTCAGGATGCAGAGAATCTAAGGAAAAGATTTCATATATTTGTCACTCCACAGGGAGGAGGAAAAAAAGTGAAAGTGACAGAATGAGAAGACTTTTCCACTGGGGTCCCTCATATGTTCTGTATTACAGACACTGTCAATAAAAGCAGCATTTAGATTCAGCAGAAAAATGATAAATGTCTCTGTGGTTGTCATCCGGCATGGACGTCCTGTGGCTCCCTGAGGAAGTGTGTGCCAGCGCACTTTACTAAACTATGGCAGAGCAGACAGGTTTGGTTTGTGGTTTTACAACATTTTTGGATTAATTTGGTTGAAATTTATAGTCTCACAGAAATACATTTTTCCACCATTTGAATACCTATTACTTTAATAAAATACTTTTGAAAGCATTTAAGGCTATGAAATAAAATTGTAAAATGTGCGAGCAATGGGTAAAACCATTGATTTGGCCTGCAGGCAGACATTTAAAATCCCACTCAGCCAAATTTCCAGTCAATACAAGAAACTAATATACGTTTTATTGGGCACTAGGAAAAAGTAGTAGAATTTCCAGTGGACACCAAGAACTGGCACATCAAATAGGTACTGTAGATTGCCAGTTTTTATAATATATGTGGTATAATATATCTGCATAGACTCTCTAACATCTTTACTTTTATAAAGTTAAATGGCTCTCCTCTGCAAGTGGTGCACCCGCCATAGGATGAGAGGAGAGCCTTGCCACAGGTGGTACCCATTGGTGCACTGAGGGTGTGGGAGGCAGGAACAGATTTCCAGCAAGACCATATAGGCCTTTCCCAACTCCCTCTAGCATTTCCTTACTTAAAGTGGAGGGCCACCCTGAAAAAAAAAAATCACCAAAAATCCTAAAAAAAATAAAAAAAAAAAATTTGAAAAAAAAAATTTAAACTTACCTAGACCCTTGTTGCTAGGCAGTCTTCCTAATCTGCCTCTTCCTATTCCGCGGTGTGTTCTTCTTCTCGGTGAGCGGCCCGTTGTCTTCTGGGAACTGTGTGTGTTCCCAGGACACCACAGGGCCATTCACAGAGCGGAGCGCCGTGCCGCGCCGCTCGTGCATGCACAGTAGGAAACTGGCAGTGAAGCCGCAAGGCTCCACTGCCTGTTTCCCTTACCTAGGATGGCGGTGCCGGGACCCGAGAGCCGAGGGACGGGTCGGCCTCCGGCGGCCGACATCGCGGGCACCAAGGAGAGGTAAGTACTTATTTAAAGTCAGCAGCTACAGTGTTTGTAGCTGCTGACTTTCAAATTTTTTTTTTTAGGCCGGAATCCCACTTTAAATCTCGCCACTGCTGCCTGGCCCAACACACTCTGAGAATAGGCCATGCCCACTGTTCAGCACAATATGGTCATACACACCTTTTGCCAAAACACACTACATATGCCACATCCTTTTTTCTTCTCTGTTAAAGCTGAAGTTTGATCTGCTTATATTTTGCATTTCAGGTTGCTCTTTTACCCCTTACCAACCGGCTAATTACATTTATAAATAAAACCTTTCTGCTTTCATTACATACCATATTTTAGACCCACTGATGTCATCACTGCTTCTGTATGTGATTCAGTTAGATTGTGGCTGGTGAAAGGGGCCAGCAGTGTGCTGTACATACAGTGCATTTGGAAAGTATTCACAGCGCTTCACTTTTTCCACATTTTGTTATGTTACAGCCTTATTCCAAAATGGATTAAATTCATTATTTTCTTCAAAATTCTACAAACAATACCCCATAATGAAGAAGTTTGTTTGAAATCTTTGCAAATGTATTAAAAATAAAAAACAAATAAAATCCCATGTACATACAGTATCTCACAAAAGTGAGTACACCACTCACATTTTTGTAAATATTTTATTATATCTTTTCATGTGATAACACTGAAGAAATGACACTTATCTACAATGTAAAGTAGTGAGTGTACAGCTTGTATAACAGTGTAAATTTGCTGTCCCCTCAAAATAACTCAACACACATCCATTAATGTCTAAACCGCTGGCAACAAAAGGGAGTACACCCCTAAGTGAAAATGTCCAAATTGGGCCCAATTAGCCATTTTCTCTCCCCGGTGTCATGTGACTCGTTAATGTTACAAGGTTTCAGGTGTGAATGGGGAGCAGGTGTGTTAAATTTGGTGTTATCGCTCTCACCATCTCATACTGGTCACTGGAAGTTCAACATGGCACCTCATGGCAAAGAACTCTCTGAGGACCTGAAAAAAAGAATTGTTGCTCTACATAAAGATGACCTAGGCATATAGATGTATGAGTGCTGCCAGCATTGCTTCAGAGGTTGAAGTGGTAGGGGGTCAGCCTGTCAGTGCTCAGACAATACGTCGTGCACTGCATCAAATTGGTCTACATGGCTGTCGTCCCAGAAGGAAACCTCTTCTAAAGATGACGCACAAGAAAGCATGCAGTTTGCTGAAGACAAGCAAACTAAGGACATAGATTACTGGAACCATGTCCTGTGGTCTGATGAGACCAAGATAAACTTATTTGGTTCAGATGGTGTCAAACATGTGTGGCGGCAACCAGGTGAGAGTACAAAGACAAGTGTGTCTTGCCTACAGTCAAGCATGGTGGTGGGAGTGTCATGGTCTGGGGCTGCATGAGTGCTGCCTGCACTGGGGAGCTACAGTTCATTGAGGGAACCATAAATGCCAACATGTACTGTGATATACTGAAGCCGAGCATGATCCCCTCGTTTTGGAGACTGGGCCACAGGACAGTATTCCAACATGATAACGACCCCAAACACACCTCCATGACAACCACTGCCTTGCTAAAGAAGCTGAGGGTAAAGGTGATGAACTGGCCAAGCATGTCTCCAGACTTAAACCCTATTGAGCATTTGTGGGGCATCCTCAAATGGAAGGTGGAGGAGCGCAAGGTCTCTAACATCCACCAGCTCCGTGATGTCATCATGGAGGAGTGGAAGAGGACTCCAGTGGCAACCTGTGAAGCTCTGGTCAACTCCATGCCCAAGAGGGTTAAGGCAGTGCTAGAAAATAATGGTGGCCACACAAAATATTGACACTCTGGGCTCAATTTGGACATTTTCACTTAGGGGTGTGCTCACTTTTGTTGCCAGCGGTTTAGACATTAATGGCTGTGGGTTGAGTTATTTTGAGGGGACACTGTTTTTACACTGTTATACAAGCTGTACACACACTACTTTACATTGAAGCAAAGTGTAATTTCTTCAGTGCTGTCACAAAAGATATAATAAAATGTTTAGAAAAAGGTAAAGGGTGTACTCACTTTTGTCAGATACTGTAAGTATTTACAGCCTTTGCTCAATACTTTGATGAAGCTCCTTTGGCACCAATTACAGCCTCAAGTGTTTTTTGAGTATGATGCTACAAGCTTGACGCACCTATTTTTGGGCAGTTTCTCCCATTTTTCTTTGCAAGACCACTCAAGCTCCATCAGATTGGATGGGAAGCGTCAATGCACAACCCTTTTAAGATCTCTCCAGACATGTTCAATCAGGTTCAAGTCTGGGCTCTGGCTGGGCCACTCAAGGACATTCACAGAATTGTCCCATAGCCACTCCTTTGTTATCTTGACTGTGTATTTAGGGTCGTTGGCTTGTTGGAAGATGAACCTTCACCCCAGTCTGAGGTCCTGTCGGGGCTGGGCTCAGCCCTTCCTTCTCTGAGTTGTCAACTGTCGGCTAATTGCCAGCTCCTATCTCTCCACAATTACTAAGCTGTTGATGATATCCTTTTCGACGGATGGACTTTTCGACAGACTTCTGTCGAATTGGACTTGTCTACACACAATCACACCAAAGTCCGATGGATTTGACCGTGATGACGTACGACTGGACTAGAATAAGGAAGTTCATAGCCAGTAGCTAACTGCTGCCCTAGCGTCGGTTTTCGTCCGTCGGACTAGCATACAGACGAACGGATTTTTCGACCGGACTCGAGTCCGTCAGAAAGATTTGAAACATGTTCTAAATCTAAAGTCAGTCACATTTTCAACAGAAAAGGTCCACTGCAGGTCCGATGAAGCCCACACATGGTCGAATTGTCCGACGGATTAATTCCGTCGGACAAGTTTGGTCGAAAAGTCCAGCCCTGTGTACAAAAGACTTGCTTGGCTGACATCCCTTCTGGCTCCAGATCCTGCTTGCTGTTTTACTACGCTCATCTTCAGCTCCCTGACTTTTGGCTTGTCTGACTATCCGTTCCGGTTCCTGAACTCTGGCTATGTTTTGACTACGTTTGTTCTATTTACTTACTCACTAAGTGTGATTTAACTGTACTTCTGTCTCGGTCTGATTTCATGGTTTCTGACAGGTCCAGAGCATGTTGGAGCAGGTTTTCATCAAGGATGTGTCTGTATCTTAGGTTTATCAGACCCGAGAATTTTGTTTCTCATGGTCTGAGAGTCCTTTAGGTGTCCTTTGGCAAACGCCAGGTGCCCTTTACTGAGGAGTGGCTTCCATCTTGTCACTCTACATACAGGCCTGATTGGTGGAGTGCTGCAGAGATTGTTCTTCTGGAAGGTTCTCCTTTCCCCACAGAGAAATGCTGGAGCTCTGTCAGAGTGACCATTGGGTTCTTGATCACCTCCCTGACTAAGGCCCTTCTCCCCCGATTGCTCAGTTTGGCCTGGAGACCAGCTGTAGAAAGAGTCCTGGTGGTTCCAAACGTCTTCCATGTATGGATGATGGAGGCCACTGTGGTCATTGGGACCTTCAATGCTGCAGAAATTTTTCTGTACCTTTCCCCAGATCTGTGCCTCCATACAATCCTGTCACGGAGGTCTACAGACAATTCCTTGTACTTCATGGCTTAGTTTGTGCTCTTACATGCACAGTTAACTGTGGGACCTTATATAGACAGGTGTGTGCCTTTCCAAATCATGTCCAATCAACTGAATTTACCACAGGTGGACTCCAATCAAGTTGTAGAAACATCTCAAGGATGATCAGTGGAAACAGGATGCACCTGAGCTCAATTTTGAGTGTCATGGCAAAGGCTGTGAATACTTATGTACATGGGATTTTTTTGTTTTTTATTTTTAATAAATTTGTAAAGATTTCAAACACACTTCTTTCATGTTGTCATTATGGGGTATTGTTTGTAGAATTTTGAGGAAAAAAATGAATTTAATCCATTTTGGAATAAGGCTGCAACATAACAAAATGTGGAAAAAGTTAAGTGCTGTGAATACTTTCTGGATGCGCTGTAACTTTCTGAAAAAAAAACATCCCAGCACCCTGCCTCAGTACTTCACTTAAGGGCCCCCAGTCCTAATGCAAGCAGTTGGCTAGCCCTTTGGAGGAGTTATTTATATATAAGGAGTTAAGCAAATATCAAAATGTCTTGATAGGTGGATGACATGCTGGAAGAGTAAAGGTTTCTTGGCAAGATGAAATTTGATGATGGAAAGCTAAAAAAAACATATTTAGGAGTGTGACAGAACTGTCCAGTACCCAGCTTGGGTGTCTCCGTCAAGATAGCTTCCTCCAGTCTTTACCCAGGAACCGGGTATTATAGCCGAGCATTGAGCACTCAAGACTAGGTGACACTAGCTTAAGCCCTGTACACACAGCTAACAAACATGTTATGCTTTAAAATTGCGCATGCGAGGGGGCAGGAGGCGGAGCCTAGCAGAGCAGACATGCATTGTTAGAGCTCCACACCGCTGAGGAGAGAAGAGAAGGACAAAGCGGAGCCTGCAGGCTCAAAAGGTATCCATTTGAACCTTTTTGCCCCAGGGAACAAACTGTGAAAGTTTGGGCAGGAAATATGGTACTGGGAGGAAACCGTGGCAGAAATAAAAATCACCTCACAAAGAGCTCACAGGCACTCACTGCAGCTGAAGCAGCTCCAGTCACCTCACAAGATACAGCATCAGGGCGCTCTCACAGACAGAAAATGTCACAGCAAGACTCTCCATTTGAGTCAGATACAGAACAAATCCTCTCACAAACTTCTCCACAAGCCTCCTCAGCATCCCCAGTAATATTATTACAATTTGAAAAGATGCTTCATAAGGCTTTAAAACAAACCTCAGACCAAATAACAAAAAGCCTAACCAAAGAAATAAGAGAGCTGGGAAACCGCACCGCAGCCTTAGAAATAAAAATGGATGAAATTGAAATTACAACCCAAGAAAATATAACAGAATTGGAACAATTAAAAAAAGAGAATTTAATACTTCAAACTAAGCTCGAAGATTACGAAAATAGAGCCAGACGTTCAAACTTGCGCATAAGGGGAATACCTGAAACTGTGACAGACCTGCAATCTACTATTACTGCTCTATTACAAGAACTAAAGCCAGATATCCCTATTGAACGTTTAGAACTGGACAGAGTACACAGAGCCCTCACAGCCAAAAAGAAAGATGGACCCCCACGTGATATAATCACAAAATTTCATTATTACAGAACGAAAGAACAAATACTAATTGCTGCAAGAGAAAAAAAGGAACTTAATTTTCAAGGACACAATTATCAAATTTTTGCTGACCTATCCCAACTTACTATTACTAAAAGACGATCCATGAAACCCCAACTAATGGAACTGCAACGCCACAACATTATGTATCAATGGGGCTTCCCCTTTTCAGTCAGATTTAACTACCAAGGTACAATTTACAGAAGCAGATCAGCAGATGAACTACAACAAACCCTTTTAAAATTAAATCTGACAGAACCCACAAGCAGCAACACTCCCACACGCAGAAGAATGGCATCATCTTCACCTTCAGGCAGCACCCAGAAAATTTCAGAACAAAATGGGAATCATCATTCTCACAAAAGAGGCCGTTATGCCACATCATCCATGGACCAAGAAGATTCAATGGACTGACATCCTAATTCCTGATATCTCTTCATTTATTATACTAAGAGATGGTTCTCTATAAAAAACCTGTATTTATAACTGAATGTAACTGCATTCTGATAGTCACACACTGTGTGGGATCATGTTACATTCCAGTTATATTTCTTATTACTTCTGATTCATATAGCCTTAGAATATATAAGTGAAATAAGGAAATTCTTGTTCAGTTATATATTATCAGGTAATAACAATAGATTTATTACTTTTTAGGACAAATATGTTCAATAATCCAGAAGTAATGGAAGCTTTTTCTTTCTTTTCTTAAAACAAATATATTATTACCTAACTAGTTCCTAGAATTATGTTTTTGTTTATTCTAATCTGAAGCAATACAACTTCAATTTTATGAGTTAACATATCTAAACAGTTACATATGAATAAAATATGTAATTGTTTATTCTAAAAGGGTTAAAATCCCAAAATAATTCAAACTATCTTCATCAATACCAAAGTTATTAACAGTACCTTTCTAACTGAATTATTTAGCCTAGGGCAAGACTAACCATATACAACCACCCTGGAATAAATAATTTCAACAAAAACTATATTCTGCACTCCAATTAATGAAACATCATTTTGATGTCTTTTGACATAGCACTTCTCTCCTGTAAGCGGAAGATCCGTGTACCCCCATTAGCCCTCCTCATTCTCCCAACCATATTATGTGGGAGTGTGACGAAGGCACTTATTCCCCTGAGAGAGATATTTATTCTCTTTCACGGGTAAATTGTGATTACTTGCAAAAAATAATTTATACAATGTATCATCTAATCTCATATGTTTTTATTTACTCTTTACTCCAGAATTCACTGGTTTCTTTTCTATCTATTCATCTCTTCAGTCCACACAGGTTGATCTGCGCAGTCAGCTCTGCATAACAAAAAGTAAGTCAAAACTATTTGATCTATTGCCATGGCACCACTGAATATACTTTCCCTGAATGTTCAGGGAATAAATGTCCCTCAAAAAAGGACCAAAGCCTTCCGTACTTTCCATAACAAAAAGGCTCACATAGTATGCCTCCAAGAAACACACTTCACCAAAGATTCTACTCCAAAATATATTTCTCCTTTTTATCAACAAATTTACACGGCTTCTGCCTGTACCAAGCAAAGGGGAACTCTAATTGCATTTCATCGATCCACACCATTCACCTTATCATCAGAAATTAAAGACCCAGAAGGTAGATACCTGATACTCATGGGTTATATAATGGATACAGCAATCACGTGATTTAGTACTACGCTCCTAACAAACAACCTACACCATTCCTCTCACATATATTACAAGTGATTAATACACACAAAATAGGAACAGTGATAATGTGTGGGGATTCGAACCAGGTCCTCCTCCCATTTCTAGATAAATCACCTTTTACACCATCCAAAATAACCTCTAGATTACCTTTTTCTCAACTTCTTTCCAAATACAATCTGGTAGATTCGTGGAGAGAAAGTAACCCAATGAAAAAGAAATTCACTTATTTCTCGCACCCTCATCAAACCTTCACCAGAATAGATCATATTTTTCTAACCATAGGAATGATACCAGAAATTATTGCATCAGATATAATTCCGATTCCGTGGTCTGACCATAATGCAGTATACACTACTATAGCCTCAGCCATACCAAAAGCGCATGACCCAACGTGGTACTTACCGGACATAATGCTCAAACACCCACTACATCAGATGGCCATTGAACAAGCTTTAAAGGAATACATATCAATTAATAATACAACAGACATCTCCCCAATAACACTGTGGGAAGCTCATAAGCCTGTCTTGCGTGGTACAATACAAAGACAAATGGCACTATTTAAACGGGAACGCAAAAATCTAGCAAAAAAACTAGAACTCAATTTTAATGCAGCCTACATATCATTTCAAGATAATCCATCTCAGAGTACAAAATCTCATCTGGAAAAATCTAGATTGGAATACGATCTATTTCTCACTGAGTCAGTTGATAAATCCCTCAAACGCTCCAAACACAATTTCTACATGAATACAAACAAACCAGGTACATATTTGGCTCGGGCATTAAATTCAACTAACAAATCTTTCAAACCAATACGTTTGAAATTATCAAAAAATGTTTACACTTGTAATCCAGTTAAAATAGTCCATAAATTTCACTCACATCTCGCAACTTTATACAAGACAAACAATGAATTTAATCCTACAGAGGCTGAATCCTTCTTCTCAAAAATAACCTTACCTGAGTTATCTCAGAATCAAAAAAGCAGTTTGGATGAGCCTATAACTATAGATGAAGTTGCTAACGCCATAAAAGACCTAAAACTTAACAAAAGACCAGGCCCAGACGGCTACTCGGCTTTATACTATAAAACATTCTCAGAAATACTCTCTCCCATTCTCACTGAAACTTTTAACAAACTTCTAGATGGACATTCTTTTCAGCAAGAAACACTAATGGCAATTGTTTGTATGATCCCAAAACCCCTTTCTGATGATACTTCCTGTGTGAATTATCGGCCTATCTCTCTGTTAAACCTCGATATTAAATTATTAGCAAAAATATTAGCAAAACGCCTCAATAGCATTATAGGAAAATTAATACATAGAGATCAAGTAGGCTTCATGCCAAATAGACAGGCAGGCGATAATATACGCAGGGCAGTGTTATTGGCACATATTGCTAAAAAACGGAAAATCCCTTTATGTTTTCTATCTCTCGATATTAAGAGGGCATTTGACACAGTATCCTGGCAATATATGCAATATTCATTACAAAAATGGGGTTTTGGACCCCACTTTTTAACATGGATCAAAGCATTATATAATAAACCCAAAGCCTATATAAAATATGCTGGATACAAATCTGAAGCCTTTAATATCGAAAGAGGTACCCGACAGGGTTGCCCATTATCTCCCTTATTATTTGCCCTTATACTCGAACCCATGGCCCAATACATCAGAACAAACCAAACTATAACTGGCATTGAAGTAGGAGGTATTACACACAAATTATGTATATTTGCAGACGATATATTACTTTTTCTATCATCACCACAGGTCTCTGGTCCTAACTTAATACCAGCTCTTGATGGATTTGCAGCCCTATCCGGCCTTATGATTAATCCTAAGAAATGCCTAGTGCTTAATATTTCACTCACAAACATGGAGTTGATCCCGGCTAGGGCTGCACTCCCATTCACATGGGCAGAAAAATCAATCCCATATCTTTGAATTCATTTAACAGCATCTCATTCTGACTTATTCTCAACCAATTATCCTCCTGTATTAAGACAGATCACAAATCTAATAAAACAATGGTCACAACTTCCTTTATCCTGGATAGGGAAGATTAATGCAATCAAAATGACTATTCTACCCAAATTGCTTTATCTATTCAGAGTCCTCCCTATTCCAATTCCTTCCTATTTTTTGAGAATAGTACAAAAAAGAGCAACTTCGTTTATATGGGGCTCTTCTAAACCACGTATACCTATACACACACTACATCTTCCCAAAAATAAAGGAGGCCTGGGATACCCTAATTTTACCAACTACTACAGAGCAGCACATTTGGCCAGTCTGTCCAAATACCATGCAAAACAGGAAATCCCATTATGGGTATTTATAGAGGCTTCAGAAAATGACCCTCTATTAATATCAAATTTATTATGGCTTGATCCTAAAGACCGCTTTAAAATTCATAATCCCATAACTAAACACTTCTTATCTCTCTGGGATAAACTAAAAAACAAATATCAGTTACAATCTCCACACAATCCTCTCCTTTCTTTTATCAGAAATCCGGCCTTTTATCCGGCATGGATCTACCCAAATTCTTTTAAAGCTTGGACAACATCAGGCATTCAGACACTAAATGACTTCATAGCATCTAAATCATTCCTTTCATTCCCATCGCTTAGAGAAAAATATGATCTACCAAACTCTGAGATATTTAGATATCTCCAAATCAAAAATTTCTATACACCATTCCTAAAGGGGGATACACCATTATCCCAATTATCCATTTTTGAATCAATCTGTACAAAAGATCCATTTGCTAAAGGTACAATTTCATCACTTTATAATCAATTATATGGAGTAGCAAATCTTAATAGACCCTCTTACGTTCAGAGGTGGGAGGAGGACCTGGGACGAACTTTAGAAGACACGGACTGGTCTAACATATGGCTCACATCTAAGTCATCTTCACCCAACATCTTAGCACTGGAGACAAATTATAAAGTCCTAACTCGCTGGTACCTTGTACCCGCTAGAGTGGCAAAATATTCACCTAATACCTCAGCTCTTTGTTTTCGAAGATGCCCAGAAATAGGCACATATTTACACATATGGTGGACGTGCCCAGTAATCCAAACCTTCTGGAAGGAAGTCTTCGTGATTGCATCTAAAATATTTAAAAAATAATACAACCAGATCCATATTTAACTTTACTTAATCTAAAACCGGAATGGTTAACACTCTCTCAATTCAAACTTATGATCCAACTAATAACGGCTGCAAAACAAACAGTGGCCAAGGCATGGAAATCTCCTACATTGGTACTAGCAGAAACAATTCACAGAATGAATAATACAATGTCCCATGCTAAGATGGTAGCCATCGATCAAAATCAAATTCCAAAATTTGAAAAACTTTGGCATCCTTGGATAAAACAACAGTTTCTGTCAAACTTCAATGACTCTGTCCTGTTGCCATGGTAACAGATTAAATGACTTCCAGAGACACCCATTCTAAGGCTTCAAAGAGAACTAAAAAGAATAATAAACTTGTGAACCATACCTCTACCTTTCAACCCTTTTTCTTCTTTCTCTTTCCTTTTCTCCACCTTACGATTAAAGCTCATTATCAGAATTTATTTGACCTATATACACTCTACTTGTAAACAATATGTATAGTAGGTATAAATCATTTAAATACCTACAAAAGTAACTAAGGAAATGATATATATCTTTAATTTAGGTTTACGTGAACCCAATGTTTAATATTTGAAATTTCATGATATTTACCTCTATAATCCCTACTGTAAAACAATGAGCTTACTTTATAGATCCTTGTAAACTTACGTTATGTATCTTTATAACATTGTATACTCAATAAACTTCTTTTGACAAGGTAAAATTGCGCATGCTTGTGAAATGGAGCCAAACTTCGGTATTTAAAAAATCTCCATAGGCAACACTTTACAAACCTTTATTAGTTACCAGTTTAGAGTTACGCAGGAGGTCTGGTGCTAGAATTATTGCTCACACTCTGACATTGCAGTGATACCTCACATGTGTGGTGCGATCGTCGTTTACATATACGTACGGGACCAACGTGTGCTTTTGCCTTTGCACGCCAGCATGGGGGGATGGGGCACTTTAAATTTTGTATTTATTTATTGGTGGGACACTGCTACACTGACAGAGGTTTTTGTGCACTTGTACACTATGACAGATGTTGATCGTCCACCGGTGGACACTGACAGATGTTGATGTTGCAATGGAACACTATTTCAAATGTTTTTGTGCACTGGTACGTTGGTACCTGGTGACAGATGTTGTGTGCACTGGTACAGATGTTCATGGGACACTGGTACAGATGTGCATGAAACAGGGACAGTGGTATTTGGTGTACCGTGTGGGGATGGCTGCAGTCTGTGTGATCTGCGACAGCTCTCTGTATAAAATCATCAGTCAGAAAGAGAGCTGTCACAGAGGCTGCAGCATCCACCCCCCCCACCCCCCCACCCCCACCACAGAGCTCTCACTGAGCTCAGCAGGGATTGCAGACACAGAGACACTTGTCTCTGTTTACATTGTGTGAAGATTGTGATTGGACATGTCCACTCAGAACGGTGAAGCTCCCACCCAGCTGTTTATGTACATTGGTTGGATGGGAAGTGGTTAAAACATGGGGAGCTCCTATTGATTTTGATGGGGTTTGGGAACTTTGAAGTACATCAAACTCTGCTTGAACTGAACTGGGTGATTTGATTTTCTTTTCAATTAATAGTTTAAATGTTATTCAGTACAGTTTGAAAATCCCATATTGTCAAATAGTGTCCATTGTTCTAGTGGAGATTAAAGTGGAACTTCACCCAAAAGGGGAAATTCCACTTTTCTGCCTCCCCCCATCACTTTTGGATGACATTTTTTTTGGGGGGGGGGGGTATTAAATTTTGACGGGTACCTGCTCCCACTTCCACTCAGATCATATAGGCAGGCGATCTGAGTAGAAGTTTCCCCCCACCATTCACAAAGCACAGCGTGGCTTGAGCTTCCCACACTAGACGTGACAGGGCCAGGGACTCAAATACCAGTGAAGAACCAGCTCGGGTGAGGACGTTGCTGGATCCCTGAACAGGTAACAAATTTAATGAAAAGTCACCACCTAGTATTTTTAGCTGCTGACTTAATTTTTGATGAACCGATTGAAGAATTACTTTAAGGTACGAATTTGATTGGCACAATATGTAAGGTCCATACACCCATTAGCTTATTGATATAGGTTTAGGGTGGCAAACACCCATTTTTTGGTATAGGGACATATAATACCTTGATCATTTGGAGATTGTCTATCAAGACATAGGTTATTTTAACCACTTCAGCTTTAACTGACAATTGTGCGGTCGTGAGACACTGTACCCAAACAAAAATTGATGTCCTTTTTTTCCCACAAATAGAGCTTTCCTTTGGTGGTATTTGATCATCTCTGCAGTTTTTATTTTTTGCGCTATAAACAAAAAAAAGAGTGACAATTTTGAAAAAAAAACACAATATTTTGTACTTTTTGCTATAATAAATATCCCCAATTTTTTTTTAAAAAAAGCTAATTTTTTTCTCAGTTTAGGCCGATATGTATTTTTCTTTTTTTTTTTTAAATTGTATTTTTATTGAAAAATTATTCAGAGAAAATAGGTACATATCCAACGGTATGAATACTCTATGACATGAAGATTGTACAAGCAGAAGTAGAAGTAAAAAAAACAGAGGTATCCAAAATTTTAACAAATAATAATCAAAATAAAATCAAAATAAGATAAAAAAAGGAAATAAATATTAAACAGGAAAAAAGGAAGTGTCATATAAAGCATGTGGATAATCATAGCAGATAATTGAGAGCATGGACTTAATGGTATGGGAGCAATATATCAAACGAGAGCAGGTCTGTATGGGGAGCATAGTGTTGACCGACTTTTGACCTATTAAAGGCCTCATATAGATTAAGGAGGTGAGCCAAAGGGCAAACTATCCCAAGGGGCCCAAATCCTATCAAACCTATCTGTCGTATCCTCCACCATAGCCGTCAGATGTTCCATTCTGCGTATATCCTTAATACCCTGCAATAGCTGCTCTTGGGTTGGGGGATGTGTAGACAGCCAGCAAGCAGGTATGGCCCTTTTGGCTGCTAGCAAAATAAAGGAGGTGAGCTTGCTCGGGACCTTCCCCAGGGCTGGAAATGGGAGGCCCAAAAGGAAGTGTACTGGGTCCAAAGGGAGTTGGACATCAAGTATCTGCTGAAGGACTGAAAGTACCATGGACCAAAAGGAGCAATCAGTTCACATTGCCAAAAGATGTGGTATTGATTTCCCCTAACTTTCCCACATCTCCAACAGAGAGGGGAGAGAGAGGGGTCGTAATGGTGTATAACCTCCGGGGTTCTATACCAAAAGTATAAGACTTTATATGCTGTCTCCTTCTGTGCCACACATCGAGAAACCTTAGAGGTTGAGGACTAGATTTTAGCCCACTGTATATCAGAAATATGTTGCTGGGTGTATTGCACCCATTTGTTCATGTAGGAGTGGGGGACCATTGAAAGTGGGGCATTCTCCTGGAGAATTTGGTATATACTGCAAATGAGTCGTGTTTGGTATGGACCTTGAGAGCACAAAAGTTCAAAGGATGTTGGCTTGGCGAGGGCAAGCGAGGGGGAAGTTTTGAAACAAAGTGAGTAATTTGGAGGTATGAGTATAGCAAGTGGTTAGGGGTTTGGCTATTAGATTGAAGGTCTTTGAAAGTTCGTAGTTTGCGGGTAGCCGGATTAACAAAGTGCCGGTGTTGAAACATACCCTCCCTAGCCCAGGGGAACATTCGGGAATGTGAAAGGCTATCGGGGATTAAGGGGTTGAACAGTACATTAGAGAGGGCGGGACATGTGGAAGATAGAGAGAATTTGGGGAGGCAAGAACACCATATCTTGAATGAAAATAGCATGGGATTTAGACAGAGATTACATAACCTGAGGCCTGAGACTAACTCAGGGGACCAGACTAGAGCATGGATGGGTCGGAAACAGAGATCCCATTTCAATCTCCGCCCAACGGCTCGGGGGTCTCAGACTAGACCAGGCCACTACTGCCCGGAGATGGGAGGCTAAGTAATACTTATAAATGTCCGGGGCCCCCATACCTCCCTAGTCTCTAGGGGAAAAAAATCACCGAGCTAGCCACTCTGTGGGCTCCTCCTTTCCAGATAAAGTTAAGAAACCACCTTTTAAGTACTTTCAACTGGGCCATTGGGAGGGTAACCGGGAGTGTTTCGAAGAAATATAGCAATTTTGGCACGATGGACATCTTCAGCACATTAATTCTACCTATCCATGATATCGGAAGAAGGTTCCAACAAGTTAGCATGGCATTTATATTCCTAAACAGGGGGAGATAGTTGGTCGAATAAAGAGATGGTCGAATACTCAGGCGTGAGTTAAACCCCTAGATATTTGAGAGATGTTGTGCACCAGCGATATGGGTATGAATTTTTAAGCAAAAGGAGGTCATCAGGAGGTATGTGGAGAGGCATGGCTTCAGTTTTAGATGTATTAACCTTGTAGCCAGAAAGGGAGCTAAATTGGGAAAGTAAGGTCTGGAGTGATGGTAGGGAAATGTGAGGGTTAGTTAAGGTAAGGAGTACATCATCGGCAAATAAAGATAGTTTGTACTCCCTTTGACGCATGGGAACCCCTCTTATATCAGGATGGGATCTAATAGCCTCCACCAAAGGCTCCAGACATAAGATGAAGAGAAGGGGGGATAAGGGACAGCCTTGTCTAGTTTCGTTGGACATGGGGAATGAACGTAACGTGAAGGAAGCCAGCTGGACCTGCGAAGTGGGGTTGGAATAGAGGGATTTTAGGGCTTGCATAAAGGGACCTCGGATGCCAAATCTATTAAGAGTCACAAACATATAGGGCCAACTCAGTCTATCGAATGCTTTTTGGGCATCAAGGCTTAAGATCAGGGTGGGACGGCGGACCCTGTTCAACATATCGATAAGGTCAATGGTTCGTCGGGTATTGTCTCCTGCATGTCTGGTGGGGACAAATCCCACCTGGCCTCTGTCAATGAGTTTTGTCAAAAATTGCAAGAGGCGGTTGGCTAAAATTTTCATGAATAGCTTGTAAGCTGTCCGGGAGTGCGGGGTCTTTATCAGGTTTTGGTATGACTGTGATGTACGAGTGGAGAAATTGTTGGTCGGGGAGTTTTCCCTGGAGGAGAAAGTTGTATAGGGATACCAAGTGTGGTGACAGGATCGGAAGGAAAGACTGATAGTATGAATATGGGAGACCATCTAGGCCTGGGGCTTTATGATTCGGTAAGGACTTAACAGTGTCAGACAGTTCCTCTTCTGTGACAGGGGCGTTTAATATTTGTACGTCAGAGTCTGATGACTTGGGAAGTTGCATGTCGGTCATAAACTCTTCAAAAGCAGTCATGTCAAATGGGGGGTGTTGGTTGGGCGTGAGGCAGTTGTAAAGCTTGTCGTAGAACTCACCAAACACCTAAATCATAGTCTGCGGGCAGTAAGAAGGAGTCCCATCAGGGTGCTTGATGTGGTCTGGAAAGGGAAGAAAGTCTAGAAACCAACATCCTGTGTGGTTTATTTGAAAACTCATAGAACTTTTGTTTAGCCCACAAAAGTGATTTGTCTACTGTTGAAATGTCTAAGGGTTTTATTTGGTGGCGTAAAAAGATTACCGCACGCAGCGGGCCCACCGTGGGAGCCCGCAGCAGAGATCTTTCAGCAATTGAAAGTTGAGACAGCAAAGATGACTTCAAGAGGGCTTTGTCTTTCTTCCTTTGCGAGCCAACAGCTATACACTGTCCTCGGAAGAAAGCCTTATGGGCCTCCCAAAGGGTGGACGGGCTGGCCACGGAACCTGTGATCAATTGAAAATATTCAGTTAAGGTTTTGGATAATGTGTCCTTTGTTACAGAATGTGACAACAGGGATTCATTGAGTCTCCAATGACATTTCCTGGGAAATGCTGCGGAAAGGCTTAGATCTAGGGATAAGAGAGCGTGGTCCGACCAGGTAATGGGTCCCAGTTCGGATGACACCGTATGTGGGAGCAGGGGGTCAGAAACAAGGAAGTAGTCTAGTCTAGAGAACATCTTATGAGGGTGGGGGAATAGAACGAATATTGTCTACCTGTGGGATGTTTCATCCGCTATGTATCAAACATGTGATGAGTGCGGATCAGTCGTCTAAAGGAGGTGGCCAGGGAATGTGTAGCGGAAGATGATGGGGCAATAAACAAAGATTTTCTATTTCGGGTGGGAGAGAGGACAGCATTAAAATCACCACCTATTATTGTAAAGGGTTGAGAGAATTTTTGTAGGCGGTCAAATGCATCTGTAAGGAATTTAACCTGACCAGAGTTAGGGGCGTATATATTCATAATCGTTATAGGGTTAGACAAATAAGTACCCTGTAATACTATATAGCGACCCTGCGGGTCTAAATGGGTTGACTTGATCTGGAAAGGGCAAGAGCGCCTTATCAAAACTGCCACACCTGCCCTTCCAGATGGGTCAGACACCAAAAAGGACAGCGGGACATATTTAGAGGCGAATTTCAGGGAACCTCCAGCCCAGAAGTGCGTCTCCTGAACCAGGATCACATCCGCGCCGGAGGTCCTGAATTCCCGCAATGCCAACCATCGTTTCTTAATAGAATTCAGGCCCTTTACATTATATGACATTAATTTTAAAGCCATGATAGGTTAAAGCATTTAGGCCATAAAACATTCAAAACCATGGGTGTGAGCCCAACAGTGTAGAGACAACAAAATAAACCATTGATAAACCATAATCTGTCAAGGGACTTACTGTAAAGAGGGTAGTCAACAGTAAGGTTAGTATAGATAATACTGGCCAGAGAAAAATAAAAATAAGCATAGAGACATATATATATAGACAATAATTAAAAGTAGAATAAAAATAATGATATAAAATTAGTAAAAAAAAACAGCTTCTGGAAATAAATGAAACAAAAAGAGAACCAATTTGGAGCGTGTAGCATAACAACAAACAGGCCTGATGGGCCTAAAAAGAATAAACATCAGGAATAGTCCTGAAAGGCAAAAGCCTGTCAGGGGGCCTCGGCCGCAGCCTGCATGGGGGATGGAGCATGACATCCCGCCCCCCATGATCTGATAATGTTGCTAACTCTTCAGATCCTCCTCAAAGCTTCTGTGCTGTGAGCAGTTGTGGGGGGGGGGGGGGACTCCGCTTAGGCAACAGTTCTGGATGCAAATAATGTTAACATGTGCAACAAAAAAAAAGCACTGAGTAGAAACAATGTAGAATGCCCAGTAATAAGGCAAAACTGGCTCCCATATGGGGTCGACCGGAGGATTGTAAACCCATGGGAGAGGGGAAAAAAAAAAAAGAAGAGCCAATGGGGACTCTGCAGTAGATCAAGTGGGTGGTCTGGAACATTGGGAGCATTGAGGAGTGGAGTAGGCCCTCTAACCTCTTCCTCTTACTGGGGTCCAAATCCTGGCTGGGGCAGCGAGGTGCCATGGGGTGGTCGGAGAGGGCTGGTCAATCTCTGCAGGAAGCGGGGGCAAGCCCAGTCGCTTGAGAAAGGCATCTCCTTCCAGAAGATCAGGTAGGGTGTGTTGGACCCCTTCCATGGTGACATTTAGGTGAAAAGGAAAGCCCCAATAATAAGGGACTTTCTGCTGTTGGAGATGGGCTGTAGAGAGAGTCGTTTGGCCAATGTGATGGGAGATAGGTCACTGAACAGTTGGAGCTTGTCTCCCTTGTATCCAATGCTGTATCTGTTACGAGTAGCTCTTGTCAGGGCCTCCTTGCTCTCATAAAAGTGTAAACGCAACACTATGTGGCGGGGTCTGGCTCCCGCGGGGGGTTGAGGGGCCAAGGACTGATAAGCGTGTTCCATACGCCAATCAATGTCCACTATTTCAGTCGCCAGGGCGTTGAAAAGGCTAAGAAGATAGGATTGTATGTTGTTGTCAGCAACCTTTTCAGGGACACCGTGGATCCGAAGGTTTTGGCGTCTTTCTCTGTTCTAAAGATCCTCTTGCTGTAATTGTAACTGAGATACAGAGTTTTTAAGAAGAGCATTCTCCTCTTCAAGGGCCTGTATATACTGCAGAGTCTCATCAAATTTTGTCTCTAGTGTTGCTGTGCGTTCACCAAGGGCATCTATTTCCCCTCTAAGCTCTCTGGAGATTCTCCCCATCACCTGGGCAATGTCCCTGGTAACTTGCTGGGCTAAGGCCTGGAGCTTGAGATCCATCAGCTCCGGGGTCAGCGTCAGCAGAGGTGTGGAGGGTATGTGAGGAGGGGAGATCTGCTGAGAAGGAGCTTCCGCCATCAGCGTGCTGACATAGTCCTCAGGATCCCCTTGTGAAATCGAGACCGGAGACTGAGGCCTAGTTAGGAAGCGGTCCATAGTGGAGGACGGCCGCGGGGGCTGTGGGGGACGATAGACTGACCGTTGATCCCCAATTTTGCCCATGTAGCGCCGGGGAGACTTGAGGAGGTGTTGAGGCTTACCCCTGGATCGATCGGTGGCTAATGCAGCTTGTCAGGGGCCTCGGATCTCGGGACGGGACCGGAGCTCACGAGTCACGCGTCCGCCATCTTGGTATGTGTTCTTCTACATATTTTTGGTAAAAAAAAATCGCAATAAGCGTATATTGATTGGTTTGCACAAAAGTTATAGCAACTACACAATAGGGGAAAGATTTATGGCATTTTTATTAATATTTTTTTTTTTACTAGTAATAGCGGTAAGCAGCAATTTTTATTGGGACTGTGACATTATGGCGGACACATCAGACACTTTTGATACATTTTTGGGACCATTGACAATTATATGCTATAAAAATGCACTGATTACTGTGTAAATGTCACTGGCAGGGAAGGGGTTAACACTAGGGGGCGATCAAGGGATTAACTGTGTTTCCTGTGTGTGTTTCTAAATGTAGGGGAATGGGAGTGACTGGAGGAAATGACAGATCGCTGTTCCTAGCTAGCAGGAACTCATGATCTGCCTCTCCTCTTCTCACAGAACAGGGATTCATGTGTTTACACGCACACACGTCCCTGTTCTGGCTTTCGTGTCCGCGTTCGCACATAGCCGGTGGTCATCGCGACCACCAGCCACGCGCATTGGCACCTCCGCAGTGCAGCGCACTGCTATCCCGCTTAAAGGGACTGACGTACAGCTATGACAGTTCACGGGATCGTGCCGACCTGCCGCAGTATAATGACAGCAACTGGTCGGCAAGAGGTTAATAAGACATTTTGCCCTGATGTGGAACTTTATAGTTATATACTGCGATTAGTTTTATGAAGTTATTAGTATAAAAACAAAAGCAGGGGGCATGAACCTTTTCTGGTTTAAGGGTACAGTTTTTTCCCAATCTGAAAAAAAAAACTCAATAGAATTTAAGGCTTTGTGGGAATCCAGCTTGGCTGTATGCTCTCAAAATATGTCAAAGTGCAGTGCTACCCCCAGAGGAGCAGCTGATTTTATTTTGTGATTTCTCTACACGCCTGAAGATGACACACCTCATTAATACAGCACTTACCATTGCCTAAGGCTCCTTTTATATTAGCGTGTCTCCAAAGTCACACGATTTCCAGTGCGACTTTGATGCGGCTTTTGATCTGACTTTACATTCTATGGATCAGTTGCTTCAAAAGTCACACCAAAATAGTGCAGGTACCTTTTCAAAGTTGCTGCAACTTTAAGTCGCAGTAATTTGAACGGGTGCCATTGAAAAGAATGGTGTGAAATATGTCATGCAACTTTGCTGTCCAAAGTCGTATAACAAATTGCACAAGTGTGAATGCAGCCTAAAAGAAGAGAAGGTTAGCAAGTGTACTTATACAAACAATTAGACAATAACAGTACAATAAGAGTAATTAGCAGAACTGAACTACATGTACCTAGCAACAGTATACAAAGACAGTTCTAAATTGCTATAACAGTCCTTATCTTATCACACTGGCCATGAATGATGTAAAAAAAATGTAGGATGAAAAAGTTGGTGCCCTCTTCTCAGTCTCCAGACACATGCTCTGATTCAATAAAAGTCAAGTTCAAGTCACACAGAGATAGAAGTTGATGTGATTTCTCTCTTCCAATCCTGCTGAGACAATCCCTCTTTTCCTTCCTTTACAAGCGGTGGGGGTACTCTCTAGTAGAGTCTGATCACACCTAATCATACCTCACACCCTCCCACCGAGAAGGTTTCCAGTTTCTGAAGCAAGGCCCTGCATGATAAGCAGTCTCTTTGCTTCTCTGAGATCACACCTGATTGTGGTCAGCTATGGCAGGGTTCTATTCAGCCAGCAGCCCAATCTCTTGATTTTCACCCCTCCTAGTTTTATCACTATCCCCTCTCAGCAGCCTGCAGACACACTTCTCTTTGCTATGTTGCATCAGCCAATCACCATGCTCCAGGACTGATCCAGACCCAGCCATGATAGTTGCCCCCTCCACTTGAGACACTCCATAGACAAGCATTGCAAACTGATCTTCTTAAAGCGGAGCTCCGCCGAAATTTTTTTTTTTAAAAGTCAGCAGCTACAAATACTGCAGCTGCTGACTTTTAAAACATGGACACTTACCTGTCCAGGGCGCCCGCGATGTCGGCACTCGAGGCCGAACCGTCTCTCGGTCCTCGGGTGCTGCCGCCTCCATCTTCGGGAAGGGAATCAGGAAGTGAAGCCGTGCGGCTTCACTTCCCGGTTCCCTACTGCACATGCGCGAGTCGCGCAGCGCAATACGGCTGGTCCCTGCTGTCTCTGGGACCCGTGTGTTTCCCAGCAGACAGCGGGGGGGGGGAACAGGATGTGGCGTAAATAACCGCAGATTCTGCGGATATCTACGCCGGAAGTGGGTACAGATACCTGTAATATACAGGTATCTGCACCCCCCTCCCCCCTGAAAGGTGCCAACTGTGACGCCGGAGGGGGGGAGGAATCCGATGAGTGGAAGTTCCACTTTTGGGTGGAACTCCACTTTAAAGATGGCTGCTGCAAAAAAGGTGTCTCGTTACCAAGGTGTCACACAAGAAACATCTCATAATGGGTAAAAGCAAAGAGCTCTTTCAAGACATTCACTGCATTATTGTTGCGAAACACACTGATAGCATTGGTTACAGAAGGATTTCTAAACTTTGGAATGTTCCAGTGAGCCTGTTGAGGCCATAATCCGCAAGTGGAAAGAACATCGTTTCACCATAAACCATCCAGGACCAGCTGCTCCTCACAAGATTTTTTATCAAAAGAGTTGTCCAAGAGCCAAGGACCACTTGTGGAGAGCTTCAGAAAGACCTGGAATTAGTAGGTACAATGGTTTCAAAGAAAACAATAAGTAATGCACTCAACCCCCATGGCCTGCATGCACGCTCACCACGCAGGACTCCATTGCTGAAGAAAAGGCATGCTGAAGCTCATTTAAAGTTTGCTGCACTACATTTAGACAAGCCTGTGAAATACTGGGAGAATATAGTGTAGCCAGGAGCTGGATGTATATATATATATATATATATATATATATATATATATATTCCTGCAGTCAGGAGACACTGTGTGGCTTTGCTGTGGGGAAGCCAGTTCCTTCTAGTGCTGAGTTTGACACTGACCTGTTACCTTCTTGATACATAGACAAGGCAGAGCAAAGCATCTTGGGACATGTAGTCTTAATGGACGGGATTTTCCCTCTTGCTGAACCATCAGGAACTACAATTACAAGATCGCTGATGGGGAAGAACAGACTGCTGGGAGTGGCTATAAGAGCAACTGTCTGAGGCCTAGCGTGCTCTCTTGGGACCCTAGTGTGAATCTGAGTGCAGGGATTCTGTGAAGGTGTGTGCTGCAGCTGAGTAGTGCTCTACACCAGCAGAACCATCCAGCGGATATTCAGAGGGACACCTGTGGGCAGCACCCCTTGGCTGTTTGGCGGCGTCCTAAAGGCCATTCCTGTTCCATCTATCTTGCTGTGGTGATATCAGATCCGGGTGAGCCGTAGCGCGGTGCGGTGGAGGCCGGATACCATCCCTGAGAGCACATTCCTGAGATACAGACATCATCGTCATTATGATCATTTCTTGTTTCAGTGTGGTGAGCAGGCAATAGCCCAACCTTATAGACACTGTATATAGACACCATTCCATCCTGCACCATTTATCATCCTTAGTGCCAAAAATCTAGGCCAAACCTCAGACACTATATTCAGAAATCTCTATTTTCTATCAACCCGCTTTTACTTGTAGTTCTACCGAGGACAACAACTTTAAGTCAGTGATCCTGGTTTCCAGCTGCAGTTTGTTCAACACAGGAAGATTTGCTTCTTTGTTTATGCACAATCAATGGATTTAGGTTGCTTTGCTCTGAGAAACATTTATGCAAGATGTAGATTAATGGTAGAAATGTTGTTGTGTTGCTGGATTCAGGTAGCCTGGTAACATTGATTAAAGCTGAATTAGTTACTACAGAGGTCTCTGAAAATAACAAGGTGGCTGTTATTTGTGTGCATGGGGACACCCTAGAGTATCCTGTGGCTACAGTGTTTTTTGAGACCTCCAAAGGTAACCCATCTCATCATATGGGGTTAGTGTCTCACTTACCAGATGATGACATTGTGGGGAGGTCTTTTCCAAAATTCTGGGAACTTTGGGATTGTCCTGAGCCCCCCACTGATGCCCCTATAGACCAGGAAGGTGAATCCCAGAATCTAGAGGTTCACAGGGAAAATTTTGCCACAGAAGAGTTAGTGGATCTAAACACTTACAGACCACTTTTCCCTACAGGTAAGGACTGTACCTGCAGCCTGCCAGGTTGCGTGCTCGGATAAGCGACTGATATGGATTTTGGGGGGACCCCTACGCCATTTTTTAAAAATTTTGGCACAGGGTTCCCCTTAAAATCCATACCAGACCTGAAAGGCCTGGTATGGATTTTAGGAGGACCTCCACGCATTTTTTTTAATTTTGGTTAGGGGTTCCCCTTAATATTCATACCAGACCCAAAGGGCCTGGTAATGGACTGGGGGGGGGGGGATCCAATGCTCTTTTTTTCAATGAGTTTTATATATATTGCCGAGATCCAACAATTTATTATAGCCGCGATCAGTTTTAAATGACAATTTTTCCTTTAGAAATGCAATTTTGCTGTGGTACTGTTCTAAACACAGAAAAAATGTGCCACTTTGCAGGCATACTATAGACACCCCCAGGCACGATATTTAAAGGAATATTTCATTTTTATTGTTTCACTTTAACCACTTGCCGACCGCCTCACGCATATATACGTGAACAGAGCGGCACGGGCAGGCAAAATCACGTACCTGGTACGTGATTGCCTTCCCGCGGGCGGGGGGTCCGATCGGACCACCCCCCCCCCGTGCCAGCGGCGGTCGGCATTTGTCTAGGAGCGATCAGAGATGAGGGGGAGGCCATCCGATCGTGGCCCCCCCCTCGCGATCGCTCCCAGCCAATGAGAAACATCCCCTGCCTGTGTATAGTACACACAGGCAGAGGATGTGATGTCATCTCTCCTCGGCTTGGCAGTTTCCGTTCCGACGCCGAGGAGAGAAGACATCCGAGTAAGTGTAAAACACAAACACACACAGTAGAACATGCCAGGCACACTAAACACCCCCGATCCCCCCCCCCCGATCGCCCCCCGATCCCCCCCCCCCCCTTGTCACAAACTGACACCAAGCTGTTTTTTTTTTTTTTACCTGATTACTGATTGGTGTCAGTTTGTGACAGTTAGAAGTGGTAGGGCAGTGAGTATTAGCCCCCTGTAGGTCTAGGGTACCCCCCTAACCCCCCCTAATAAAGTTTTAACACCTTGATCACCCCCCGTCACCAGTGTCGCTAAGCGATCATTTTTCTGATCGCTGTATTAGTGTCGCTGGTGACGCTAGTTAGTGAGGTAAATATTTAGGTTCGCCGTCAGCGTTTTATAGCGACAGGGACCCCCATATACTACCTAATAAATGTTTTAACCCCTTGATTGCCCCCTAGTTAACCCTTTCACCAGTGTCGTATAACCGTTACGGGTGACGCTGGTTAGTTTGTTTATTTTTTATAGTGTCAGGGCACCCGCCGTTTATTACCGAATAAAGGTTTAGCCCCCCGATCGCCCGGCTGTGATATGCGTCGCCCCAGGCAGCGTCAGATTAGCGCCAGTACCGCTAACACCCATGCACGCAGCATACGCCTCCCTTAGTGGTATAGTATCTGAACGGATCAATATATGATCCAATCAGATCTATACTAGCGTCTCCAGCAGTTTAGGGTTCCCAAAAACGCAGTGTTAGCGGGATCAGCCCAGATACCTGCTAGCACCTGCATTTTGCCCCTCCGCCCGGCTCGGCCCAGCCCACCCAAGTGCAGTATCGATCGATCACTGTCACTTACAAAACACTAAACGCATAACTGCAGCGTTCGCAGAGTCAGGCCTGATCCCTGCGATCGCTAACAGTTTTTTTGGTAGCGTTTTGGTGAAATGGCAAGCACCAGCCCCAGGCAGCGTCAGGTTAGTGCCAGTAGCGCTAACACCCACGCACCGTACACCTCCCTTAGTGGTATAGTATCTGAACGCATCAATATCTGATCCGATCAGATCTATACTAGCGTCCCCAGCAGTTTAGGATTCCCAAAAACGCAGTGTTAGCGGGATCAGCCCAGATACCTGCTAGCACCTGCGTTTTGCCCCTCCGCCCGGCCCAGCCCAGCCCACCCAAGTGCAGTATCGATCGATCACTGTCACTTTACAAAACACTAAACGCATAAATGCAGCATTCGCAGAGTCAGGCCTGATCCCTGCGATCGCTAACAGTTTTTTTTTGTAGCGTTTTGGTGAACTGGCAAGCGCCAGCGGCCTAGTACACCCCGGTCGTAGTCAAACCAGCACTGCAGTAACACTTGGTGACGTGGCGAGTCCCATAAGTGCAGTTCAAGCTGGTGAGGTGGCAAGCACAAGTAGTGTCCCGCTGCCACC
Organism: Aquarana catesbeiana; assembly: GCF_042186555.1. NCBI lineage: Eukaryota > Metazoa > Chordata > Amphibia > Anura > Ranidae > Aquarana > Aquarana catesbeiana. Next base: position 97,132,618 of record NC_133335.1, on the reverse strand, counting down.
AAGAAGACAAACACAGGCCCGTCGTGCCCATAGTGCCCTTCCTGCTGCATTCGCCAATCCTAATTGGGAACCCACTACTTCTGCAGCGCCCGTACTTCCCCCATTCACATCCCCAACCAAATGCAGTCGGCTGCATGAGAGGCATTTTCTTTGTGTCCTCCCGAGTACCCCTACCCAATGAACCCCCCCAAAAAAGATGTCGTGTCTACAGCAAGCGCGGATATAGGCGTGACACCCGCTATTATTGTCCCTCCTGTCTTGACAATCCTGGTCTTTGCATTGGTGAATGTTTTGAACGCTACCATACACTAGTTGAGTATTAGCGTAGGGTACAGCATTGCACAGACTAGGCACACTTTCACAGGGTCTCCCAAGATGCCATCGCATTTTGAGAGACCCGAACCTGGAACCGGTTACAGTTATAAAAGTTACAGTTACAAAAAAAAGTGTAAAAAAAAAAACACAAACAAAAATCAAAAAAAATAAATAGTTGTCGTTTTATTGTTCTCTCTCTCTCTATTCTCTCTCTCTATTGTTCTGCTCTTTTTTACTGTATTCTATTCTGCAATGTTTTATTGTTATTATGTTTTATCATGTTTGCTTTTCAGGTATGCAATTTTTTATACTTTACTGTTCACTGTGCTTTATTGTTAACCATTTTTTTGTCTTCAGGTACGCCATTCACGACTTTGAGTGGTTATACCAGAATGATGCCTGCAGGTTTAGGTATCATCCTGGTATCATTCTTTTCAGCCAGCGGTCGGCTTTCATGTAAAAGCAATCCTAGTGGCTAATTAGCCTCTAGACTGCTTTTACAAGCAGTGGGAGGGAATGCCCCCCCACCGTCTTCCGTGTTTTTCTCTGGCTCTCCTGTCTCAACAGGGAACCTGAGAATGCAGCCGGTGATTCAGCCAGCTGACCATAGAGCTGATCAGAGACCAGAGTGGCTCCAAACATCTCTATGGCCTAAGAAACCGGAAGCTACGAGCATTTTATGACTTAGATTTCGCCGGATGTAAACAGCGCCATTGGGAAATTGGGGAAGCATTTTTTCACACCGATCTTGGTGTGGTCAGATGCTTTGAGGGCAGAGGAGAGATCTAGGGTCTAATAGACCCCAATTTTTTCAAAAAAGAGTACCTGTCACTACCTATTGCTATCATAGGGGATATTTACATTCCCTGAGATAACAATAAAAATGATTAAAAAAAAAAAATGAAAGGAACAGTTTAAAAATAAGATAAAAAGCAAAACAAAATAAAGAAAAAAAAAAAAAAAAAAAAAAAAAAAGCACCCCTGTCCCCCCTGCTCTCGCGCTAAGGCAAACGCAAGCGTCGGTCTGGCGTCAAATGTAAACAGCAATTGCACCATGCATGTGAGGTGTCACCGCGAACGTCAGATCGATGGCAGTAATTTTAGCAGTAGACCTCCTCTGTAAATCTAAAGTGGTAACCTGTAAAGGCTTTTAAAGGCTTTTAAAAATGTATTAATTTTGTTGCCACTGCACGTTTGTGCGCAATTTTAAAGCATGTCATGTTTGGTATCCATGTACTCGGCCTAAGATCATCTTTTTTATTTCATCAAACATTTGGGCAATATAGTGTGTTTTAGTGCATTAAAATTTAAAAAAGTGTGTTTTTTCCCCAAAAAATGCGTTTGAAAAATCGCTGCGCAAATACTGTGTGAAAAAAAAAAATGAAACACCCACCATTTTAATCTGTAGGGCATTTGCTTTAAAAAAATATATAATGTTTGGGGGTTCAAAGTAATTTTCTTGCAAAAAAAAATAATTTTTTCATGTAATTAAAAAGTGTCAGAAAGGGCTTTGTCTTCAAGTGGTTAGAAGAGTGGGTGATGTGTGACATAAGCTTCTAAATGTTGTGCATAAAATGCCAAGACAGTTCAAAACCCCCCCAAATGACCCCATTTTGGAAAGTAGACACCCCAAGCTATTTGCTGAGAGGCATGTCGAGTCCATGGAATATTTTATATTGTGACACAAGTTGCAGGAAAGAGACAATTTTTTTTTTTTTTTTTTTGCACAAAGTTGTCACTAAATGATATATTGCTCAAACATGCCATCTGTTGCTTCTCCTGAGTATGGGGATACCACATGTGCGGGACTTTTTGGGAGCCTAGCCGCGCACGGGACCCCGAAAACCAAGCACCGCCTTCAGGCTTTCTAAGGGCATAAATTTTTGAATTCACTCTTCACTGCCTATCACAGTTTCGGAGGCCATGGAAACCCCCCCAAATGACCCCATTTTGGAAAGTAGACACCCCAAGCTATTTGCTGAGAGGTATAGTGAGTATTTTGCAGACCTCACTTTTTGTCACAAAGTTTTGAAAATTGAAAAAAGAAAAAAAAAAATTTTTTCTGGTCTTTCTTCATTTTCAAAAACAAATGAGAGCTGCAAAATACTCACCATGCCTCTTAGCAAATAGCTTGGGGTGTCTACTTTCCAAAATGGGGTCAATTGGGGGGGTTTGTGCCATCATGGCATTTTATGGCCTTCAAAACTGTGATAGGCAGCGAGGAGTGAAATCAAAAATTTATGCCCTTAGAAATCCTGAAGGCGGTGCTTGGTTTTTGGGGCCCCGTACGCGGCTAGGCTCCCAAAACGTCCCACACATGTGGTATCCCCGTACTCAGAAGAAGCAGCTGAATGTATTTTGGGGTGCAATTCCACATATGCCCATGGCCTGTGTGAACAATATATCATTTAGTGACAACTTTTTGTAATTTTTTTTTTTGTCATTTTTCAATCACTTGGGACAAAAAAAATAAATATTCAACGGGCTCAACATGCCTCTCAGCAATTTCCTTGGGGTGTCTACTTTCCAAAATGGGGTCATTTGGGGGGGGGTTTGTACTGCCCTGCCATTTTAGCACCTCAAGAAATGACATAGGCAGTCATAAACTAAAAGCTGTGCAAATTCCAGAAAATGTACCCTAGTTTGTAGACGCTATAACTTTTGCGCAAACCAATAAATATACGCTTATTGACATTTTTTTTACCAAAGACATGTGGCCGAATACATTTTGGCCTAAATGTATGACTAAAATTGAGTTTATTGGATTTTTTTTATAACAAAAAGTAGAAAATATCATTTTTTTAAAAAATTTTCGGTCTTTTTCCGTTTATAGCGCAAAAAATAAAAACGGCAGAGGTGATCAAATACCATCAAAAGAAAGCTCTATTTGTGGGAAGAAAAGGACGCAAATTTCGTTTGGGTACAGCATTGTATGACCGCGCAATTAGCAGTTAAAGCGACGCAGTGCCGAATTGTAAAAAGTGCTCTGGTCAGGAAGGGGGTAAAACCTTCCGGGGCTGAAGTGGTTAAGCATTAAAAAAATCACTGCTCCCGAAAAAATGGCCGTTTTTTTTAAAAAAAAATTTGCATTGATACATGTCCCCTTGGGCAGGATCCAGGTCCCCAAAAACTTTTTATGACAATAACTTGCATATAAGCCTTTAAAATTAGCACTTTTGATTAGTCATGCTCGTGTCCCATAGACTTTAAAGGTGTTCATGTTCTGCCAAATTTTTTGCCTGTTTGCTTGTTCTGCTGCAAACCAAACAGGAGGGTGTTCGGATTATCCCTATTTATTATCCTATTTGATGTTTGCCACCAGGAAGGTACCACAATCCTCTACAGGATTTTGCCCCCCTTGAGTTACCCTCTGTGAGACACCCAAGAGGGCCGTTGGACATTGCTAAGGAAGCTTGGGAATGTGAGAGTTCTCCCCACAGGATTGTGATTGAGCATGTCGCCCAGATGCAAGATAGAATTGCACAGGTAATGCCAATAGTAAAAGAACATTTGGCCCAAGAACAATTAGCACAGCAAAGGGTGTACAATGGTGGGGCCAAGACCCGTACCTTTTCCCTGGGGGATAGGGTGTTAGTACTAATCCCTACAGTTTAAAGCAAATTCCTGGCCAAATAGTAGGGTCCAACCTGGTTCCTGAGGTTGGAATAGCAGTCACCTTGTCGAAAAAGAGTTTGTGCTCCGCAACAAAGACATTTTCTCGGAGCTGCCGGGACAAACATCCGTGGTGGAGCATGACATTATCACCCCGACAGGTGAAAGAGTGAAACTAAAACCCTATCGCATACCAGAGGCCTGACGGGAGGCAATACGTGGGAAACTACAAAGAATGCTTGAATTGGGTGCGATAGAGGAGTCCCAGAGTGACTGGTCCAGTGGGGGCTGGCGATTTTGTAAAGATTTTCGACAGTTGAATAAAGTTAAAAAATTTGACACCTACCCCATGCCACGTATAGATGATTGAACGGTTGGGAGCAGCCCGGTACATGACAACACTCAATCTGACCAAGGGGTATTGGTAGATTCCCCTAGCTGAGTCGGCAAAGGAAAAAACTGCATTTGTAACCCCAGATGGGGCATTCCAGTATAGAAGGATGCCTTTTGGGTTACAGAATGCACCGATTCAGAAATGTACCATTGGACTGGAAGAGGCCAGATATCTTGGGTACACTATTGGTGAGGGAGTAATAAAACCCCAAGTCAACAAAGTTGAGGCCATACAGAGTTGGCCGCGTCCCAACAGCAAGAAGCAGGCGTGAGCCTTTCTAGCCATTGCTGGCTATTATCGGTGATTCATTCCCCATTTTGCTTCTCAGGCCGTGCCCCTAATCAACCTCACAAAAGGGAAAGAATTTGTCATGGTAAATGGACCCCGGAGGCTGAAGCAGCATTCCAGTCTTTAAAAAAAAGCCTTATGTAGCCAGCCAGTTTGGAGGTGGGAACATCATTGTGTGGGGCTGCTTTTCAGCATAGGGTACTGGCAAACTTAATGGGATTGAAGGAAGGGTGAATGGAAAAATGTACCAAGACATTCTTGATAAAAATCTGCTGTAATCCACCAGGGTGATGAAGGTGAAACGAGGGTGGACATTTCAGCAAGACAATGATCCCAAACACAAAACTAAGGAAACTCTCAATTGGTTTCAAGAAAATAAAGCTGCTAGAAAATCCAAGGAAAGAACTAAAGATCAGAGTTCATAGAAGAGGCCCACGGAACCTTCAAGATTTGAAGTCTGTGTGTAAGAATGGGCCAAAATAACACCTGAGCAATGCATGTGACTAGTTTTTCCATACTGGAGATGTCTTGAAGCTGTTATTACCAACAAAGGTTTTTGTATGAAGTATTAAATACATTTCAGTGTTCAATACTTATATCTGACCAGGCTTGCAGTGGAGGTTAAACAAAACTCAATTTACAATTCCCTTGTCTGACAAGAGAATGTACCACATTGATAAAATCCAGCAGAGCCTCTCATGAATATACTGAATAAAGCTAAAAAAAGTAAAGCTTATCTTCCAATAGCCACACCTGCGACACAACCTGAGGCACACTAACCACTAGCCTACCGCCCCGCCGTCGATGATAAGGCTCTAGTTCTGGGCGTCATATTACGTGAGCCAGTTTAAACAGGGCATGCGCGCAATTGTGTGCGTGCAGCCCTGTACTGTCGGTGGCGGCATGTCACAGAGACACCGCTCGTCACCGACAGGGGTGAACAGCCACTGGGCATGGCTGTTTACCATGTGATTGGGCGTGATTAAGTCACGGCCGATCACGGATGGTAACTCCCCACATTACACGGCGCATGCGCGCGATCTTGAGCGCACTGCGCGTGCACGTCGGTGGCGGCGTGTTCCTGGGAACACTGCTTCTCACCGACAATAGTAAACAGCCATTGGCCAGGTCTGTGTAGCACATGATCGGCTGTGATCCATTCATAGCCGATCACTAAGTGTAAACAAAGAGTGGTAACTAGCTGTTACCAACTCTTCTCTCCTCATACACCTTTTCCAGGGTGAGGAGAGAAGAGCTAGGAGCAGTGAATTACAGATCTATGTTTAGTAGTGTCTGCACCAACACCACACCTGTCCCATGGCCCCCCCAATTGTCATCTGTCACTGAACAGTCACCCCATAAAAGTGCACCTGTCACAAAAGAGGTTGCCATCAGTGATCATCAGCGGTACAACCATCACCCATAAGTGACCGTGCCCTGTCACCCGTCACCCATCGGTGACAGTGCCCTGTCACCCATCAGTGACCTGCCCCGTCACCCATCACCCATCAGTGACCGTGCCCTGTCACCCATTAGTGACCATCAGCGGTGCACCCATCACCCATCAGTGACCATGCCCTGTCACCCATCACCATCATTAACCGTCAGCGGTGCACCCGTCACTCATCAGTGACCGTGGCCCGTCACCCATCACCCATCAGTGACCGTCGCCTCTCACCCATCTGTGACCATCACCCATCACCGTCCGTGGCCTGTCACCCATCAGTGACCATCGCCTGTCACCCATCAGTGACCATCGCCCATCATACCATCATCACCTGTCAGTGAACGTCACCTGCCACCCATCGCACAGCCCATCAGTGACTGTCACCTGCCACCCATCTGTCACCCGTCGCACAGCTACCCACCCCACAGCCATGTCCAAAAGAGTATATAACAGTGAGGAGGCATTCCAGATCCTCTCCATGACTAATGAGTGCACCGGGGAGTTCTCATCAGATTCCAATTCTGATTCTGAATCAAATTCGGCATTTGAACCGATCGTGAGTAGTAATGATTTGGATGAAGAATGGGTCCCTCCTAAAGGGGCACGACACTCTAGAAACCAGGCAGCCACCAGCAACCAGGATTATATTCCTAGGCCCAGTACCAGCTCTGCCGCCAGCAATGGGCCCCAGGAACAAAGGCCCAGTACCAGTGCTGCCACCAACGATAGGCCCCGCAAATAAATGCTCAGACCCAGTACCAGTGCTGCCACATAAGAGCCAGGGCCGCTACATACATGCCAGATGGTCTTGCCAACCCAACATGGCTGCCTTCCGACTCGGAATCACCAATTATTCTCCCTTTCACAACACCCAAAATTTCACAGAGATCGATTGCTTTAATTTGTTTTTGCCTGACACTTTGCTGCAATTCATTGTGGACCAGGCAAATTTGTATGCCCAGTAGGGATGAGCCGAACACCCCCCAGTTCGGTTCGCACCAGAACCTGCGAACGAACCGAAAATTTGCACGAACGTTAGAACCCCATTGATGTCTATGGGACTCAAACGTTCAAAATCAAAAGTGCTCATTTTAAAGGCTAATTTGCTTGGTATTGTCCTAAAAAGGGTTTGGGGACCCGGGTCCTGCCCCAGGGGACATGTATCAATGCAAAAAAAACTTTTAAAAACGGCCGTTTCTTCGGGAGCAGTGATTTTAATGATGCTTAAAGTAAAAAAAAAAAAAAGTGAAATATTCCTTTGAATATCGTACCTGGGGGGTGTCTATAGTATGCCTGTAAAGTGGCGCGTGTTTCCCGTGCTTAGAACAGTCCCTGCACAAAATGTCATTTTTAAAGGAAAAAAAGTCATTTAAAACTGCTTGCGGCTTTAATGTAATGTCGGGTCCTGGCAATATGGATGAAAATCAGTGAGACAAACGGCATGGGTACCCCCCAGTCCATTACCAGGCCCTTTGGGTCTTGTATGGATATTAAGGGGAACCCCGCACCCAAATTAAAAAAGGAAACAGCAGTATACAGGCTCTGTACTCTGAACAGCAGTATACAGGCTGTGCAAACAAAACAGGGACTGTAGGTTTGTTGTTAAGTAGAATCTGTTTGTAATTTTGAACTGGTACATTTTTAACGTGTTTAGCTCCAGCCAAAAAATCTATTTTAAGCTTTTTGGAAAACATAGGGAAGGGTCGGGGGGCGTGGCCGGACGTGATACAGGGAGGACGTGTGTATGCTGTGCTCTGTCCAGGCATCTCTCATCCATTGCCATCCCTGCCCTATTTCCCTTGGAAAAAAGTCCATCTATTGCTGGGAACAACCCCAACCCTCTCCGCTGCAGATCCGGCTGGATCTTGCTTGAAATCCAGCAAAACCGAGCTTCCTTAGGCCTCCTGCCTGCCCTATACTGTCAGCTACAGCCGCCATATTGAGGTCTGCGGCCTGTCCGGAGCCTAACGCTCACCTACACCGCAGACCAGGGGACGAACGGATCCTTTACTGGGAACTTCCCGACCGGGACATCCGAGCTACCACCGAGGGGAGGCGGATACCCGCAGCGTGAAGGAGAGCCGAGCGGGATCCTCTCCCCCCATCCCGGATCCCCTCGCAGCCTGCTGCCATTCCTGGGCTTATCCACCGGCCATCCTGGACTCTGTGAGTACAAGGGCTTTCGCCCGAGCCTTCTCCCGCTGCTGCTCTGCAGTACCTGACCCCAGAGTCCCGGTTTCTTAGGCCCTGGAGGCCCGGTCTGGGCCCGTGAGGGACCCCCCCCGATCGGCCTCAGCCTTCAGGACAGACCGCGGCTTCGGCCTAGTCCTGGAAGTCGGCAGCCATCTTGGTACTCCAAGTACCCCTACAACCTATTCCCTGCAGTTTAACTAACTATCAATCACTTGCAGACACCAAATTCTTCCATATATCTGCAAATCTCACAGCTGTCACCTCAGCACTCCCTGATCCTTAATGTGACCACCTCCAGACTGGCGTGCAGGGAAGCAGACATGTAAGAGGAGTACTTTGATCCCCGTCTCTTTAAGAGATGCTCCTACAAAGCTAACAGTTCCCTATTAATCGCAGGAGCGATATCATAACAAGACATCAGACCCTTCCTAACACTGCATGGGGAAGATTGGCTTCCAGAAGGCAATATATAGAGGTTTTATCCCACCGCCAACGTAGCAGACCCCTAATACCATGGAGCGCTTTTTATATAAACAGAGATCCCCGATCTCCAGTGAACAACCGAGATCCTCGGACACTGCTGACCCACATACTCTGCCGGAAGGCATGACCCAAGATGATAACAGATCTCAATCCTCCCAACACTCTCTTCCACCCGATCACCCCGTGGATGTAGTGACAGTAGCTGTCCTAGACACAAAGTTGAACTCATTACTACACAAACTAACCCTCAGCATCGCTAAAGAAGTGAGCAAAATAGCACATGAGTTACGGGGTGAAATCGACCAACTAGGTGAACGCACCAACACATTGGAGCACAAATTCGATGAACTGACCCAATATGTACATGTTCTCGAAGAGGACAACTCCAACCTGAAACATACAATCTCCCTACTTCAACTTCAACAGGAAGACCTGGAAAACCGTGAAAGATGCCAGAATCTGAGGATTAGGGGAATCCCTGAGACGGTGAATGACAAGGAACTACGTCCCTACCTTTTAGGCCTATTCGTTACTTTAGCCCCACATATTCCAGACATAGACTGGCGTATGGACAGGGCGCATAGATCTCTGGCCCCAAAACCTCCTCCTACTGCCAACCCCAGAGATATTATTGTCCGCTTCCACTTCTACGAGAGCAAAGAAGCCCTCACACTTGCAACGCGTAACAAGTCACCTATTGACTACAAACAACACAAAATCCAGATATTCAACGATCTCTCTCCAATCACTTTGGCCAAAAGGTGCAGTTTCCGTCCTGTTACTACCCATTTACAAAACCATCAAGTTCCATACCGCTGGGGATTCCCCTTCCGCCTAACCGTTTCCAAAGATGGTGTTCAACATTCCCTGAGAGACCTTTACGAAAGTGAAGCCTTTATCCGCAACCTAGGTCTTCCCCCCCTCCCTGAGGAAGATTCTATACCCCAAGCTCCGAACCCCAAACCACTTACCACACCAGCCAAAATTTGGACCCCAGTTCAACGAAGATCCCAGAAGAACTTCTCCACCCAACAACGAGCCAATCGTCACAGATATCCAACCTGATGTGACTTATTATTTTTTATTTTCTTTTTTCTCAATTTTTTTTTTGCCCTTTTTTCCATGGCCAGATAATATTTACCATGGATATCCTAGTGACCTCACAGTGATCGGGTCACTCTGTTGAGAGGTCACACCTCTTACCGATGTCTCTGTTAGATGCCTTCTTGGGGGCTTTTTTTTCCCCCCTTTAACTTTTTTTCTTTTCTTATATATACTTTTCTGTTATCTACCAGCTTGTCTTAAGATTTATCTACTTGTTCATAATAACATGCCAAACACCTTTGCTCCTCCTGTCTGTTTGTTCTTTTTTTGTTTTACAAAAAACAGAGACGAGGATCTCCCCACCTCCCCCCCTCCTCCATTAATCCCTGCAGGCTAACATGCCCCCCCTCATGACCCAAGGCTTCTGCCTGGGCAGCCTGAAATTTTTTCTCAGGCTTTTCAAAAATTATTTTTTCTTTTTTCTTTTTTTAACATTTTTCATCTTCTTATGCAGTTCCTGTTTTTTTTACCTCCTTTGGAGTTTTCATATGCAGGTCTTTTTTCTTTTTTTCTCTTTTTGACCTATATATGTTTTTTCAGTGTTGTACTTATATTAATATAACAATTGCAAGAAATGTTTGTTTTCAAATGTTCCTTTTTAAGGATGCTCATTTATATGCTCTCAGTCTTTATACTGTATTAGCACTTTTTTGTTTGACCAAATATGGCCAAGGTTTATTCTTGTAATGTTAAAGGATTAAATTCCATAGGCAAAAGGTGGCAGAATTTAAATCATCCAAAGCAGAGGTGATTATGGTTCAGGAAACCCATTTTAAGCCCAGAGGCTCCTTTAAATTTGCTTCTAGACACTTTCCCGTAGCATATACTGCCTCTGACCCCTCTGGAAAAGCGGGAGTGGCAATTCTTATTAAACGCACAAGCCCAATAAAAATACTCTCCTCCTACCTAGATCCTCATGGTAGGTTCATATTCCTGAAATGTAGTCACTTATCTACCTCTTTTTCCTTGATTAACATTTATGCACCAAATGTAGGACAAATCGGTTTCCTTGAAAACGTTTTTGAGAAACTACAACCCTTCTCCCAGCCTTTCATGATCATGGGAGGCGACTTCAATGTGTGCATGTCCCCGACCAGGGACAGGAAAACTCTATTCCAAACCACCTCACAATCTTCCTCTAAGAAATTATCAACATCCTTTCGCAAACTAGTTAGATCCCATAATCTATTTGACTCTTGGAGGATAAAACACCCGACCCAAAAACACTATACATTTTATTCTCATCCCCACAAGTCTTATTCTAGACTAGATTACTTCCTTATTACAGGCCCTCAGATCTAATAGCAGCTATTAGATCCCATCCTAATATCAGAGGAATCCCATTACGACATCAGGACTACAAACTCTCTCTTTTCGCAGGCGACTATAACAATAGTCCTATGTAGTATCTTCTGAAATAAATCCTATTACCTGGTCGGATCATGCACCTATTGAACTCAATGTATTATTGACAAAGTCTTTTATTAAAACCTGCCACTGGCGCCTCAATGAATCCTTGCTTAAAAACCCTTTATCTCAAACCCAATTACAGCAGAAACTAACTGAGTTTTTCCAGCTTAATGATGGCTCTGTCTCGGAGGTTTCCACCCTGTGGGAGGCCCATAAAGTCTTTTTTAGGAGTGAATGCATAGCTATAGGCTCACGCCTAAAGAAAGATTCTGTACAACTCAAAAAGGATCTTATTACCCAACTACAGACAGCGGAAAGAACTCTGTTGGCCTCCCCCACGGTGGAAAAATTGAGAAATGTCATCTCAATCCGAGATTGGATTAAGTCTTTTGATATGAATCAAATTTCCAAATCCATGTTGTGGGCTAAGCAAAAATTTTACGATTACGCAAACAAACCACATAGGATGCTAGTGAACAAATTAAAACCACGGCCCTCTCTATCTATACCCGATCACTTGATACAATCTGATGGCACCCCCACATACTGTCCGAAAGCTATGTCAAAAGTCTTTGGTGATTTTTATAATCGGCTATATAACTGTTTAGGTCCTGATTCACATCCTCAATTCTCACAATCAGAGTTTGATAAATTTATAAATTCCCTCCCGCTACCAAAAATCTCTGTTGATCATCTATCCTCCCTTAACTCTCCGATTACTGGGGAGGAAATAGGAGAGGTGATTAAAAATCTTCCAACTCACAAATCTCCGGGCCCTGACGGTCTCCCTTACATTTATTATAAAACCTTTACACATATTTTAACCCCCTATCTACAATCCCTATTCTCCTCCTTTTTTAAGGGATCCATCCCACATTCACAATTCTTACATGCCAATATAACGGTAATCCCTAAGCCAGGTAAGGACCCTGCACTACCCGACAACTACCGCCCAATTGCTTTATTAAATTCAGATTACAAAATTTTCACTCAGATATTAGCCAATAGATTATCCCCACTATTAACGTTCCTGATCCACAGAGACCAGGTAGCATTTGTACCCTCGAGACACGCTGGAGATAATACAAGAAGAACCATAGATCTGATAGACCTAATAACTAGAACTAAACGTCCCACCATAGTCTTGAGCTTAGATGCTCAAAAAGCTTTCGATCGATTAAGTTGGCCCTTCATGTTCGCAGTCTTAACCCGATTTGGATTCTCAGGCCCCTTTATACGAGCCCTACATACCCTATACTCCCTCCCTACGTCTCAAGTCCAGCTGTCCTCCTATATTTCGCAACGATTTACTCTCAGTAATGGTACGAGACAAGGCTGCCCTTTGTCGCCCCTATTATTTATATTAAGTCTAGAACCTTTAGCAGCAGCTATTAGATCCCATCCTAATATCAGAGGAATCCCATTACGACATCAGGACTACAAACTCTCTCTTTTCGCAGGCGACATTCTGCTAACCATCACACATCCCGAGATTTCATTACCCTCCTTACACGAAACCCTCTCCACATTTGGGTCCTTATCAGGATTTTGTATTAATCAGACTAAAACAGAAGCTCTCCCCATCAATATACCCTCAGATATACTCAGCTCCTTACAAAACAGATTTAAATATAGATGGTGCCAGACTTCACTAAAATGTTTAGGAATTCATCTTACCCCTTCATACCACTCTCTTTATCAAGCCAATTTCCCTCCTATGTTCGCAGAAATTGCTAAACTTCTACAACATTGGTCTTCCATCCCAATTTCCCTTCTTGGTAGGATTAACGTTCTTAAAATGTCAGTTTTGCCCAAATTATTGTACCTTTTTGAAACACTTCCGGTCCCAGTCCCTATGTCACATTTGAAAAATCTCCAGAGAAAGTGCCTTAACTTTGTTTGGAACAATGCATCCCATAGAATTGCTCAATCGGTAGTTCTTTCTCCTAGAGCTAAAGGTGGATTAGCCTCCCCCGACTTTATTAAATATTACTATGCCTCTCATCTTAGAGTATTGACAGCATGGACCTAAAGGAAGGCTGCAAATAGATGGGCCGAAATTGAAATGGGGATTACTGCCCCTCTACATCCATGCTATCTATTATGGCCTTCCTCTAAGAAATTCGTACCCCAACTACGGTCTCTGTGTCTCTCCCCGATGCTTTTTACGCTATCAATCTGGAAAAGGTGTAGAGACAAATTTCATCTCTCCTTACCTTGCTCCCCTCTCCAGAATTTCCTTTTTAACCCATACTTGATTTGTTGTAGCCGTATTAGTGCAATTGTGACAGAGAAAATTGAGTACTGTCCGTGATACTTTTTTTATTTGCACTAACATACAATTTTTCAGGACAAGCTTTCGGGGTATGTCCCCTTCTTCAAGGTCCAAGCAGTACTGATTCACAAATTTTTAAGCAGAATGTTAAAGAAGAAAGAAAAAAAAAAAAAAAAAAAAAGGGAAAACCAAACACATACAAATCAATGGTAATAAAGATAGCAGCAGAGTTAGTGAGATAAGACACCCCCCTAGCTCTCCCTCTGTCTTATCTCACTAACTCTGCTGCTATCTTTATTACCATTGATTTGTATGTGTTTGGTTTTCCCTTTTTTTTTTTTTTTTTTTCTCTTTCTTCTTTAACATTCTGCTTAAAAATTTGTGAATCAGTACTGCTTGGACCTTGAAGAAGGGGACATACCCCGAAAGCTTGTCCTGAAAAATTGTATGTTAGTGCAAATAAAAAAAGTATCACGGACAGTACTCAATTTTCTCTTTTTAACCCAGAAATTCCGGACGGATTATCATACTTGCAAACAATTTCGTGGACACATGCAGGGATGTTTCAACTGCGACATTTAGTTCACCCAGTAACACATACGTTTTTACCTTTCTCAGTCCTCAAAGAAAAACACGTCCTACCGAAATCTACAGAATACTTCTACCTACAAATTAAACATTTTTTCCAATCCTGCTTCCCCTCCTTATCTTTAGAAAATCCCACTGCTTTTGAATTATTGTGTACAAATGGCCCATACGAACCAAACCTAATCTCATCCATATATAAAATACTCCAGACAACACCCCCTTTAAATGACTCCATACATAGATACATGACAAAATGGTCCAAAATGCTAAATAGATCAATTTCATTAATAGATTGGGGTAAAATCTGGGAGTCGGCTTTTAAAGTTTCCAGATGTGTGGCACAAAAGGAGACCGCTATTAAGATAATATTTCTTTGGTACAAAACTCCTGAGTTGCTACATGCCCAAAATGCGTCTCTTTCTGATTTGTGCTGGAGATGTGGACGGTCCGTAGGTACGCACCTTCACATTTTTTGGGACTGTCATGTCTTAGGTATGTATTGGACTAAGATACAAAATCTATTGCAATTACTTTTCGCCACATCTATTCCATTAAAACCCATACATTTCCTGTTAGGTCTACCTTTCCCGGGTATTCCTAAACCACTACAGAGATTAGGGTCTTTTGTACTTTTGGCAGCAAAAAGAGCCATCCCTAGACTTTGGCTCTCTACCAACGCTCCCACTTTACACCACGTCCTTTCCATTATTACAGATATGCGTAAAATGGAGCATTTAACAGCAAAAATTGAAGGTAAAATTCCCCAATTTGAAAAAATTTGGAAACCTTGGGATGATTCAAAATTTTCTTCTGAACCTTCCATTTCTGCTCCTTTTTGATTCCAACTTACACGTTCTTTTGAGCATCCTTGTGTTTTGAACATGTAGTTGAGATAGAAGCATAGATACTGTATGGAATTATTTCTCTCTTAATGTATGACCCAATTCGGGAAGAAGCTGACTTCTATCTATACAGATATCCTCACCATGCTTATTTATAATGTTTGCACTAATTTTTTTTTTATTGCTTCTATGTAAATTGTCATAACTTTTCCTTATACCTTTTGTTATACTGATTTATATTTGTTGAAACATTTATTGAAAAATAAAAAATTAAAAAAAAAAACATAGAGAAGGGTTATCACCCCTGTGACATTTGTTTTGCTGTCTGTGCTCCTCTTTAGAAGATTTCACCTCACTTTTTGTCCCAATGACAAATGTTTTTTGAAAATTTGGGTTTTTTTGTGAAACAAGGATTGGTGATAAAGCATCGGTGGAAAGGAGAAATGTTTTTCCCATATTAACTCTTACTGGAGAGAATTTCCCTTCCTAGGGGTAGATTTCATCTCACTTCCTGTTGTCTCCTTCCGTTTGTAGGAGTCGTTTGTAAGTTGGATGTTTGAAAGTAGGGGCCTGCCCTATATACTCAGCAGAAATTTGGGCCTTAGGTGTTGTTGTAGCCACAACACTGTAAGCCCTCACAGGGCCCTGCTGTGAAATATTAGATCAAGAATTGTAATTACATGCCCCTGTTGAACAGGGGCAGAAAAATTGGGCTTTTGGTGGTGGTGCAGGTGCCTCAACACTGTAAGTCCTCACTCGCTCTTGGTGGGCGCAGAAAAGGGCCCTGCTGTGAAATATTAGATCAAGAATTGTAATTACATGCCCCTGTTGAACAGGGGCTGAAAAATTGGGCCTTAGGCACTGGTGCTGGTGCCACAACACTGCAACCCCTCACAGGTACTCTAGCTGGAACGCAGAAACGAGCCCTGCTGCAAAGTATTGCATCAAAAATTGTAATTACATGCCCCTGTTAAACAGGGGCAGAAAAATTGGGCCTTAGGCACTGGTGCTGGTGCCACAACACTGCAACCCCTCACAGATACTCTAGTTGGAACGCAGGAACGAGCCCTGCTGCAAAGTATTGCATCAAAAATTGTAATTAGACGCCCCTGTTAAACAGGGGCTGAAAAATTGGGCCTTAGGCACTGGTGGTGGCGCCCAGAACCAAAAATGTTCTTACAAGCTATCAGAGTGATCAATGAGGAGGAAGAGGACAATTACTCAGGATAGTCACTCAGCATCAGCATAGGCAGTCTTTGAAGGGATCTGAGATTTCAAAAAAAATTATTCGGTTACATCAGCATCAGGTGCTTGGTAGCTGGTGGTGATCCAAGACTGGTTCATTTTTATGAAGGTCAGTTGATCGGCCGAGTCGGTGGACAGACGCACCCTGTGATCGGTTACAAAGCCTCCAGCAGCACTGAATGTGCGTTCCGAAAGAACGCTGGATGCAGGACAGGCCAGTAGCTCAATTGTATACTGTGCAAGCTCTGGCCAGTGATCCATCCTCAAGACCCAGTAACCCAGAGGATTTTTCGGTGGGAAAGGTGTCCAAGTCAGATCTTGCCCCTAGATATTCCTGCACCATGTTAAACAGAAGCTGGCGATGGTTGCTGGAACCGATCATACCTTGGGGCTGCGGACTAAAAAATTGTCTGAACGCATCGGTCAGATGGCCACCTTCCCCACCACTCCTTCTTTGACGGACCGAAGCCTCAGCAACACGTTGTCCAGAAACAGGAGTTTGTAACCTCCCAGTCTCTGGGAATGCGTTGCACAGACCTTTCTGCAAGGCCTCCCGAAGATGTTTCATCCTCTGCTCCCTCTGCAATGGCAAGATAAGGTCCGCAACCTTACCCTTGTAACGTGGATCAAGGAGGGTTGCCAGCCAGTATTGGTCCTTCTCCTTGATACCACGAATACGAGGATCCTTACGCAGGCTTTGCAGGATCAGGGAGGCCATGCAGCGTAGGTTTGCTGAGGCATTCGGTCCGGAGTCCTCTGGGTCACTAAGGACTACATGGTCCGCAGCCACGTACAAGTCCCAGCCATGTACAAGTCCATGTGTTTCTTGGGACTGATCCCTTAAAGACTGCTGCTGATGCTGAGTGCCAGGCTCCACCTCCATACTGACACAATCCTCCTCCTCCTCGTCCTCTTCCTGTGTGATCGGGGGCACGCAGGAACACTGTCTGGATAAAGGGGGCCTTGAGAGCTAAGGAAGTCCTCCTCTTCCTGCCTCTGTTCTGCCTCAAGTGCCCTGTCCATTATTCCACGCAGCGTGTGCTCCAACAGGTGGACAAGGGGGGACAGTGTCACTGATGCATGCACTGTCACTGCTCACCATCCTCCTGGCCTCCTCAAATGGTAACAGGACAGTGCATGCATCTCTGATCATGGCCCACTGGCGTGGGGAAAAAAAACAAGCTCCCCTGACCCTGTCCTGGTGCCAAAGTCGCACAGGTACTCATTTATGGCCCTCTGCTGCGTGTGCAGCCGCTGCAGCATGGCCAACGTTGAGTTCCACCTGGTGGGCATGTCACAGATTAGGCGGTCTTTGGGCAGGTTAAACTCCTTTTGGAGGTCTGCCAGCCGAGCACTGGCATTATATGACCGGCGGAAATGCACACAGACTTTCCTGGCCTGCTTCAGGACATCCTGTAAGCCCGGGTACCTGCCCAAGAACCGCTGCACCACCAAGTTAAGGACATCAGCCAAACAGGGCACATGGGTCATTTGTCCCTGTCGGAGGGCAGAGAGGAGGTTGGTGTCATTGTCGCAAACCACCATTCCTGCCTTAAATTGGCGTGGCGTCAACCACCTCTGAACCTGGCCCTGCAGAGCTGACAGAACCTTTGCCCCAGTGTGGCTCCTGTCCCCCAAGCACACCAGCTCAAGCACCGCATGGCATCTTTTGGCCTGCATACTTGCTTAACCCCTTGAACGGCTACGGAGCACCGCTGGTTCCGAGGACAAAGCACAGGAAGAGGCCATGGAGGAAGAAGAAGAGGAGTCGGTGGAGGAGAGAGGTGTGTCACAATCATTAGTAGTGGCATTTTGAAGGCGTGGTGGCGGAACAACCTCCAACACTACTGCACCTTGTCCTGCATCCTTCCCAGCTGCCAGCAGAGTCACCCAATGCGTGGTGAAACTTAGGTAACGTCCCTGTCCATGCCTGCTGGACCATGAGTCAGTGGTAATATGCACCTTACCGCTGACCGCCCTGTCCAGCGAGGCCAAGACATTGCCTTCCACATGCCGGTAGAGAGCCGGAATCGCCTTCCATGAGAAAAAGTGGCGTTTGGGTACCTGCCACTGAGGAACCGCACATTCCACAAACTCACGGAAGGGGGCAGAGTCTACCAACTGAAAAGGCAGCAGTTGAAGTGCTAGCAATTTTGCCAAGCTAGCATTCAGCCGCTGGGCATGTGGATGGCTGGGAGCGAACTTTTTTCGGCGGTGCAGCAGCTGGGGCAGGGAAATTTGCCTGGTACAATCTGACGTCGGTGTACCGAAAGCAGATTACCCACAAGTACTTGGCTGTGACACACCTAATTCTACACCTTCATTCCTCTCAGTGCAGGTCTCAGAGAGGACTGAAGGTATAGTGGTTGGAGATCTCAGCTGATGAGGAGCAAGGAGAGGTCCTCTTTGTTCTTTGGTGTGGTCTTTTAGATACGCTTGCCAACGAACTGCATGGCAGGTCAGCATATGTCTGGTCAAGCATGTGGTGCCCAAGCGGGAGATGTTTTGGCCACGCGAGATACGCTTGAGACATATGTTGCAAATAGCAGTGGTGCGATCTGATGCACTCATCTCAAAAAAGGCCCACACCAAAGAACTTTTTGAATAACGCGCAGAGACAGCAGCGTCCTGCACATGCGGAGCTTTGGGGTGTGATGCAGTCAGTGTGCTGCCCTTAGGCTGGCCCCTGGAGGGCATCCTGCCTCATTGGTGATGTGTCTCCTCCTCCTCCTCTCTCCTATCAGGCACCCACGTTGAGTCAGTGACCTCATCATCCCCTCCCTCCTCATCACTGGAGCAAACCTGGCAGTATGCTGCAGCAGGGGGAGCATTACTGCCAGATTACTGTCCTTCTTGGGCACCCCCTCTGTCCATGCTCATGTTACTGCCTTCATCTAGCTCAGTATCATCATCAGAGCCTTCTAAATGCTGGGCATCCTCCTGGAGCATGTACCCAACACTGTGGTCAAACAGTTCGAGGGACTCCTCAGGAGGACATGGTGGGGCTAGGGAAGGAGTCACTGATGCCATTGAGCCGAGGGAAGAGGCCGTGTTGGTAGCTGCTTTGCCAGACAAAGTACCCTGAGCATGGGTGAGAGAGGATGAGGAGGATGAGGACGGCTTGGTCATCCACTCGACCAAGTCTTCCGCATGTTGCGGCTCAACACGGCCAGCTGCCGAAAAAAAGGCCAAGCGTGTCCCACGGCCACGTGCTGATGAGGATGCACCGTCTCCACGACCAGCACTGTTGCCTCTAGACACAGAGCCTGCTTGCCCTCTTTTACTCTTTTATTGGCTTGTGACTGTCTGCCTCTCCTCGTTGGCCTTCCAGACATACTAATGGCCTATAGCTGCACTAAGCTGGGATATATATATATATATATATATATATATATATATATATATATATATATATATATATATATATATATATATATATATATACTGATACTGCAGCTAGCAAAATCAACTGCCTGACTGTAGTATGAGAACACCACCAACCTTCTACAGGTAGCTTTAGGTGAACACTGTGCAGAGCTCGCAAAAAACTAACTTGTAGCTTATTTAGCTGCCCGCGGTAGTGATAGGATTAGGAAAACACCACCAACCTTCTACAGGTAGCTTTGGGTGAACACTGTGCAGAGCTCGCAAAAAAATAACTTGTAGCTTATTTAGCTGCCCACGGTAGTGATGGGATCAGGAAAACACCACCAACCTTCTACAGGTAGCTTTAGCTGAACACTGTGCAGAGCTCACACTACACTAACTTGTAGCTTATTTAGCTGCCTGCGGTAGTGATAGGATCAAGAAAACACCACCAACCTTCTACAGGTAGCTTTAGCTGAACACTGTGCAGAGCTCGCAAAAAACTAACTTGTAGTTTTAGCTGAATACTGTGAGGAGGACCCACTACACTAACTTGTAGCTTTAGCTGAACACTGTTCAGAGGACACACTACACTAACTTGTAACTTTAGCTGAACACTGTGAGGAGGACGCACTACCCTAACTTGTAGCTTTAGCTGTACACTGTGCAGAGGTCACACTAAACTAACTTGTAGCTTTAGCTGAACACTGTTGTCACGAACGTTCGTTCCGTTCCAGAAGGCGGGCGCCTATGCGCATGCGCGGGTCACGGACCGCACGCACGAATGTGCGCTTGCACGCGTGTTAGACGGGCTTTGGCGCCCAATAGCCTTTAAAAGATGCTCAATGGCGCTGCCCCTTGCGGTTTGATCTGCTTCCGTTCCCTGTGTTCCTGATTGTACCAGTACTCTGTTCCTGTGTTTGACCCGGCTTCCTGACCCTGCTTATGTCTCCAATCCTGACCTTGGCTAGTTTGACCCAGCTCTATTGCCTGCCTGATTGCCTGTTGCCAAGACCCAGCCTGGACCCTGACTATTCTCTGCCTGCCGTTCCTGCTGTATTTCCTGATGTGTATGACCCGGCTCGTCTGACTCCGCTGCTCTGCAAACCTGCATCCGCTGACCTGCACCCGCTACTCTGCAAACCTGCATCTGCTGACCTGCACCCGTTGCTCTGCAAACCTGCATCTGCTAACCTGCATCCGCTGCTCTGCAAACCTGCATCTGCTGACCTGCATCCGCTACTCTGCAAACTTGCATCTGCTAACCTGCATCCGCTGCTCTGCAAACCTGCATCTGCTGACCTGCATTCGCTATTCTGCAAACCTGCATCTGCTAACCTGCATCCGCTGCCCTGCAAACCTGCATCTGCTGACCTGCATCCGCTGCTCTGCAATCTGCACCTGCTGACCTGCATCCACTCTGCTGCTAACCTGCATCTGCTGAGCTGCAACCATCACTCCAGCTTCCACGCAAGGAGTCCACTTCAAGCAGTAAGGACTCAGGCACCTTTACCTCACTGTGCTCTTACCGCCACTGTTCTCACTCCAATGGTCTCTGAGCCAGGGTGGTACGGGAGGTCTCCCTCCACACATCAGGCTCACATCCCAGGTACGTTACAGTATCAAACCGCCATGTCTGAGCCTGCAGGAGGAACCTCGCCTATGGACTTTGTCTGTCAAACTCTCACAGCCCTCACTCAGGTCATGGAGACCTTGCAAAACAGCCCCGTCCGAATTGAAAAAGCGGACACAAGATTTGACCATCTCGGCAGACCCATCTTCCGAGCCTAGGGTGCCTGTGCCTGGAAATCGTAACCAATTCCGTGCATTTTGCAACGCATCCAAACTTTATTTCTCATTGCTGCCAAGGACTTTCTCATCCGAAAATACCAAAGTAGGCTTTGTTATCACCTTGTTGCAAGGGGAACCACAGGCCTGGGCCCACCACCTATTGAAGTCCGCCATATGGACCTGAACTATTTGTCATCCTTCCTTGATGCCATGGCCCGACTTTATGATGACCCCCAGTGGACTACCACCGCCGAGGCTGCCCTCCATGTGCTCCAGCAAGGCCGCCGAGTGGTAGAGGACTATGTAACCGATTTCAGACGCTGGAGCGCGGACACTCAGTGGAATGAGGCTGCTCTCCGACACCAGTTTCGTCTCGGTTTGTCTGAGAGTTTAAAGGACGAATTGGCCCGGGTTGATGTTCCTGATGCTCTAGAGACTTTAATTACGCTATCCATCCAGATGGACTGACGACTTCGGGAACACAGAGCAGAGAGGTCTACCCAGCAGCTCCGTCCAGCTTGGATGCTATCCCGGATGCCAACTTCCATGCACTCCATCAAACCAAAGCAGCCTGAACTGATGAAACATTCCCTGTCCGCCCAAGAACGACTTCGTCGGCAGCAGAATTATCTGTGCCTATACTGTGGAGAAGCTGGTCACTACATCTCCTCTTGTCCTGCTAAGATGCGCAAGTTCCTGGCCACCTCTTCTTCCAATTATGCACCTTCCACTGCCAGTGCCACTCACCTGGCCATACCAATCTCATTCCAATTGCTGGAAAGAACTATACCAGTGACGGCGATAATCGACTCAGGGGCATGCAATTGTTTTATCGATTTAGACTTTGCAACAAAACAACGCATTCCCCTTCAGCCCAAGCCCCAGGGACTCTCCATCTTCCTGGCAGACGGGTCCTGCATCAGATCTGGAGTAGTGACCCAGGAAACCCCTCCTTTGCCTGTAGTCACCCCTGTGGATCATAAGGAACTTTTGAGCCTGAATGCCATTTCCTCTCCTTTGTTTCCAGTCATTCTTGGCTTACCTTGGCTTCAGGCACACAATTCCCAGATCGACTGGGGAACCGGAAGTGTTAAGTTCCAGTCACCTTACTGCCTGCACCATTGCGTGCCATCATGCCCCAGCACCTCTGGTCCTTTGCTATGCCTGGATCCAGATCCTGAAACATGCTCTGCTGTGCCCAAACAATACCATGAGTTCTTGGACGTTTTCAGTAAACGTGGGGCCGAAGTTCTTCCACCTCATCATCCATACGACTGTCTAATCGAGCTTCTTCCCGGTGCTGCGATTCCTTTCAGACGTATCTTTCCTTTATCTGAACGGGAACTAGGGGTACTGAAGGAATACGTTGATGAGAATCTTAAGAGGGGATTCATCCGCCCTTCCACCTCTCCAGCAGGAGTAGGAATCTTTTTTGTGGAAAAGAAAGACCACTCTCTCCGACCCTGTGTGGACTATCGGGAGCTGAATAAGATCACGGTTAAGAACCGATACCCTTTGCCCCTGGTACCTGAACTCTTTCAAAGACTTAGAACCTCCTCTGTGTTTACCAAACTAGACCTGCGGGGGGCTTACAACTTGGTCCGCATTCGTGCAGGGGATGAATGGAAGACTGCCTTTCGTACTAGGTTTGGCCATTACGAATATTTAGTAATGCCTTTTGGGTTATGTAACGCCCCAGCCACATTTCAGCACATGATTAATGATTTTTTTAGAGACTGCCTGGACATTTATGTAGTTGTCTATCTAGACGATATTTTGATTTTTTCTTCTTCTCTCGAGCAGCATCGAGAACATGTCAAGAATGTACTCTGTCGCCTTCGTCAACATGGACTATACGCAAAACCAGGAAAATGCAAGTTTGAGCGACAGAGTATCCAGTTCCTTGGCCTCGTGATATCAACAGAGGGATTCAAGATGGATCCTCAGAAGGTTTCAGCCGTTCTGGATTGGCCTGCACCTTCAGACAAAAAAGGGTGCAGCGCTTTGTTGGCTTTGCAAACTTCTACTGGAGATTCATCAAGGGCTTCTCTGCTATTATCTCCCCAATCACGCAGCTGACCAAGCAGAATGTTCGGTTCCATTGGACTCCCGAGGCACAGGCCGCCTTCACAGACTTAAAAGGACTTTTCACATCGGCTCCTATTCTGAGTCATCCTGATCCTGCGCTTCCTTACCTACTTGAAGTAGATGCCTCAGAGACTGCGGTTGGAGCTGTCATCTCCCAACGCCAGGGTCTCAAGGACTTGATGCACCCCATAGCTTTCTTCTCCCGGAAGCTCACCCCATCTGAAAAGAACTATGACGTTGGGGACAGGGAACTACTGGCCATTAAATCGGCCCTTGAGGAGTGGAGGTATTTGTTGGAAGGAGCAGCGCACCCCATATTCATTTATACAGATCACAAGAACCTAGAGTATCTGATAGTTGCCAAACGTCTGAGACCTCGCCAGGCACGATGGGCATTATTTTTCTCTAGGTTCTCATTTCACATAACTTACAGGCCTGGCTCCAAGAACACCAAACTAGACGCACTTTCCCGCATGTTTGATGATCCGAAGAAAGTACCAGCTCCAGACACCATTCTATCGGAAGGTAACTTTTTACTTTTGCAAACTGAACTCATGTCCAGCTTGAAGCAAGCCTCTGCAGGTGTGTCTGGCCCTCCTGGAGTTACTCTGCTACTCAAGGATGGTCTACTGTGGAGAAACAATAAGATCTTTGTGCCTGAAGAGGTGCAAGTCACAGTGCTGAATTTGTGTCATGATCATCCTCTAGCAGGCCATTTCGGGATGCATAAGACTCTGGAACTAGTCCAACGTACGTTTTGGTGGCCCGATCTTGAGAAGAACTGCAGGGAATATATAAGCTCTTGTGCTAACTGTATCCGTAGCAAGACCACTAGAAGCAAGGCCTGGGGGCTCAGACCTTTACCAGTCCCCGACCGTCCTTCGAAAATGATTGCCATGGATTTCGTAGTGGAACTTCCTCATCCATCAGAAGTTTATTCAGCCATTTTTGTCGTGGTTGATCGTTTATCTAAGATGGCCCACTTTGTTCCACTAAAAAACACACCCTCTGCCATGGAAACTGCCCAAGTCTTCATTAGAGAGATAGTAAGGCTACACAGGGTTCCTGCGGACATTGTTTCGGACAGAGGGATGCAGTTCACCTCTCGTTTCTGGAGGGCTTTATGCAGGGCTCTGAAGATTGAACTGTCCATGTCCTCGTCTTATCACCCTCAGACTAATGGGCAAACTGAGAGGACGAATCAGACGCTCGAGCTTCACCTCCTTTGTTCAGGATGACTGGGTATCATTACTACCCCTGGCAGAATTTGCCTTTAATAATGCCAGTCATTGGGCTACAGGTCAGTCTCCATTCTTTGCCAATTACGGGTACCATCCAACCTTTCTACCTGATCTCATCCCGGCTTCAACAGTCCCGGTGGTCCAGAGTACTGTCGATTTCCTGACTCGTAATAGCAAGATATTACAGGAAGCCATGACCAGGGCACAGGCAACCAATAAGAAGATGTTTGACAAAAAGAGGAGGGGGGAGTTATGTCTGCAACAGGGCGATCAAGTATGGTTATCCACCACCAATCTTAAGATGGCCTGTCCCGCAAGGAAATTGGCACCCAAATTCATTGGTCCTTTCCCAGTAAAACGGAAATTAAATGACGTTTCCTATGAACTTGCCTTGCCGGAGTCTTTGAAAATCCACCCGGTATTTCATGTCTCATTATTGAAACCTACAGTGCCTGATCCCTTTCCAGACAGAGGATCAAGACCACCTGAACCTGTGATCATTGACGGAGATGAGGAGTTTGAAGTAGGGGCCGTCTTAGACTGCAAAAGAAGAAGTAATCAGCTAAAATTCTTGATCAAATGGAAGGGTTACGGTCTGGAAGAAAATTCCTGGGAACCCCAACGGAACATTTACGCTCAAGAATTAATCCAGGCCTTTTTCCGTAATCACCCCCAGAAAAGAGTTCTCTTGGGCACCCAGAGGTTGCCCTTAAGGGGGGGGCACTGTCACGAACGTTCGTTCCGTTCCAGAAGGCGGGCGCCTATGCGCATGCACGAGTCAAGGACCGCACGCACGAATGTGCGCATGCGCGCACGTTAGACGCGCTTTGGCGCCCAATAGCCTTTAAAAGATGCTCAATGGCGCTGCCCCTTGCGGTTTGATCTGCTTCCGTTCCCTGTGTTCCTGATTGTACCAGTACTCTGTTCCTGTGTTTGACCCCGCTTCCTGACCCTGCTTATGTCTCCAATCCTGACCTTGGCTAGTTTGACCCAGCTCTGTTGCCTGCCTGATTGCCTGTTGCCAAGATCCAGCCTGGACCCTGACTATTCTCTGCCTGCCGTTCCTGCTGTATTTCCTGATGTGTATGACCCGGCTCGTCTGACTCCGCTGCTCTGCAAACCTGCATCCGCTGACCTGCACCCGCTACTCTGCAAACCTGCATCTGCTGACCTGCACCCGCTGCTCTGCAAACCTGCATCTGCTAACCTGCATCCGTTGCTCTGCAAACCTGCATCTGCTGACCTGCATCCACTACTCTGCAAACTTGCATCTGCTAACCTGCATCCGCTGCTCTGCAAACCTGCATCTGCTGACCTGCATCCGCTACTCTGCAAACTTGCATCTGCTAACCTGCATCTGCTGCTCTGCAAACCTGCATCTGCTGACCTGCATCCGCTATTCTGCAAACCTGCATCTGCTAACCTGCATCCGCTGCCCTGCAAACCTGCATCTGTTGACCTGCATCCGCTGCTCTGCAATCTGCACCTGCTGACCTGCATCCATTCTGCTGCTAACCTGCATCTGCTGAGCTGCAACCATCACTCCAGCTTCCACGCAAGGAGACCACTTCAAGCAGTAAGGACTCAGGCACCTTTACCTCACTGTGCTCTTACCGCCACTGTTCTCACTCCAGTGGTCTCCTAGCCAGGGTGGTACGGGAGGTCTCCCTCCACACGTCAGGCTCACATCCCAGGTACGTTACAACTGTTCAGAGGACGCACTACACTAACTTGTAGCTTTAGCTGAACACTGTGCAGAGGTTGCACTATACTAACTTGTAGTTTAGCTGAACACTGTGAGGAGGACGCACTACACTAACTTGTAGCTTTAGCTGAACACTGTGCAGAGGTCGCACTACACTAACTTGTAGTTTTAGCTGAACACTGTTCAGAGGACACACTACACTAACTTGTAGCGTTAGCTGAACACTGTGCAGAGGTCACACTACACTAACGTGTAGCTTTAGCTGAACACTGTGAGGAGGATGCACTACCCTAACTTGTAGCTTTAGCTGAACACTGTGCAGAGGTCACACTAAACTAACTTGTAGCTTTAGCTGAACACTGTGAGGAGGACGCACTACACTAACTTGTAGTTTTAGCTGAACACTGTGCAGAGGTCACACTAAACTAACTTGTAGCTTTAACTGAACACTGTGAGGAGGACGCACTACACTTACTGTAAATAGTCTAGCTGCCTGACTGTGGTACTAATAGGATCAAAAGAACACAGCAATTTTCTTCAGGTAGCTGTAAATACTGTAACAAGACAAGCCTGCCTGTCAGTAGGAAGATAACAGGAATGGATCTAGCTAAACTGAATACAGTGTGTATATATATATATATATATATATATATATACACACACACACAACACCTGGGATGCATATATATATACACAATACACTGTAAGTGCAGCTAACTCACTGACTGTCCTGCCTAATCTAGCTAACTCAAATGAAATGACACTGTCTCTGTCTATCTAGGCACGCCGGAACACACTACACAGGGCCGCCGTGCAGGAGGCCTTATATAGTGTGGGGCGTGTTCTAAACCTCCTGAGCCATAATTGGCCAAAGCCACCCTGGCTTTGGCCAATTACAGCTCTCTCTACTGATGGCGCTGTGATTGGTCATAGTGCATGCTTGGCCAATCATCAGCCAGCAATGCACTGCGATGCTGCAGTGAATTATGGGCCGTGATGCGCCACACGAATTTGGCGCGAACGGCCCATATCGTTCGCAATTCGGCGAACGATCGAACAGACGATGTTCGAGTCGAACATAGGTTCGACTCGAACGCGAAGCTCATCCCTAATGCCTAGCAGTATATTGCCAACAACCCCCAATTATCTTATGTCCGTCCATTTGAGTGGAGAGATCTGAATTTGGAGGAGTTCAAATTGTTTTTGGGCCTCACCCTAAACATGGGGCTTACAAAAAAAAATGAAGGACATACCTATTGGTCCACCAACCCCATCCACCACAAGCCCATGTATTCTGCCGTAATGCCCAGATCCCGATATGAGATTATTATGAGATTCTTTCATTTTAACGACAACACCCAGTGCCCTCCCCACAATCATCCAAATTCCGATAAGCTATATAAAGCTATATAAAATTTGCGCAACGATTTGCAGAACTCTATATCCCCGATAAGCATATATGTGTGGATGAGTCCCTGGTACCATTTTCAGGCCGGCTAGGAAAAAAACAATGTATTGCTAGCAAAAAGGCCAAATACGGAGTAAAATTTTACAAGCTCTGTGAGAGAGCCACGGGATATCTTTATGCGTTCCGCATATATGAAGGAAGAGATTCCCAGCTCCAGCCCCCTGAGTGCCCGGCCTACATGGGCAAAACTGGAAAAATCATATGGGACCTGGCTTACCCACTTCTGAAAAAAGGATATCATATATATACCTTGACAACTTTTATACCAGCCTGCCCCTTTTCACACACCTATACATCGAAAAAACCCTGGCCTGCGGAACCTCAAGAAAAAATAGGAAGGGCTTCCCACAATCCATAGTAAACACAAAGCTGCAAAGGGGGGAAAGAGCAACACTGAGATGCAATGAAGTGCTGGCCTTGAGGTGGAAGGATAACAGGAACGTGCACATGATGTCTACCATTCATGATGACACTACAGTTGTAGTTCTGCGAAGACGAGGTCCCATTGAAAAACCGACATGTGTCCAACATTATAATATCTACATGGGAGGGGTGGATTTCAGTGATCAAACGATTCAGCCCTATTTGTCAATAAGGAGGTCCCGATTCTGGTACAAGAAGGTAGCAATCTATCTCATCCATTTGGCCGTTTATAATTCCTACATAGTCTACACCAAATCCACAGAAAGCTCCGCCCCCTTCCTAAAATTCATAGAAGAAGTAGTCACATCCCTCATCTATCAACAAAGACCCCCCCCCAGAAGACCTTTGCTCTGATGCTGTTAGCCGACTTCATGAACGCCACTTCCCGTACAACATCCCACCATCTGAAGCAGGCCGAAGACGGCAAAAAAGATGTCACGTGAGGATTTCGAAAAGATACCAGCTTCCATTGTCTCCAGTGTCCCTCCCAACCTGGCCTTTGCATTGGTGAATGCTTCGAACTTTATCATACATCCCTAAAATATTAGCCCATATTTTCCTCATTTTCATCATTTGTGCTGACCATTTTCCATGCTTCCTCAAATAACCATGCCACTGCCTTCCACGTGAACTGACCCTAGCCTGCTTTTTGATTATGCCTCTGCCTACCGTTTGGACTGCTTCCACGTGAACAGACCCTGGCTGGTTTTGTGACTATGCCTCTGCCTAACATTTGGACTGCTTCCACGTGAACTGACCCTAGCCTGTTTTGTGACTATGCTTCTGCCTACCGCTTGGACTGCTTGCACGTGAACTGACCCTGGCCTGTTTTATGGACTATGCTTTTGCCTACTGCTTGGATTGATCTGTTGCCCTCCTACTGTAGTACACAGGGGTCTCACATATGTGAGAGGCTCCAGAATAGTTTTTCCAGATGGAGAAAACTATTTTTTTGGTTTTCTCCGGGTTTTGTCATTTCCGGGTCTGGAGTCCGGAGGCTTCATAGAGATTTGGGTGGGTATAAGCCTCTACCCCTGTGCCCCTGTGCACAGGTCTTACACGTTTGCGGCCCTCAGCCTGCTGCTGACTTACTGCAATCATGCCTTTGCCTGCCGCATGAACAGACCACACCTCTGCCTGCTACCTGGACTATGCAGATAATTAGCTGTAGCAAGATGCAGTGTGTTTATGAAGGGCTGGAGAGAGGTACAACAATCAGTGTCTGCAGGTAACAGTGTAACAGGACCAATATTATGGCTGTGCTGGCTGTCTCTGCCTGGACAATTTCTATGGACAAATGTTTTGGCTGTGCTGACAATATCCTTGTGCTGACCATAGACAATATTCCTGCCTGCTGCCTGGATAATTACTATTGCTGTCGCTAAGCACATCCCTGACTGCTGCCTGGAAGAGTGCTCTCTTCTGTGGACACTACTAAAAGCACAGGTAATACTTTTTTTTTACCCTTTCCACAATAGAATTTATTTTGTATTGTAATTATAGGTATGTACGTGCTATGTGTTAGAAATATGAAGGGCCTTCAAAAATGATAGGTTGCCAGGAAATTATCTATGTAATGTATGCTCCTAGAACAAATCTCATTAATGACAGCTTCCCAGCACAGACGTGCCCCACTCGGTGTAGTAACATACCTCAGAGCAGGTCTTAAAGTGGATGTAAACCCACTCTCATCAATTATAAAGTAATGGCATAGTGCTAAACTATAATGATATACATCTCTCCTGCATGTATCCTTACCTTTCAAATATCACCCCTTCTCTATTTGGAGCCCAGAAAAACTTCGGATTCAGTGGGCGGGTCTGTTGTGCAGCGCTCGGTGGGCGGAGTCGTGACATCAGCAGACTCCCCACCCACCTCTATATTCCTACATTACATAGTAAAAAAAAAATAATAAAAATTGTAAAAAACAAAACAAAAAACTACTGACACCACAACTGTTCACCCCTACCGGCATGGTCCAGAACCCCAAGTTCCCGTCCCCAAAAAGGATTGTGAAAAAAAATTAAGAACAAATTAAAATGTTAAAAAAAAAAATACATACTAATAAAAAAAACTACTGACACCGTCCACTGCCCCACTGACACCGTCCACTGATCTACTGACACCGTCCACTGATCTACTGACACCGCCCTCTGCCCCACTGACACCGACCACTACTCCACTGACACCGATCACTGCCCCATACCCCCACCCCCTTCCCCAAAAGCACTGTGAAAAAATAAAAAATATTTTTTAAATAAAACCCCAACCCCCATCATTGTGAAAAAAATTGTAAAAAATGATTTAAAAATAAGATTGTAAAAAATTATAAAAATTAAAAAATTCTGACACTGTCCATTGCTCTACTGACACCATCCACTGGTCCCCAAAAAAGCATTTTGAAAAAAATAATTCTAAAAAATTAAATTAAAAATAAAGGAAAATAAAGAACTACAGACACTGTCCCCTGACCTACTGACACCATCCTGCACATACTACCCACCACTGTACACTCCTCATTCCTCACCTGCCCATTATACCCAACCTCCATACACTCTGCACTCCTCTCCTGCAAATACTACCCACCTCCATACAATCCTCACCTGCACATACTACCCATCACTGTACACTCTGCATTCCTCACCTGCCCATTATACCCACCTACATACACTCTGCACTCCTCTCCTGCACATACTACCCACCACTGTACACTCTGCGTTCCTCACCCTACCCATCTCCATACACTCTGCACTCCTCTCCTGCACATACTACCCACCTCCATACACTCTGCACTCCTCTCCCTGCACATACTACCCACCTCCATACACTCCTCACCTGCACATACTACCCACCACTGTACACTCTGCATTCCTCACCTGCCCATTATACCCACCTACATACACTCTGCACTCCTCTCCTGCACATACTACCCACCTCCATACACTCCTCACCTGCACATACTACCCACCACTGTACACTCTGCGTTCCTCACCCTACCCATCTCCATACACTCTGCACGCCTCTCCTACACATACTACCCACCTCCATACACTCTGCACTCCTCTCCCTGCACATACTACCCACCTCCATACATTCCGCACTCCTCTCCCTGCACATACTACCCACCTACATACACTCTGCACTCCTCTGCTACACATACTACCCACCTCCATACACTCTGCACTCCTCTTCTGCACATACTACTCACCTCCATACACTCCGCACTCCTCTCCTGCACATACTACCCACCTCCATACACTCTGCACTCCTCTCCTGCACATACTACCCACCTCCATACACTCCGCACTCCTGTCCCTGCACCTAATACCTACCTCCATACACTCCGCTCTCCTCTCCTGCACATACTACCCACCTCCATACACTCTGCACTCCTGTCCCTGCACCTAATACCCACCTCCATACACTCCGCTCTCCTCTCCTGCACATACTACCCACCTCCATACACTCTGTTCTCCTCTCCTGCACATACTACCCACCTCCATACACTCTGCACTCCTCTCCTGCACATACTACCCACCTCCATACACTCCGGCCTCCTCTCCTGCAAATACTACGCATCTCCATACACTCTGTACTCCTGTACTGCACATACTACCCACCTCCATACACTCCACACCCCTCTCCTGTATTTACTACCCACCGCCGTCCACTCTGCACTGTACTTTCTCTATTTAACATTACCACTTTCTGCGCTATGTAAGTCATCTCAGACTGTATTAAACTACACCCCTTTAAGCCAAAGTCTAATATTTTATTCAAATTGTAGCACCCTCTAATAGTGTAGGTGCTAGAGTTAGATTTGTTAGTGCAGGTAAATTTAGGCCAGCCTGGCTGGCAGTCAGGCCTGTTTTTTTTTTTTTTTTTTGATCTGGCCTGGGAGTGGCTCATGGTAGAAGCTGGGTGACTCACAGGCAGCATCACCAAGACCTCCTTTTTCTTTCCAGAGCTCTCTAGAAGGTTCTGGAAAGAGAGGAGGAGAGGGGAGGTGGAACTGCCTAGGGTATTCTGAGGAGCCCTGATGAATCCCCAACTTGGAATTGTCAGGGGGCAGGCCTCCTTAAATACCCAGGGTCAGCCCAGTTTGGGAGAAGTTGTAGGGTGGAAGAGTTGGAGATGGAGTACCGAGGCTGTCGGGGGCCTTGGAGGGAGCTCCCCAGTCTGGGGGGGTGACCTTGGGCCTGGGCTCGGGTGTGGACAGGGCACTCTAAGAAAACGTGGAGGTGTCCTGGACAGGAGGCACAGGAGGAGCAAGAGAGGACAGCGGGAGAGAGTACTGCCAGGCAAGTCCCCAGGGAGAGGAACCATCGTTTGCAGCCAAGAGGGCTGGTGAGTGGCATGCACAGTCGGGAGGACTGGGGAGGCACACCTAAAAGGACTGGGAGAGTGCAGTTGGAGATGGGTGCAGAACCAGAGGAGAGGACTGTGGTGTCGTGGGCAGTGGAGTCAGGCAGTTGCAGCCAGGAGGGCTGGCAGGGCCTGAAGAGGGCTGACTGGGATCAGTAGCCGCATGTGGGACAGCTAGTACCAGAACTTACTATTTTCTTTTTGCTACACCATAGGGGCCCACAGTCCCTGCCTGTGAAGGGCATTTGCTTTAGGCCTGGCTGAGTCAGTGTCAGGCCTACAGTGCTAGCTAGTCTGGAGAACAAAAGAGAGGAAGCGATGTACAGGAAGAGTATGGAGCGATACTCAGAAGATAGGAAGTGATGTACAGGAGGAGTGTGGAGCGATACTCAGAAGAGAGGAAACTATGCATAGGAGGAGAAATTGAGTATATACAGGATGTATATAGAGTCCCATGTTCCAATGTTTGACCACCTGGACATCTGAGTCCCCATCCCTATCCAAGTTTAATATCCCCTCAATAAAACAAAATGCAAGGACTGCTTTATTGTCTCTGAGGAGTAAAAAGTGTGTGCTTGGCTGGGCAGGGTGACAGACGGACCATTATACTCAGCAGCCCCTACAGGGGTAACGCTACACAAAGGTGGGGATGGGAAAAGAAATTGTGGTGCAGGCTGGAGAGGATGACTTATTTATTCAGCGTGATGTTTGTACAAGAAAATATAGACTTGGTGTGAGCAGTCAGGTGACATGGGTAGGTATTTGGTGGGAGCAGTCAGGTGACATGAGTAGGGACTTGGTGAGAGCAGTCAGGTGACACGGGTAGGTATTTGGTGGGAGCAGTCAGGTGACATGGGTAGGGACTTGGTGGGAGCAGTCAGGTGACACGGATAGGGACTTTGTGGGAGCAGTCAGGTGACACAAGTAGGGACTTGGTAGGAGCAGTCAGGTGACACAAGTAGGGACTTGGTAGGAGCAGTCAGGTGTCATGTACCTGGTTGGAGGCCAAAATGCCGAAAGGGCTCCCCTTGAGTGCAGTACACCCTTGAAGTTGGGTATAGAGGGTGTAGTGCCCAGAGAAGCACAGGTTGCCAGATAGGTTCTGGAGAGAAGAGCTGGTGGATCCCTGAAGAACTCTGGGTAGTACAGGAAACACAGCTGGGCTGAAGTCTCTAAGAATCCTCGGTAACACTTGGCAAGGTGTGCACAAAGAACAGTAGTGGAAGCCAGGCCAGAGGTCAAACACAGCAGATCCGGCAGGAGGAAGAGGCAGGTTGCAGAAACGGAGACAAGCCAAAGGTCTGGTATCAGGAAGCAGGCAGGGACAGATAACTGTAGCAAAGTCCCTGATACAAGCCGGGATCAGGTACTGGAGAAGGTGACAAGTCGGTGAAGCAAGTCAGGGGGTTAAAACAAGAGAGCAGATCAGATAGGTCAGGAACAAGCCGGGTCACAATGAGAAATCCAAACAGCAATTGTACAGAGGCTTAGGAACACAGGAAGGCTGAAGACAAACCAACATTTGCAGACACTAGCAGACTTCCTTATATAGGTCCATGTGACCTGCTGGTAAAGATACTGGGTCCTAAAGTCCTTCACCTGCCAGAGATGCTGGGTCCTAAAGCCCTTCTCCTGCTGTTGATTCTCTGACAACTGGCACTATTGCCAGTTCTCCTACGGCTATTTCCCTGACATCAGGTGACACAAGTAGGGATTTGGTGGGAGCAGTCAGGTGACACGAGTAGGGGCTTGGTGGGAGCATTCAGGTGACACGGGTAGGGACTTGGTGAGAGCAGTCAGGTGACATGTGTAGGGACTTGGTAGGAGCAGTCAGGTGACACGGGTAGGGATTTGGTAGGAGCAGTCAGGTGACACATGCAGGGACTTGGTAGGAGCAGTCAGGTGACACGAGTAGGGATTTGGTGGGAGCAATCAGGTTACACGAGTAGGGACTTGGTAGGAACAGTCAGGTGACACGGGTAGGGATTTGGTGGGAGCAGTCAGGTGACATGGGTAGGGATTTGGTGAGAGCAGTCAGGTGACACATGTAGGGACTTGGTAGGAGCAGTCAGGGGACACGGGTAAGGATTTGGTGGGAGCAGTCAGGTCACAGGGGTAAGGACTTGGTGGGAACAGTCAGGTGACTCGTGTAGGGACTTGGTAGGAGCAGTCAGGTGACACGGGTAGGGATTTGGTGGGAGCAGTCAGGTGACACATGTAGGGATTTGGTGGGAGCAGTCAGGTGACTAGGGTAGGGATTTGGTGGGAGCAGTCAGGTGACTAGGGTAGGGATTTGGTGGGAGCAGTCAGGTGACATGGGTAGGGATTTGGTGGGAACAGTCAGGTGACTTGGGTAGGGACTTGGTGGGAGAAGTCACGTGACATGTGTAGGGACTTGGTGGGAGCAGTCAGGTGACTTGGGTAGGGATTTGGTGGGAGCAGTCAGGTGACACGGGTAGGGATTTGGTGGGAGCAGTCAGGTGACACGTTTAAGGACTTAGTAGGAGCAGTCAGGTGACACGGGTAAGGACTTGGTGGGAGCAGTCAGGTGACTTGTGTAGGGACTTGGTAGGAGCAGTCAGGGCACACGGGTAGAGATTTGGTGGGAGCAGTCAGGTGACACATGTAGGGACTTGGTGGGAGCAGTCAGGTGACACGGGTAGGGGTTGGTGGGAGCAGTCAGGTGACTCAGGTAGGGATTTGGTGGGAGCAGTCAGGTGACTCGGGTAGGGACTTGGTGGGAGCAGTCAGGTGACTTGGGTAGGGACTTGGTGGGAGCAGTCAGGTGACATGCGTAGGGATTTGGTGGGAGCAGTCAGGTGACTCAGGTAGGGACTTGGTGGGAGAAGTCAGGTGACATGTGTAGTGACTTGGTGGGAGCAGTCAGGTGACTTGGGTAGGGACTTGGTGGGAGCAGTCAGGTGACATGGGTAGGGATTTGGTGGGAGCAGTCAGGTGACTCGGGTATGTACTTGGTGGGAGAAGTCAGGTGATATGTGTAGGGACTTGGTGGGAGCAGTCAGGTGACTCGGGTAGGCATTTGGTGGGAGCAGTCAGGTGACATGTGTAGGGATTTGGTGGGAGCAGTCAGGTGACTCGGGTAGGGACTTGGTGGGAGAAGTCAGGAGCCATGTGTAGGGACTTGGTGGGAGCAGTCAGGTGACTTGGGTAGGGACTTGGTGGGAGCAGTCAGGTGACATGGGTAGGGATTTGGTGGAAGCAGTCAGGTGACTCAGGTAGGTACTTGGTGGGAGAACTCAGGTGACATGTGTAGGGACTTGGTGGGAGCAGTCAGGTGACTCGGGTAGGCATTTGGTGGGAGCAGTCAGGTGACATGGGTAGGTACTTGGTGGGAGAAGTCAGTGATTCGGATAGGTACTTGGTGGGAGAAGTCAGGTGACATGTGTAGGGACTTGGTGGGAGCAGTCAGGTGACTCGGGTAGGCATTTGGTGGGAGCAGTCAGGTGACTCAGGTAGGCATTTGGTGGGAGCAGTCAGGTGAGGGGTAGACTGTAAGCTTTGAGCTCATTCAGCCTTACTGGGTGTAATTATGAAAAGTGAGACATCCCCCTCCCCCACATAACACATCCTGGTTAACAAAAGGAATGTTGCATCTGTGATCATGTGACCTCTCACACACACACTGTACCATAACAATAATCAGATCACTGGAACTTCTCCTCTGCCCAACTCTGACTGGATACATTTCCCCTAAATCAAATCACTTGTCTGTGTATCTTCTGCTGGCTGTCCTGTGAGTTCACTGAACTTCCTCCTCTCACACTGATCTGTGAATCACACCCCATGATGAGAACCATCCAGTCAAAACCCAGGAAAGGCAGACAATCCTGGAAGAGCTGGAGAAGAAAGAGGGGAGGGGGAGGGGGGATGTGAATTGTGAAGTACACAGAATGCCTCTCTCACACTTGTGTATGAGATATGTAAATCACCTGTCACTCACAGCATGGGGGAAGAACAGACTGGTATTTCTCTGTCTGTCCATTTTATCTCACTGAAAAAAAGATAAGAAGACTGCTCAGAGCTGGATTAACTCTTTGTGGCAAGACTGGGCACAGATGACATGAAATCCTATACTGTAAAATTTACAAGCCTTAATTTAAAAATGTTTTTTTCGGTTTACATCCACTTCAACCACTTGCCGCCCGCCTACTGTCAAATGAGGGTGGGGCGGTGCGGCTCTCGTTCTGGGTGGACGTCATATGACGGCTTCCCAGAACGACCGCTCTTGCGCGCCCAATCACAGCCGGTCACGTGTAAACATGGAGATGCTGGTAATCGGCGCTCCTTGCCTTACTCTGACAGAGTGTGAGGAGAGGAGAGCTGATCAGCGGCATCTCCTCACAGGGGACAGCTAGGTATGTAATCAGGGCATTGATCATCAGGACCCCACCCCCCTCTGACACATGGGCACTTCCCCGAAGCTTTCCCCGGGATGTCAGAGGGGGCGGTCAGGGAAGTCCCCGTGCGTCAGAGGGGGCGGGGTCACCGGGTGGCCCCGCCCTCCGTTATTTAAGAACCGTCAGAAGATGAGAAGCATCACACAGCGGGAGCCTCCCATCATGGATGCGGAGCGGCTCGAGAACGAAGAAGGGAAGAAGACGCCGCAGAGGAAGATGCCGGATGAGAACACCGGAGCAAGAAGCAGAGGATCGGAGGACAAAGAGGAAGAAGATGGAGGAAGAAACCGAAGGAAGATAGAAGATAGAAGAAAGAAGATGGAAAGAAGAAGCATTTAAATAAAGGAATTGTCAAAAACTGTCTGTTGTCATTTTTAACATTTTTGACACTTTTTTTGTGAAATGGTAGGGGTACTTTTATACCCACTTACCATTTCACACAGGGGGGGTTAAGATCTGGGGGTCCCCTTGTTAAGGGGGGCTTCCAGATTCCGATAAGCTCCCTGCCCGCAGACCCCCACAACTACTGGGCAAGGGTTGTGGGGATGAAGCCCTTGTCCTCATCAACATTGGGACAAGGTGCTTTGGGGGGACCCCAAAGCACCCTCCCAATGTTGAGGGCATGTGGCCTGGTACGGTTCAGGAGGGGGGGCGCTCTCTCGTCCCCCCCTCTTTTCCTGTGGCCTGCCAGGTTGCGTGCTCAGATAAGGGTCTGGTATGGATTTTTGGGGGGACCCCAAGCCATTTTTTTTTACATTTTGGCACGGGGTTCCCCTAAAATCCATACCGGACCTGAAGGGTCCGGTATGGATTTTGAGGGGGTCCCCCACGCCTTTTTTGTAAAAAAAAATTTTGGCGCGGGGTTCCCCTTAATATCCATACCAGACCTGAAGAGCCTGGTATGGAATTAAGGGGGACCCCTATGCCATTTTTTTAAAAATTTTGGTTCAGGGTTCCCCTGTGGGCACTTTTGATTTCTCCCATAGACTTTTAAAGGGTGTTCCGCGGCTTTCAAATTTGCCGTGAACACCCCAAATTGTTCGCTGTTCGGCGAACTTTCGAACAGCCGATGTTCGAGTCGAACATGAGTTCGACTCGAACTCAAAGCTCATCCCTAGTTTCAACAGAACCTCTCATTTTCCACTTCATAATTAGAGTTTGGCATTCTCAATTCCTTGGATATATTTTTATATCCCTTTCCTGTTTTATACAGTTCAAATACTTTTTCCCTCAGATCCTTTGACAATTCTTTTGCTTTCCGCATCACTCAGAATCCAGAAACGTCAGTGCAGCACTGGATGAAAGATGCAAGGGTCTGTCAGGAGTCCAGAAACTCATTGACCTTTTCTTCACACACACTTATTACAAGCAAACAGATCACAGGTGTGGATGGTTACCTTTAACAGCCATTCAAATCCCTTTGTGTCAACTTGTGCGCATGTTATCAGGCCAAAATCACCAGGGTATGTAAACTTTTGATCAGGGTCATTTGGGTAGTTTCTGTTGTTATTATGATTAAAAAAGAGTAAACACAGTTGATTGATAATAAATGGTTTCAACCAAACACTAACCATGAGTGAAAGAAATGTTTTTGTGTTATAATTCATATTCAAAATGGCCAAGAAATCATAAATTCTGCCAGGGTATGTAAACTTATGAGCACAACTGTAAATATGTGAAAAGTGTGGGGTGCATTTGTATTCAGCCCCCCTGAGTCAATACTTTGTAGAACCACCTTTCACTGCACTTACAGCTGCAAGTCTTTTTGGGGATATCTCTACCAGCTTTGCACATCTAGAGAGTGAAATGTTTGTCCATTCTTTTTTGCAAAATAGCTCAAGCTCTGTCAAATTGGATGGAGAGCGTCTGTGAACAGAAATTTTCAAGTCCTGCCACAGATTCTCAATTGGAATTAGGTCTGGACTTTGATTTGGCCATTCTAACACATGAATATGCTTTAATCTAAATCATTCCATTGTAGCTCTGGCTGTATGTTTAGAGTCATTGTCCTGCTGGTAGGTGAACCTCCAGCCCAGTCTTAAGTCTTTTGCAGACTCTAATGCCCCATACACACGGTCGGATTTTTCGACGGAAAATGTTCAATGGGAGCTTGTTGTCGGAAATTCTGACCATGTGTAGGCTCCATTGGACATTTTCCATCGGAATTTCCGTCACACAAAATTTGAGATCTGGATCTCAAATTTTCCGACAACAAAATCCGTTGTCGTAGATTCTGATCATGTGTACACAATTCCGATGCACAAAGTTCCACGCATGCTCGGAATCAAGCAGAAGAGCCGCACTGGCTATTGAACTTCCTTTTTCCCGGCTCGTCGTACGTGTTGTACGTCACCGCGTTCTTGACGTTCAGAATTTCCGACAAGATTTATGTGACCATGTGTATGCAAGACAAGTTTGAGCCAACATCCGTCGGAAAAAATCCATGGATTTTGTTGTCACATTGTCCGATCGTGTGTACGGGGCATAACAGGTTTTCTTCTAAGACTGCCCTTTATTTGGCTCCATCAATCTTCCCATCAACTCTGACCAGATTCCTTGTCCCTGCTGAAGAAAATCATCATCGCAACATGATGCTGTCACTACCATGTTTCATGGTGGGGATGGAGTGTTCAGGGTGATGTAGAGTGTTAGTTTTCTGCCACACATAATGTTTTGCTTTTAGGCCAAAAAGTACAATTTTGGTCTCATCTGACCAGAGCACCTTCTTCCACATGTTTGCTGTGTCCCTCACATGGCTTCTCACAAACTGCAAACAGGACTTCTTATGGCTTTCTTTCAACAATGGCTTTCTTCTTGCCACTCTTCCATAAAGGCCAGATTTGTGGAATGCACAACTAATGCCCCGTACACACGGTTGGACTTTGTTCGGACATTCCGACAACAAAATCCTAGGATTTTTTCTGACGGATGTTGGCTCAAACTTGTCTTGCATACAAACGGTCACACAAAGTTGTCGGAAAATCCGATCGTTCTAAACGCGGTGACGTAAAACACGTACGTCGGGACTATAAACGGGGCAGTGGCCAATAGCTTTCATCTCTTTATTTATTCTGAGCATGCGTGGCACTTTGTCCGTCGGATTTGTGTACACAAGATCGGAATTTCCGACAACGGATTTTGTTGTCGGAAAATTTTATCTCCTGCTCTCCAACTTTGTGTGTCGGAAAATCCGATGGAAAATGTCCGATGGAGCCCACACACGGTCGGAATTTCCGACAACACGCTCCGATCGGACATTTTCCATCGGAAAATCCGACCGTGTGTACAGGGCATTATAGTTGTCCTGTGGACAGATACTCTCACCTGAGCTGTGGATCTCTGCAGCTCCTCCAGAGTTACCATGGGCCTCTTGGCTGCTTCTCTGGTTAATGTTCTCCTTGCCCGGCCTGTCAGTTCAGGTGGACGGCCATGTCTTGGTTGGTTTGCAGTAGTGCCATACTATTTCCATTTTCGGATGATGGATTGAACAGTGCTTCGTGAGATGTTCAAAGCTTGGGATATTTTTTTTATAACCTAACCCTGCTTGAAATTTCTCCAAAACTTTATCCCTGACCTGTCTGGTGTGTTTCTTGGCCTTCATGATACTGTTTGTTCACTAACAATCCTCTGAGAGCTTCACAGAATAGCTGTATTTATACTGAGATTAAATTACACACAGGTGAACTTTATTTACTAATTAGGTGACTTCTGAAGGCAATTGATCCCACTAGATTTTAGTTAGGGTTATTAGTGCCGGTTCACACAGGGGCGGCACGACTTGCAGGTCGCCTCAGCGAGGCGACCTGCAAACGACTTCCGAGGCGACTTGCAAAACGACTTCTGTATAGAAGTCTATGCAAGTCGCCCCAAGTCGCCCCCAAAGTAGTACAGGAACCTTTTTCTAAGTCGGAGCGACTTGCGTCGCTCCTATTAGAACGGTTCCGTAGCACAGAACGGGAGGCGACTTGTCAGGCGACTAGGTCGCCTGACAAGTCGCCCCTATGTGAACCGAGCCTTAGAGTAAAGGGGGCTGAATACAAATGCATTCCACACTTTTTAGATATTTATTTGTAAAAAAAATTGAAAACCCATTTATCAAAAACCCACCAGTGCCACCTCATCAGTGCCCATCAGTGCCGCCTTATCAGTGCCCATCAGTGCAGCCTATCAGTGCCTATCAGTGAAGCCTATCAGTGCCTATCAGTGAAGCCTATCAGTGCCCATCAGTGAAGCCTATTAGTGTCCATCAGTGCAGCCTATAAGTGCCCATCAGTGCAGCCTCAAAAAAAAAATTTACCATTTAAGAAAAAAATTTAAGAAAAATTACCAGTTTGCAAAATTTATTAACAAATTATAAAACGGTTTTGTAATTTTTTTTAAGAAAATCTGTATTTTTTAATTTTTTTAACAAAAAATAAAAAACCCAGAGGTTATCAAATACCACCAAAAGAAAGCTCTATTTGTGGGAAAAAAATTTGAAAAATTTCATTTGGGTACAGTGTTGTATGAATGCGCAATTATCGTTCAAAGAGTGACAGCGCTAAAATCTGAAAATTGGTCTGGGCAGGAGGGGGGTTTAGTAAGCAAGTGATTAGGAATAGTTATAGCCTGGCTTTTCTTCCACTTTAGGATGGACAAATATACATGCAAATGTATAGCACATCTTCATGGTAGAAAATTTTCAACTATACAGCTTATTTTTTCCTTTTACCCTCATCTAAGAGAGATATTCCATACAAACAATTTTTCAGTGATAAGCAAACACTAGATCAGTAAATTTGACCATTTACTTCCTTTCACCATCTTATTCCATTAGCCTTAGTTAATAATAAGGTTAATATTGATTAATGTAAAGCAATACACATGGGGACTGAAAATATGAATGCAGGTTACACGCTAGGCGGAAAACCCCAGGGGGAATATTGGATGGAAAAGGATCTGGAGTTACTAGTTTAGCATGCATTAAATGGTTATTTACTCCAGGGATAAAACTATAATGCCCAGTACACACGGTTGGACATTGATCGGACATTCCGACAACAAAGTCCATGGATTTTTTACGACGGATGTTGGCTCAAACTTGTTTTGCATACACACGGTCACACAAAGTTGTCGGAAAATCCGATCGTTCTGAACGCGGTGACGTTAAATACGTACGTCGGGACTATAAACGGGGCAGTAGCCAATAGCTTTCGTCTCTTAATTTATTCTGAGCATGCGTGGCACTTTGTCCATCGGATTTGTGTATACACGATCAGAATTTCCGACAACGGATTTTGTTGTCGGAAAATTTTATAGCAAGCTCTCAAACTTTGATGTGTGATGGAGCCTACACACGGTCGGAATCTCCGACAACAAGGTCCTATCACACATTTTCCGTCTGAAAATCCGACCGTGTGTACGGGGCATTATTCTACAACTTTACAAAACTCTGGTTTGGCCGCATCTTGAGTATGCCATTCGGTTCTGGTCACCAATCCTCAGGAAAAATGTGGCAATACTGGAGGGAGTCCAGAGTTGGGCAACAAATCTGATAAGGGGACTGGATGACCTCAGTTATGAGGAATGACTACACACATTAAATGTATTCTCCCTGGAGAAGAGATGCTTAAGAGGAGATATGATTGCAATATACAAATATCTAAATGGTGATCCTAACATAGGGAAAAACTATTCAGTCTCAGGTCACTTAAAAAGACAAGGTCATTCAATGAAGTTGGATGAAAAGCAGTTTAATCACAAACTGCGCAGGGACTTCTTTCCTGATAGAGGAGTAAGGGTGTGGAACTCCCTTCCACAATTAGTGGTGTCAGCAGAGAGTGTTGGTAAGTTCAAAAAGCTCTTAGATGGGCATCTTAGCAAATGCACTATACAGGGATATGGGAATTGGTAGAGACATGAATACATGCATACTCATACACCCACACAGGTTAAACTGGATGGACTAATGTCTTTATTCAAGCTTACCAACTATGAAACTATAATTGTGATTTATAAACCCGGTCTTTATATTAAGCATTATGCAGACAAGCTTTACGATAACCTCCAATGACCTTATAGAAATGTCTGTAGAAATAGAGGGTATGTTTACTAATTATAATATTCCACCTTCAAAATAAATGGAGGAAGTGTGCAAGTTGCCCTTCAAATACCCAACCATTCTTTTGTGACTCAGAAATGGCATGTTCAAAGTTTCATCTTGGTCCAGCTGCTTTGGAAAATCTGTAAGTCTATTGTCTGGGTTTTGTTTACACGAGGCTATT
This sequence comes from Aquarana catesbeiana, assembly GCF_042186555.1. Classification (NCBI taxonomy): domain Eukaryota; kingdom Metazoa; phylum Chordata; class Amphibia; order Anura; family Ranidae; genus Aquarana; species Aquarana catesbeiana. Next base: position 97,089,294 of record NC_133335.1, on the reverse strand, counting down.
GTTACTTGGCTGGGACTGAGGTGTGTTTTCTTCAGGATCAGAGCTAGTATGTTGCCTAATAGAGACAACAGTTTATTTTTACATCTTGGCAACCAGACAGCAAGGAAGAAATCAAATGTGTGCAACGGAAGCTAGATAATGTTATGCAGCATTTCGGGGAAGTACTGTACTGTTTAACAATCAGTAAGATAAAGCTATTACTCCCATGTTTATATGACATTGGAGAGTACCAAGAGTTTATAAACGCATTATGTGAAAATTTGACATCTCTTTTAAAAATTTAGACATGCAATATTTAACCTCTTGCTTACTGGGCACTTAAACCCCCCTCCTGCCCAGACCAATTTTCAACTTTCAGCGCTGTCACTCTTTGAATGACAATTGCACGGTCATGCTACACTGTACTCAAATGAAATCTTTAGAATTTTTTTCACAAAAATAGAGCTTTCTTTTGGTGGTAATTATTCACTGCTGAGTTTTTTATTTTTTACAAAAAAAAATGAAAAAAGCCTACATTTAAAAAAAAAAATTAAATAAAAAACTGTTTTGATGTATGTTATAAAATTTTGAAAACAGGTAATTTTTCTCCTCCATTGATGTGCACTAATGAAGCTACACTAATGGGCACTGATAAGGTGGCACTGATGGCCACTGGTAGGTGGCACAGGTGGGCACTGATGAGGCAGCACTGGTGGGCACTGATAGGTGGCACTGATGGGCACTGAGAGGTGGCACTGATGGGCACTGGTAGGTGACACTCATAGGTGGCACTGATGATGAGGCACTGATGGGCACTAAGTGGCAGCACTGATAGGCACTGATAGGTGGCACTGGTGAGCATTGATAGGTGGCACTGGTGAGCACTGGTATGTGGCACTGGTGGGCACTGATAGGCAGCACTGATATGCATTGGTAGGTGGCACTGGTGGGCACTGTCCAGGTGGCACTGGTGGGCACTTCACAGCAGCAGTGTCTTTCCCTGTTTGGGACCAACATCCCTCTGACAGAAGCCCGTGATCGGCTTGTTTTTTTTCCCTCACGCTGGTAGCGTGAGGAAAAAAAAGCAGATTATCGATCTTCTGTTTACATCAAATGATCAGCTGTCATTGGCTGAGAACTGATCACATGGTAAGGGGCCGCTGATCACAGAGCATGCCATCAATGCCTTTGCCCAGGTAATATAATGTTAGATGACTGACAATGGTCTCCACTGTAAGTTGTAGGCAATGCTAACACACAACCTATGCAGGGGTAGAACAATAGAACACACACTTAATTTCAATGGGGAACTCCAATATCAGTACTCTATGTATCTCTCTGCATTATGCTGCACTTTTGCATTAGCAACCACTGATCTATACTGCATTCTGCTAATACCCCCATTACACTGAATGTCGGGGGTGGCCATTAATTTGCTCCTCGATTGTACACTCCTTTTCATTGCTACTCAGAGGTTCTATCTCAAGTAATAAAAGCTGCTTTTACTTTTTTGGTCATCAGTGCCTAATGGGCCTGTAGTTTTCAGTGATGAATTAGCAAGGAGTTGTAAAACTAAAAACACTCTTGGTTTAAATATTGAATGTTACTCTTTTCCCACCAGGTAAAGCCATTGATACCGGTGGGGAAAAATCTCTGCAGGCATACATACAAACAACTTTATTGAGTTTCATCTAAAAGTATATATTTTATTTACTTTTTGGTTCAAAGGACCCTGTCAATAAAAAAAAAAAAAAATTGCAAGTTTAAAATAAAGCACCTACTATTTTTTGTTAGGGTTTCCCGCTCCAGCATAGTGATAAGCCAAGTGGAATATGTGAGGATGGGGCTTAGCTGCAAGCTCTGGCACTACCAAGTGATTGCTCTTTGTTCATCAGAGTGTCCAGGCATTTGGGCACAACAAGATTTGAAAGGCTGCTGTAGATATGCAGAGGCATAGCTAGGTGCCTGCCCCTTATACCTGTAGCTTTTTTTTCTATAGCAGTGTTTCTTTAGGTGTGCTGTAGCACAACTGGCCTAAGAAACACGCAACAGCTGACATAAGAATGGAGACTGGAGTATAAAATACTCAGTCTTCTGTGAAAGCAATTTTCCAAAAACAAAGGGACACTAGTTAGTTATGTTAGTCTTAAAACACAGTCACCGTTTTTTCTCAGTCATAAAATTGTAATAGAGTGAGTATCTTGTAGTCACGTAAGAAAACATAGACACAGCCTACTGTGAAAATAGTTTGCCAAAATCACAGGCATACTTGTTTGTAGAGTGAATCTCATGCATATCACAGATCTGTAACTGTAAAGGAGACTTTACTAATAAGTTACTAGCAAGTAGGGATGAGCCGAACACCCCCCCCGGTTCGGTTCACATCCAAGACCTGCGAACGCACCGAAAATTTTCACGAACGGTAGTCTATGGGACTCGAACGTTCGAAATCAAAAGTGCTAATTTTAAAGGCTAATTTGCATGGTATTGTCCTAAAAAGGGTTCGGGATCCCGGGTCCTGCCCCAGGGGACATGTATCAATGCAAAAAAAAGTTTTAAAAATGGCCGTTTTTTCGGGAGCAGTGATTTTAATGATGTTTAAAGTGAAAAAAAAATGAAACATTCCTTTAAATATCGTACCTGAGGGGTGTCTATAGTATGACTGTAAAGTGGCGCGTGTTTCCCATGCTTAGAACAACCCCTGCACAAAATTACATTTTTAAAGTAATAAAAGTCATTTAAAACTGCTTACGGCTTTAATGTAATGTCCGGTCCCGGTAATATGAATGAAAATCAGTGAGACAAACGGCATGGGTACCCCCCCCCATCCATTACCAGGCCCTTTGGGTCTTGTATGGATATTAAGGGGAACCCCGCACCCAAATTAAAAAAAGGAAAGGCGTGGGGCCCCAGGCCCCCTGAACAGCAGTATACAGGCGGTGCAAACAAGACAGGGACTGTAGGTTTGTTGTTAAGTAGAATCTGTTTGTAATTTTGAACTGGTACATTTTTAAAGTGTAGCTCCAGCCAAAAAATCTATTTTTAAGCTTTTTGGAAAACATAGGGAAGGGTTATCACCCCTGTGACATTTGTTTTGCTGTCTGTGCACCTCTTCAGAAGATTTTACCTCACTTTCTGTCCCAATGACAAATGTTTTTTGACAATTTGGGGTTTTTAGTGAAACAAGGATTGGTGATAAAGCATCAGTGGAGCATCAGTGGAGAGGAGACACGTTTTTCCCATATTAACTCTTACAGGAGAGAATTTCCCTTCCTAGGGGTAGATTTCATCTCACTTCCTGTTGTCTCCTTCCGTTTGCAAGTAGGAGTCGTTTGTAAGTGGGATGTTTGAAAGTAGGGGCCTGCCCTATATACTCAGAAATTGGGGCCTTAGGTGTTGAGGTTGCCACAACACTGTAAGTCCTCACAGTTACTCTTGGTGGGCGCAGAAACGGCCCCTGCTGTGAAATATTAGATCAAGAATTGTAATTACATGCACCTGTTGAACAGGGGCAGAAAAATTGGGCCTTTGGTGGTGGTGGTGTTGCCACAACACTGTAAGTCCTCACAGTTACTCTTGGTGGGAGCTGGAACGGCCCTGCTGTGAAATATTAGACCAAGAATTGTAATTACATGTCCCTGTTGAACAGGGGCAGAAAAATTGGGCTTTAGGCACTGGTGCCACAACACTGCAACCCCTCACAAATACTCTAGTTGGAGCGCAGGAATGAGCCCTCCTGCAAAATATTGCATCAAAAATTGTAATTACACGCCCCTGTTAAACAGGGGCTGAAAAATTGGGCCTTAGGCACTGGTGTTGGTGCCACAAGACTGCAACCCATCACAGATACTCTAGTTGGAGCGCAGAAACAAGTCCTGCTGCAAAGTATTGCATCAAAAATTGTAATTACACGCCCCTGTTAAACAGGGACTGAAAAATTGGGCCTTAGGCACTGGTGCTGGTGCCACAACACTGCAACCCCTCACAAATACTCTAGTTGAGTGCAGCAACGAACCCTCCTTGCAAAATATTGCAACAAAAATTGTAATTACACGCCCCTGTAAAACAGGGGCTGAAAAATTGGGCCTTAGCCCCTGGCATGATCATTGAGGAGGAAGAGGATAGTCACTCAGCATAACAGGATAGTCACTCAGCATCAGCATAGGCAGTCTTGAAGGGATCTGACATTTCAAAAAAAATTATTCGGTTACATCAGCATCAGGTGCTTGGTAGCTGGTGGTGATCTAAGACTGATTCATTTTTATGAAGGTCAGTCGATTGACCAAGTCGGTGGACAGGCGCACCCTGTGATCGGTTACAAAACCTCCAGCAGCACTGAATGTGCGTTCTGAAAGAATGCTGGATGCAGGATAGGCCAGTAGCTCAATTACATACTGTGCAAGCTCTGGCCAGTGATCCATCCTCAAGACCCAGTAACCCAGAGGATTTTCGGTGGGAAAGGTGTCCAAGTCAAATCTTGCCCCTAGGTATTCCTGCACCATGTAAAACAGACGCTGATGGTTGCTGGAACCGATCATACCTTGGTGCTGCGGACTAAAAAATTGTCTTAAAGCATCGGTCAGACGGCCACCTTCTCCACCGCTCCTTCTTTGACTGATTGAAGCCTCAGCAACACGTTGTCCAGGAACAGGAGTTTGTAACCTCCCAGTCTCTGGGAACGTGTTGCACAGACCTTTCTGCAAGGCCTCCCGAAGATGTGTCATCCTCTGCTCCCTCTGCGATGGCAAGATAAGGTCCGCAAACTTACCCTTGTTACGTGGATCAAGGAGAGTTGCCAGCCAGTATTGATCCCTCTCCTTGATACCACGAATGCGAGGATCCTTCCGCAGGCTTTGCAGGATCAGGGAGGCCATGCAGCGTAGGTTTGCTGAGGCATTCGGTCCAGAGTCCTCTGGGTCACTAAGGACGACATGATCCGCAGCCACCTCCTCCCAACCACGTAAAAGTCCATGGGTTTCTTGGGAATGTAAATGATCCCTTAAAGACTGCTGCTGATGCTGAGTGCCAGGCTCCACCTCCATGCTGACACAATCCTCCTTTTCCTCCTCCTCTTCCTGTGTGATCGGCGGGCACGCAGGAACACTGTCTGGATAAAGGGGGCATTGAGAGCTAAGGAAGTCCTCCTCTTCCTGCCTCTGTTCTTCCTCAAGTGCCCTGTCCATTATTTCACGCAGCGTGTGCTCCAACAGGTGGACAAGGGGGACAGTGTCACTGATGCATGCACTGTCACTGCTCACCATCCTCCTGGCCTCCTCAAATGCTGACAGGACAGTGCATGCATCCCTGATCATGGCCCACTGGCGTGGGGAAAAAAAACAAGCTCCCCTGACCCTGTCCTGGTGCCATAGTCGCACAGGTACTCATTGATGGCCCTCTGCTGCGTGTGCAGCCGCTGCCGCATGGCCAACGTTGAGTTCCACCTGGTGGGCATGTCACAGATTAGGCGGTTCTTGGGCAGGTTAAATTCCTTTTGGAGGTCTGCCAGCCGAGCACTGGCATTATATGACTTGCGGAAATGCACACAGACTTTCCTGGCCTGCCTCAGGACATCCTGTAAGCCCGGGTACCTGCCCAAGAATGGCTGCACCACCAAGTTAAGGACGTGAGCCAAACAGGGCACATGGGTCAGTTGTCCCTGTCGGAGGTCGGAGAGGAGGTTGGTGCCATTGTCGCAAACCACCATACCTGCCTTAAGCTAGCGTGGCATCAACCACCTCTGAACCTGCCCCTGCAGAGCTGACAGAATATCTGCCCCAGTGTGGCTCCTGTCCCCCAAGCACACCAGCTCAAGCACCGCATGGTATCTTTTGGCCTGAGTGCTTGCGTAGCCCCTTGAACGCCTACGGAGCACCGCTGGTTCTGACGTCAAATCAGCACAGAAAGAGGCCATGGAGGAAGAAGAAGAGGAGGGGGTGGAGGAGAGAGGTGTGGCAGAATCACCACTAGTAGTATTTTGGAGGCGTGGTGGCAGAACAACCTCCAACACTACTGCACCCTGCTCTGCATCCTTTACCAGCTGCCAGAAGAGTCACCCAGTGCGCGGTGAAAGATTGGTAACGTCCCTGTCCATGCCTGCTGGACCATGAGTCAGCGGTAATATGCAACTTACTGCTGACCGCCCTGTCCAGCAAGGCCAAGACATTGCCTTCCACATGCCGGTAGAGAGCCGGAATCGCCTTCCGTGAGAAAAAGTGGCATTTGGGAACCTGCCACTGAGGAACCGCTCATTCCAGAAGGGGGCAGAGTCTACCAACTGAAAAGGCAGCAGTTTAAGTGCTAGCAATTTAGCCAAGCTAGCATTCAACTGCTGGGCATGTGGATGGCTGGGAGCGAACTTCTTTTGGCGGTGCAGCAGCTGTGGCAGGGAAATTTGCCTGGTACAATCTGACGTCGGTGTACCAATAGCAGATTGCCCCCCAAGTACTTGGCTGTGACACACCTAATTCTACACCTTCATTCCTCTCAGTGCAGGTCTCAGAGAGGACTGAAGGTATAGTGGGGTTGGAGATCCCAGCTGATGAGGAGCAAGGAGAGGTCCTCTTTGTTCTTTGGTGTGGGTCTTTTAGGTACGCTTGCCAACGAACTGCATGGCAGGTCAACATATGTCTGGTCAAGCATGTGGTACCCAAGCGGGAGATGTTTTGGCCACGAGAGATACGCTTGAGACATATGTTGCAAATAGCAGCAGGGGGATCTAAAGCAATTGTCTCAAAAAAGGCCCAAACCAAAGAACTTTTGGAATAACGTGCAGAGACAGCAGCGCCCTGCACATGCGGAGCTCTGCGGTGTGATGCAGTCAGTGTGCTGCCCTTAAGCTGGCCCCTGGAGGGCATCCTGCCTCGTTGGTGATGTGCCTCCTCCTCCTCTCTCCTATCAGGCACCCACGTTGAGTCAGTGACCTCATCATCCCCTCCCTCCTCATCACTGGAGAAAAGCTGGGAGTATGCTGCAGCTGGGGGAACATGACTGCCAGATTGCTGTCCTTCTTGGGCACCCCCTCTCTCTGGGCTCACGTTACTGCCTTCCTCTAGCTGGGTACCATCATCGGAGACTTCAAAATGCTGGACATCCTCCTGGAGCATGTACCTAACACTGTGGTCAAACAGTTCGGGGGACTCCTCAGGAGGACATGGTGGGGCTAGTGAAGGAGTGACTGATGCCATTGAGCTGAGGGAAGAGGCCACGTTGGCAGCTGCTTTGCCAGACAAAGTACCCTGAGCCTGGGTGAGAGAGGATGAGGAGGATGAGGACGGCTTGGTCATTCACTCAACCAAGTCTTCCGCATGTTGCAGCTCAACACGGCCAGTTGCCGAAAAAAAGGGCAAGCGTGTCCCACGGCCACGTGCTGATGAGGATGCACCATCTCCACGACCAGCACTGTTGCCTCTAGACACAGAGCCTGCTTGCCCTCTTTTATTGGCTTGTGACTGTCTGCCTCTCCTTGTTGGCCTTCCAGACATACTAATGGCCTGCAGTGAGATGTAGCTGCACAAAGCTGGGATGTGTATATATACTGATACTGCAGCTAGCAGAATCAACTGCCTGCCTGTAGTATTATTAGTATGTGAACACCAGCAATTGTCTTCAGGTAGCTTTAGGTGCACACTGTGCAGAGGACACAGTACACTAGACATGTGCACAGCCAAAAAATTTGTTCATTTTCGTTTTCGTTTCATTCGTTTATTATTTTTTTCGTTTTTCGAGTCATTCGTTATGATCGCGATTCGTAAATTAGTTCATTCCTAAATGCATACATTCGTGAATTCGAACATTCATTCATTCGTACATTCGTTCATTGGTACATTCGTACATTTGTACATTTTTACATTTGTACATTCGTAAATTCGTACATTCGTAAATTCGTAAAATCGTACATTTGTAAATTAGAACATTCGGAGATTTGTAAATTCGAAGTTTGAAAATCCAAAAACCCGAAAATTCAAAAATCTGAAATAGTAACTAACTATTAAATTATAGGTATTGTAATTTCCTTTCAAATTTGACTGTAACAAATACAAATTCATCCGAAGTTACGAATTATCCAAAACGAATGCAGCATCTAAACAAATGGAACAGAACAAATTAATAATAAATAATAATAAAAGGTTGTTATTATTATTATTGTTATTTATTATTATTAATTCATTACATTCCATTCCGTTTTTTCGGATCATTCATAACTTCGGATAAATTTGTATGTGTTACGTTCACTAACAGCCAAATTTGAAAGGAAATTACAATACCTATAATTTAAAAGTTACTAGTAATTACTAATAGTGAAGTTATTATTAGTTAACTATTATTTCAGATTTCCGAATTTTCTAATTTACAAATTTATGAATTCACTAATTTACTAATGTACGAATGTACGAATGTACATTCGCAAATTGCTAATGTACGAATGTACGAATGCCCGAATTTACGAATGTCCAATTTTATCGAATTTACGAATATTCTGAAAAAAATTGTTAAACGGGTTTTTGTTATTTCGGATATTCCCGAATTAACGAATTTGTCGAAATTCGTTAAAAAACGGAACGAAACGAATTGCACATGCCTAGTAAATACTGTAGCTGCCTGCCTGTGGTATTAATAGGAGCAGAACAACAGCAATTTTCTTCAGGTAGCTTTAGGAGCACACTGTACAGAGGATGCAGTACACTAACTGTAAATACTGTAGATGCCTGCCTGTGGTATTAATAGGATCAGAAGAACGCCACCAATTTTATTGAGGTAGCTTTAGGTGCACACTGTGCAGAGGACACAGTACACTAACTGTAAATACAGTAGCTGCCTGCCTGTGGTATTAATATGGGAATAGAAGAACACCACCAATTTTTTTCAGGTAGCTTTAGGTGCACACTGTGCAGAGGACACAGTACACTAACTGTAAATACTGTAGCTGCCTGCCTGTGGTATTAATATAGGATCAGAAGAACACCACCAATTTCATTCAGGTAGCTTTAGGTGCACATTGTGCAGAGGACACAGTACACTAACTGTAAATAATGTAGCTAAGAAAAATGAGGGGAATAACTGCGCTACAGTGAAATACATAAACAATAACAATTATAGCCGCGATTCATCTATGTAACACAAACACAGTGAAATTAAATAAGAAAAAAAGGGGGGTTGAATCGCGTTAAAACAGATTGGTGATCATACACATCATCACCAAACCAAATATTTAGAACTAAGTGAAGAGTTCACCTTTAGTGTATACATAATATACAAAACACATGTCAAATGAATAATCAGTCCAAAAATAAAATGTTCAAAGTGATAATAAAAAGTCCATGTATAAAAAATAAATCACCCAAGTGATATGAAAATATCTTAAAACTTTTTTATCTTAGAACTTTTTTAAGATATTTTCATATCACTTGGGTGATTTATTTTTTATACATGGACTTTTTATTATCACTTTGAACATTTTATTTTTGGATTGATTATTCATTTGACATGTGTTTCGTATATTATGTATACACTAAAGGGGAACTCTTCACTGTAAATAATGTAGCTGCCTGCCTGTGGTATTAATAGGAGCAGAACAACAGCAATTGTCTCCAGGTAGCTTTAGGTGCACACTATGCAGAGGACGCACTACACTAACTGTAAATGCTGTAGCTGCCTGCCTGTGGTATTAATAGGATCAGAAGAACACCACTCATTTTCTTCAGGTAGCTTTAGGTGCACACTGTGCAGAGGACACAGTACACTAACTGTAAATACTGTAGCTGCTTGTCTGTGGTATTAATAGGAGCAGAACAACAGCAATTTTCCTCAGGTAGCTTTAGGTGCACACTGTGCAGAGGACGCAGTACACTAACTATAAATACTGTAGCTGCCTGCCTGTGGTATTAATAGGAGCAGAACAACAGCAATTGTCTCCAGGTAGCTTTAGGTGCACACTATGCGGAGGACGCACTACACTAACTGTAAATGCTGTAGCTGCCTGCCTGTGGTATTAATAGGATCAGAAGAACACCACTCATTTTCTTCAGGTAGCTTTAGGTGCACACTGTGCAGAGGACACAGTACACTAACTGTAAATACTGTAGCTGCTTGTCTGTGGTATTAATAGGAGCAGAACAACAGCAATTTTCCTCAGGTAGCTTTAGGTGCACACTGTGCAGAGGACGCAGTACACTAACTATAAATACTGTAGCTGCCTGCCTGTGGTATTAATAGAATCAGAAGAACACCACCAATTTTATTCAGGTAGCTTTAGGCTTTAGGTGCACACTGTGCAGAGGACACAGTACACGAACTGTAAATACTGTAGCTGCCTGCCTGTGGTATTAATAGGATCAGAAGAACACCACCAATTTTATTCAGGTAGCTTTAGGCTTTAGGTGCACACTGTGCAGAGGACACAGTACACGAACTGTAAATACTGTAGCTGCCTGCCTGTTGTATTAATATAGGATCAGAAGAACACCACCAATTTTATTCATGTAGCTTTAGGTGCACACTGTGCAGAGGACACAGTACACTAACTGTAAATACTGTAGCTGATTGTCTGTGGTATTAATAGGAGCAGAACAACAGCAATTTTCCTCAGGTAGCTTTAGGTGCACACTGTGCAGAGGACGCAGTACACTAACTATAAATACTGTAGCTGCCTGCCTGTGGTATTAATAGGATCAGAAGAACACCACCAATTTTATTCAGGCAGCTTTAGGCTTTAGGTGCACACTGTGCAGAAGGCACAGTGCACGAACTGTAAATACTGTAGCTGCCTGCCTGTGGTATTAATAGGATCAGAAGAACACCACCAATTTTATTCAGGTAGCTTTAGGCTTTAGGTGTACACTGTGCAGAGGACACAGTACACGAACTGTAAATACTGTAGCTGCCTGCCTGTTGTATTAATATAGGATCAGAAGAACACCACCAATTTTATTCATGTAGCTTTAGGTGCACACTGTGCAGAGGACACAGTACACTAACTGTAAATACTGTAGCTGCCTGCCTGTGGTATTAATAGGAGCAGAACAACAGCAATTGTCTCCAGGTAGTTTTAGGTGCACACTGTGCAGAGGACGGACTACACTAACTGTAAATACTGTAGCTGCCTGCCTGTGGTATTAATAGGATCAGAAGAACACCACTAATTTTCTTCAGGTAGCTTTAGGTGCACACTGTGCAGAGGACACAGTGCACTAACTGTAAATACTGTAGCTGCCTGCCTGTGGTATTAATAGGAGCAGAACAGCAGCAATTGTCTCCAGGTAGACTTAGGTGCACACTGTGCAGAGGACGCACTACACCAACTTATAATTACTACAGCTGCCTGTGGTACTGTACTAATAGGATCAGAAGAACACCACTAATTTTCTTCAGGTAGCTTTAGGTGCACACTGTGCAGAGGAAGCACTACACTAACTTGTAAATACTGCAGCTGCCTGCGGTACTATACTAATAGGATCAGAAGAACACCACTAATTTTCTTCAGGTAGCTTTAGGTGCACACTGTGCAGAGGACACACTACACTAACTGTAAATACTGTAGCTAATAGGACTAGTAGGATCAGAAGAACACCAGCAATTTTCCTCAGGTAGCTGTAAATATTGTAAAAACACCTGCCTGCCTGTCAGTAGTAGGAAGAGAATAACAGGAATGGATCTAGCTAAACTGAATACAATATATATATATATATATATATATATATATATACATACAACACCTAGGATGTATATATATACACAATACCATTTTAAGTGCAGCTTACTGACTTGCCTGCCTACTCTATCTAACTTAAATCAAATTACACTCTCTCTCTGTCTATCTATCTCTCTCTCAACACCGGAACACACTTCCACTCGAACATCGGGCTTATCCCTACTTACAAATAATTTTTTCTATTTGTTTGGGTTGGCGTGTGAAACCAGTCATGAAAGCGAGTCCAAAGTCCCTTTCATTTACTTTTTTCTTCTTAAAAAGATCCTCTCTTCATATCTCTTACTGCTAACCTTTAGAATTATAAACTTTTTCTTCAAATCTATCAGATAAAATCTTGGCCTGTATGTCATAATCCTCTTTTGTGGTGCAAATGGGTTTTACTCTCATAAATTGGCTTTTGGGAATTGCACTTAACCATCTTGGATGGTGGCAACTTCCCAGTGGAATGTAGCCATTCCTGTCCCCTTCCTTAAAATAAGTTTTGGTAAACAATTGGTGATCCTCCTTTAAAATTAGAAGATCCAAAAAATTAATGCTTTGCTGGTTGAATATTGCTGTGAATGAAATTCCATATCTGTTATTCCCAATTTCATCTAAAAATTGGAAAAAGGAATTTATTGGTATTTATTTTTATTTTCATTTTCATTTTTATTTATTTTAATTTTATTTTTTTTCCTTTTTGATTTTCAATTTTATTTTTATTTTCATTTTCATTTTAATTTTGTTTTCATTTTATTTTCATTTTTATTTTTATTTTTATTTTATTTTTATTTTCATTTTACTTTTATTTTTATTTATTTTTCTTTTTGATTTTGATTTTGATTTATTTTTATTTTATTTTATTTTGATTTTTGATTTTCATTTTTAATTTTATTTCTATTTCTATTTCTAATTTTTTATTAATTTTTTAAAAATCTGCAATTATTGAGTGAATTAATATTACATTTTAAATTGTAATGTTTTTATTAAAGAGATTGCTTGTATACATTTGTGATAGGGATTTGTCATGATGTAATGTTCTTACTTGAACTGACGTCAGTTGGAACAATTAGCACTATAGGAATCATGTAAGGAACCTATATCCAACCAATATCATGGCCGTCAGTCTCCCTCATGGGAATCAACCATGTGGTAGAGGAATGAGAAAATGAGAGCTGTTTGCAGGTCTGAGCATGCTCAGTTGTGCTGGCACCTAGTTGTACAAAAATGGGGAATTTATCTCTTTTCAGACTTTTAAAGATATTTCAGTGTAGAAATCATTTTTTCACACAGTTTAAAAGCAGATTATCATTAAGCAATATACTGCATATTTCAGTACCATTTAGGCAATTATATCATGCTCTAAACATTGTTTCCATGTGCACTACTCCAGGTTTCAGCAGAGTAAGGGTTTGGGCGCTATTTGTTTTCAGGGAACTATAGTAAATTCGATTTTGGGAGTATTTTTTTACCAGCGCTATAGTAAATATTTGCGCTAATTAGCGGTAATTTGCAGTAATTCACGCTAATTAGCACTGCAGCACTATAGTAAATGACCCCCATAGTGTATATCTAAGTGTTTGGCACCTTCTCTGTGCACTGTTGCATTTAAGTGTGGGTATACATATGCTCATGAGCCCACCTACCTGCCTGTAATGTGATGCGCACACAGATGCACCAGGGCAGGCTCCAGGATTTGTATAAATGCACATGAAGGAGTGACCACATGGTTCCAGCTGCTAATGTTACTGCATCCATGGCAGGAGGGCCACCAAACACTAAAATGTTCACATGTTCTGCTAAAGAGGACAATTTATTTTAGCAAGGATTACTTATTACACCTGAGTAAATTCACTGTAAGTAATTTTTGTTTATCAATACTTGTGTCCCTTGCAAAAAAAACAACTAAAAACACATACGTCAGGAGTATTTAACACACTTACAATAATACCTTTGGTGCACTATGGAAAATCTAGCCTACAATAGCAATGTATTTGCATTCTGCTTTGCCTACTATAAAATAAGATCTGCCATGTTGAAACTGGGCCAAAAAAGCAAGAGGACAAAGGACTAGTCACTGGTATTTCCTGTAGTCTCCCTGCAGCTGCTGTTTTCCCATTTCTGTGTAGCGCCCTCCTAGGTAGGTGCTAGAGTGAGTGTATATTGTTTTTGGTTTCTCTGATTAACAGGGAGAAAGCTAGGAAAATTTATGTGCTGTCTGTTTAACAGAGGCTGTGATTGATTAGAAGAGTTTGCTCAATGTTCTCTGGTGCTGCTCATGTTGTCTTGAGACATTTCACACTGGTCTAGTAGATATGGAATGTACTGGAGGGTGGGTGGAAACCATGCAGATAAGAGCATGAATGCAGCCCTAGCCAATTAAAAGGGGAGGTGCCCCCAAGCATGCTTTGTGACTGTATTTATATTTGATGAGAACATGGGCTCTGGCTCTTCCTTCTAGGTGGAGAGGTCCAGGTGGGGAGGGGACTGCTGCCTCTCCCCAAGCGTAGGCTGCCATGTGACCTCAGGTGGGGGACCTGGAGGGCATGAAACATTGAAGATGTAACCCATAATTCTTCTGAGAGCTGACTGAAGGAGGATGTCCATGAATCCTGTTTGGTACTGCTGAGGAAGACTGCCTCTGGTGCTTCAGGAGCAGTGGCAGTGTGTCCATTGAGGGCGCAGGAGTGCTGCCCCCTCTTTCCTGCACCCGTCAATCTCCAATAGATAGATTCATGCATTGCATAAATCTATCTATTGTCACCGCTGCCGCCCCCTATTTAGGTGTCCAGCCCCTTGTCGGCCGCCGGGCATCTGAATTACAGTGGCGGGGGTGTTTTTGGAAGTGCCTGATTAGAGCCATCGGCTCTAATAGGCATCCTGATTAGAGCCATGGGCTCTAATAGGCTTCCAAATTGGTAAACAGCGGGCTCACTGCTGTGCGTTCGCTGTTTACACAGTGTTGTGTTAGGGAATCAAATAAATCGCTTCCCTAACACTAACCCACCTCTCAGCCAATCAGGTGCACCAGGTCTGGTTACCTGTCATATGATTGGCCTGAAGCGACAGGCGATGTGATTGGATGCCTATCAGGCATCCAATCATAGCAGAAGAGAACAGGAGAAGACATCGAGGACTCGGAGGGAGCGTGGAGGACAGCGCTGACCCGAGACAGGTAAGTGCTGGGGGGGGGGCACACTGGCAGCAATTGATGGGGCAAACTGGCGGCAATTGATGGGGAAAACTGGCGGCAATTGATGGGCACACTGGTGGCAATTGATGGGGCAAACTGGCGGCAATTGATGGGGAAAACTGGCAGCAATTGATGGGGCAAACTGGCGGCAATTGATGGGGCACACTGGTGGCAATTGATGGGGCACACTGGCAGCAATTGATGGTTACAGTAGCTGCGTTTGATGGCACAGTGGTGACAATTTATGGGTACAGTGGCTGCGTTTAATGGCATAGTGGCAGCGTTTAATGGGCACAGTGGTGGCAATTTATGGGTAGAGTGGCTGCATTTGATGGCACAATGGCTGCATTTGATGGACACAGTGGCTGTGTTTGATGGCACAGTGGCTGCGTTTGATGGCACAGTGGCTGCGTTTGATGGGCAGCGTGGCTGCGTTTGATGGCACAGTGGCTGCGTTTGATGGCACAGTGGCTGCGTTTGATGGGCACAGTGGCTGTGTTTGATGGTCACAGTGAGGCTGCAATTGATGTTTTTTTTTTTTTCAGTTTCTTTGTGCCCCCCCAAAAAATTTTGAGCACCAGCCACCACTGTTCAGGAACCTTGTAAGTACAGACCCCCCAAAGAGGATCCCAGGGACTTGCGCTGCTAACTCCCCCCTGGTGCTAGAAATCAGTTGCTGGGTGTAAGCTAGAGAGGACACTGGCTAGTGTCTTGAAGAGGCAAATTTCACTGAGTTCCTTCTGCTACAAAAGGAATTTGTAGCAGTCCCTGGTTGTTGCTTACTACACAAACTACTACTTTCTAAGGGACTGAGATTTCCTAGTCCTTAAGGGGCTTTTGCATTTTTCATCTTAAGAGACTGTCAGTGTCCGGAAAAGAGGACAGTTCAAGACAGTGTACATAGGGAGGAAGTTGTCCCTGGTTTTTATTCTTTGATTTAAGTTGGGCATCCCATACATTCCTTCACCCCATCCAAGTTGTTACCCCTAATAAAACATACAAACAAAGCCAAGGGACTGAATTCTTGAGTCTGGATGCAAGCTGGGAATGCGTGACGCCTGGCTGTGCAGGGGGTAGTGCTACATATAAATCCCAAGGAACAGGATGTGAACTGCTATTTTCATGAAAAGAGTTTAAAACAAAAAGTATATTTTTTTCAGGGAACTGCTTAGGCAATATTACATTTCCTCTGAAATGGTAAATGTTCACTTTTTGAGTTCAGATCCGCTCTATGGGTGACGTTTAAGTTAATTTTTCTATAGCATTCTTCACATCAATCAGTACAATGTTTGAGCTTCTAGTTCAAACATAAAAATACACCTACAGACTAACATACAGTGAGCCAAAGTTAGGATTTTGTGGAGGAAAGGGGGCTTTGAAATGAACATATCAGGTTTCCCCCAAACCAATAAACATTTTAAGTGCAGGAAGAATAAAACATAAGCACAGTGTATATCAATATTTCTGCACGGCAAGTCATTCCTAATACAACGTAACCATTTTTTTCTTTGCCTTGCACAACATTTTTTTTCAGAAAATATACAGAATAGTGTAACATTGTGTGGGGTTCTGGCTTTCACTGCAAAAACATTTTCTAATCATTTTCGTTGTTCCAAAATATCCCAGCAGATAAAGTGTCATTGTCTACCTTGTAAAATCCTGGCATCGATTATACTGCTCAAACCTTCAGAGGGTGAGAAAACGCAGGAAGGGCAGGTAATTTAATGTTGTATTCTGTGATTGTAGCTTGTCCTGGATGACTGGACCTGTGGTGGAAATGGTAGTGTAATCTGTCCCTGTAGGATAAGAAAATTTGCTGTTTAAAAGAAAGGAAAGAAAGTAAAAAAAAAAACTGTAAAAAGTGCACCGTTTTGGCTGCGTGCAAAGACAAGCAGCCCTGGAGGTTTGTTTTTTTTTACTTGGTAAAATGCCTTTTTTTCTCTCTAAGAAATAGGCCTCTGGAGAGGATGTGTGCAAGACAGCTCTGCATTTTTTTCTTCACAAGTACCAGAAGGGAACAGAACAGTTCTGCCATTGTAAGCTGTCTTGGATACTGTCGGGGAGAAACAGGGGAAAATGAGCAGGTGTTTAAAAAAAATTAACGAGGATATGTCATGGGTTTGAAGTGTCTGAAGGGAAATTGAGCTGTTACTTTCAATTCTTCATCAAGCTGTCTCTCTGATGGAATACAGTCATACCCACTTAAATAAGGGAAGGAAGTATAGTGTTTTTGGTAGACACCCTTATTAAAAGGATGTAAAATGCAAAGTTTTGTACACATGCAAGGCTCCCAACTGTCCCACATTTGGAGGGGTGGTCCCTCTTTTCAGATCTAATCCCTCTGCCCCTTGTACAGCCTTAGTTATCCCTCTTTTTGGTCTGATGTGTACATCTCTACACAAAAAGTAGTATTTCATGACCAAAAGTGTAATGTTGCACAAAATCTTCCATCCAACCTCTATAATACTGCATTTGTTATTTTAAAAAGCCAATATAAAGGAAGAATAGAGGTTAAAAAAAGCATTTGTTGGGTTTAGCTATTTTTTATTTACTATAACTCCGAAAAATGATCCTGCAGTCCCAGAAAATAGCTCCCAATTAAGGCCAATTAAGACTTCAACTCTCAGAAACTGTGCGCTATTGCAAATGGAAAGCAGCGCTATTGCAAACATGCCTGTCAGATCACATATGTGGGAATAGTGGTAGTCAATGGGGTTCGAACCTGCAAAATCCAAAGTTCTCACTGAAGGCTTGTATATGCAAGTTCTTTACCATAAAAAGTGTATGGGGACCTGGGTCATGCCCCAGGCAACATGTATCAATTGTGAAAAATGTCTCTAAATCGGCAGTTTTTTCAGGAGCAGTGATTTTAGTAATGCTTAAAGTGAAACAATAAAAATTAAACATTTCTTTAAATATTATGCCTGGGGGGTGTCAATAGTATGCCTGTAAAGTAGCACACCTTTCCTGTGTTTATTACTGTACAACAGCAAAATTACATTTCTAAAGAAAAAAATGTAATTCAAAATTGCTCACGGCTGTAATGAATTCCCGGTTCCCGGCAATATAGAGTAAAAATCAAAGAAAAAAACGGCGTAGGTTCCCCCACCAGTCCATACCAGGTCCCTTGAGTCTGGTATAGATATTAAGGGGAACTCCACGCCAAAATTTTAAAAAAATGGCGTAGGGGTCCCTCCAAAATCCATACCAAACCCTTATCTGAGCAAGCAGCATGGCAGAACAGGAAAGGGAAGGCACGAGTGAATCCCCCCCCCCTCCTGAACCATACCAGGCCACATGCCCTCAACATGGGGAGGGTGCTTTGGGTCCCCAAAGCACCTTGTCCTCATGTTGATGGGGACAAGGGCCTCATCCTCACAACCCTTGCCCGGTGGTTGTGGGGGTATGCGGGCAGGGGGCTTATCAGAATCTGGAGGTGGGGTTATTTTTATTTTGGCTTGGGGTTCCCCTTAAAGTCCATACCAGATCCGAAGGGAGGGGGGACACCCTCTGCTGTTTTTTTCCTTATTTTTGAATAGCTGGATTTTTGGAATTCCACACCATAATATTATTGATTAATTACATCCCATTGCATGCATTTGAAGAGTTAAAATGATGGAATAAACCAAACTGATGTGCATTCGCTAATTATGCTGCTGAGTACAATGTACATTTTCAGGAAGTGATACCATTGGTGGGATTCACACCCATCGCTTGAACCTTTGAAGGAAGCAGGGTATACCACTACACTATGGAGCTAAGCACAATCATACACAGAAAATACTATTATTAATGTTTGATTCTTTTCATTCTACACAATAATGTTTTGCATTTGAGGCATTATTATTATGGTACCAACCATGCTCATTTGCCATTGGCTATTGGGTAGGGATGAGCCGAACACCCACTGGTTCGGTTTGCACCAGAAATTGCGAACAGGCTAAAAATTTGTGTGAACACCGTTAAAGTCTATGGGACACGAACATGAAAAATCAAAAGTGCTCATTTTAAAGGCTTATATGCAAGTTATTGCCATAAAAAGTATATTGGGACTTCGAGTCCTGCCCCAGGGGACATGTATCAATGCCAAAAAAAGTTTTAAAAATGTCTGTTTTTTTTCAGGAGCAGTGATTTTAATAATGCTTAAAGTGAAACAATAAAAATGAAATATTCCTTTAAATATCATGCCTGAGGGGGTGTCCTTAGTATACCTATAAAGTAGCGCATTTTTCCCATGTTTAGAACAATACCACAGCAAAATTACATTTCTAAAGGAAAAAATGTCTTTTAAAACTGCTTGCGGCTGTAATGTATTTTCGGATCCTGGCAATATAGATAAAAAATCATTGAAAAAAAACGACGCGATTTCCCCCAGTCCATTACCAGGCCCTTTAGGTCTGGCATGGATATTAAGGAGAACCCCACATCAAAATAAAAAAAAAACTGCGTGGGGGTCCCCCAAAATCCATACCAGGCCCTTCAGGTCTTGTATGGATATTAAGGGGAACCCTGCGCCAAAATTTGAAAAACAAAAATGGTGTGGGGTCCTCTCCAAAATCCATACCAGACCCTTATCTGAGCACGCAACCTGGCAGGTCGCAGGAAAAGAGGGGGGACGAGAGAGTGCCCCCCCTCCTGAACCGTACCAGGCCACATGCCCTCAACATGGAGAGGGTAATTGGTGTCCTCCAAAAACACCTTGTCCCCATCATGGGGACAAGGGCTTCATCCCCACAACCCTTGCCTGGTGGTTGTGGAGATCTGCGGGCGGGGGGCTTATTAGAATCTGGGGGCCCCCAGATCCTGGCCCCCTCCCTTGTGAGTGGGTATCGGGTACATCATACCCCTACCCATTCACCAAAAAAAGCAGTGAAATGTGATAAAAAACAATAGCCAGTTTTTGACAATTCCTTTATTGTAAAATAGCTCTGAGTAGTATTCTCCCCCGAGCCGTGTCTCTCGCCATCATCTTCTCCTGATACTGTCTCTCCCACCATCATCTTCTGTCGCCGTCTTCTGTCGACACCGCCTACTTCTTCCATCGCTGTGTTCTTCCTTCGTTGTGTTGTCCCCCACTGTCTGGCGTCTCTTACACAGCCATGGGGAGTGACCATCCGTTGACGTCACACGGAGAGCCCGCCCCCTTTATTTTTGTAAAAAAAATGGATCCCTCAACGGATGGTCACGCCCCATGGCTGTGTAAGAGATGCTAGACAGCGGGGGACAACACAATGGAGGAAGACGGCAGCAAGGAAGAACACGGCGGTGAGGAAGAACACAGCAGCGGGAGAGATGGCGACAGAAGATGACGGCAGGAGAGACAGCACCAGGAGAAGATGACGGCGAGAGACACGGCTCAGGGGAGAAGACCACTCAGAGCTATTTTACAATAAAGGAATTGTCAAAAACCGGCTATTGTTTTCTGTCGCATTTCACAGCTCTTTTTTGGTGAATGGGTAGGGGTACGATGTATCCGATACGCATTCACATAGGGGGGGCCAGGATCTGGGGGCCCCCCTTATTAAAGGGGCTTCCAGATTCTGATAAGCCTCCTGCCCGCAGACCCCCACATCTACCGGGCAAGGGTTGTGGGGATGAGGCCCTTGTCCCCATCAACATGGGGACAAGGTGTTTCGGGGACCCCCAAAGCACCCTCCCCATGTTGAGGGCATGTGGCCTGGTACGGTTCAGGATGGGGGCGCTCTCTCATCCACCCTCTTTTCCTGCGGCCTGCCAGATTGCATGCTCGGATAAGGGTCTGGTATGGATTTTGTGGGGGACCCCACGCCATTTTTTTAAACTTTTGGCGTGGTATTAGACCCAAAGGGCCTGGTATAGACAGGGGGTTTGGACCCCATGCATTTTTTTTGCATTTCTTTTGCACTGGCTATTTTTTTTATTTTCAGTGGGGAAGCCGCTGACAGCTGATGACTCATTGGTTGTTAAGGACATGGCAGCTGGCTTCCCGGCCAGCAACCAGCTATAGACAGTGTGAAAATAATAACCGCAAAACACAAAATCGCATCACAAACGCAACAGTTGCATTTCTGGTGAGGTTCCATTGAAATCTATTACCCGCAAATTACGACCATTTCCAAAAATGTACTGGCCGTAAAATGCATAGATTTGAACTAGTACCATAGGAAACCATGTTAAATGGACTGTGGAGTGTTTCTGCAAATTGCAAAACGCACTAAAAAATGCATAGGTGTGAACCTAGGGTCTGGGCCAGTTCACACTGGAGCGATACAGGAACCCTGCGAATCCAGTGCGGTTTCCCGCATCACATACAACTCGCAGGCAGTTCACACTGCCATATGCAAACTGCTGGGAGTGTCAGTAGAAAGCTAATGACACTCCCGAATCAGTTTGCATATCGCAGAGCAACTTCAAATTCAGATAACACCCATGCGATTCGATTCTGCTGCGGACCAAAAAAGGGTCCTGTGCGAGTTTGAATCTGTATGGCTGATTTTGCATCACACAGACATCGTATGTGATTTGCACTGCAGTGCGGGGCAAATCACATCAGATGTCTGACAGCACAGCAGTGTGAACCGGCCCTAAGGCCGCTTTCACACTTTTGTGACTTGTCCTGCGACTCCTGCATCCATAGACTACACTGGCATTGCTTCAAGTCACAACAAATTTGCGGCAAAAAGCACTGCAAAATCGCAGGACTTTCAGGTCGCACAAGTGTGAAAGGGGCCTTATGGACCTCAAGTTATATTAAAAGTCGGCCAAGTGTGAAAGGAACCTAATGCGATTCATTGGTAACACCTTTGAATTAGGCCCCATTTGCACTTGTGTGACCAATGCCTGTGTAATCTTGCGGTATATGGACCTCAAGTCGCATCAAAGTCAAACCAAAGTAGTGCAGGGACGAATTTCACCCACTTGCAGGATGCACAAGTGAGAATAAGGCCTAATTCAAAGGTATTATTTATGAATCCCATTCACACTGCTGCGACTGAAAGTCACACTATTTTGCTGCCACTTTGCTGCTGCAACTTGGCCCCAACTTCTGGGACTCCCTGTGTAATATTGCGCCTTATGTACCTCAAGTCACATGAAAGTCACACCAAAGTAGTATAGGGACTACTTTAAAGTTGTTGCAACTTGAAGTAGCACAGATATGAATGGTTATCATTGAGAATCATGGGGTACAACTTGTCATGCAACTCTGAGGTCCAAATTTGCTGGAACAGTCGCCATACTGTGAAACAAGTCATATATATATTGTAATAGAAAGGAGCTCTCATTTATATTTGCATTGTCCTTACTGATTTACATCAGCAGAACAAATGCAGGAAGTGATGTGTGAACATGGGCCAGAAGCAAATGTGTGGGGATGCCAAATAAATCAATGAACCCCACCCACACCAAATCTAACTATCACACCCACCCCCACATTGAGTAAGCACAAGTACATATCCTACACTTACCCAATGAACAGCACCTCCTCTTTGCTACAGAGGGACCTCGCCATGTCCTCCTATATGGAGATCCTGACCAGCACAGGAACTTCCGCGTGATTACAATGACTTATTTCTGGGTCAGAAGGTGAAACCACGCTCTTTTGATCGCAGCTGCAAATATTTGATCGCAACCACAATTACAATTTTTATATTTTTGTTTATTTGCAGATATGCAAATCTGTATTTCTACATATAATGATATTTGAAGGTAAACTTAAAGGGAGTTTGATAAGAAATGGTCATCCTGGGATAGCAGAAGCTGAATTACAAAGGTCCAGTTTGAACCCTGGTTCACACTGATAGTGGGAGGAAATCATGCACGTTCAACTGAACTCACACGATTTCATTCCCGCATGTCAGTCCCGACTGCGGGGGGAATTTCAGAGACATCTGTGCAGGTTTCCGCACTGATGTCAATAAAAAAAAAAAAAAAGAAGAAATCGCACCCTGAAGTTGCCAAAAAGTAGTACAGAAACTACTTTTGGACATTGCGGCGCCGCACCAATTAGAATGGTGCAATTGCCACCGATTTGACATGTCAAAGGGCATGTCAAATTTCACTAATGTGAATCAGGGCTGACACATACAACACTGCCTATCCATCAGCTGAATTTATTACCTGCAATTCTCCACAGCTGTTATATATAAAGATTCCACCTTTATCATTTACTTGCAGGTATGCTGAAGAGTAGGGATGAGCCGAACACCCCCCGGTTCGGTTCGCACCAGAACCCGCGAACGGACCGAAAGTTCGCACGAACGTTAGAACCCCATTGACGTCTATGGGACTCGAACGTTCGAAATCAAAAGTGCTCATTTTAAAGGCTAATTTGCATGGTATTGTCCTAAAAAGGGTTTGGGGACCCGGGTCCTACCCCAGGGGACATGTATCAATGCAAAAAAAACTTTTAAAAACGGCCGTTTTTTCGGGAGCAGTGATTTTAATGATGCTTAAAGTAAAAAAAAAAAGTGAAATATTCCTTTAAATATCGTACCTGGGGGGTGTCTATAGTATGCCTGTAAAGTGACGCGTGTTTCCCATGTTTAGAACAGTCCCTGCACCAAATGTCATTTTTAAAGGAAAAAATCTCATTTAAAACTGCTTGCGGGTTTAATGTCATGTCGGGTCATGGCAATATGGATGAAAATCAGTGAGACAAACGGCATGGGTACCCCCCAGTCCATTACCAGGCCCTTTGGGTCTTGTATGGATATTAAGGGGAACCCCGCACCCAAATTAAAATAAGGAAAGGTGTGGGGCCACCAGGCCCTATATACTCTGAACAGCAGTGCAAACAAGACAGGGACTGTAGGTTTGTTGTTAAGTAGAATCTGTTTGTAATTTTGAACATTTTTAACGTGTTTAGCTCCAGCCAAAAAATCTTTTCTAAGCTTTTTGGAAAACATAGGGAAGGGTTATCACCCCTGTGACATTTGTTTTGCTGTCTTTCCTCCTCTTCAGAAGATTTCACCTCACTTTTTTGTCCCAATGAAAAATGTTTTTTGAAAATTTGGGTTTTTTTGTGGAACAAGGATTGGAAAGCATCAGTGGAAAGGAGAAATTGTTTTCCCATATTAACTCTTACAGGAGAGAATTTCCCTTCCTAGGGGTAGATTTCATCTCACTTCCTGTTGTCTCCTTCCGTTTGCAAGTAGGAGTCATTTGTAAGTTAGATGTTTGAAAGTAGGGTCCTGCCCTATATACTCAGCAGAAATTTGGGCCTTAGGTATTGCTGTGGCCACAACACTGTAAGCCCTCACAGGGCCCTGCTGTGAAATATTAGATCAAGAATTGTAATTACATGCCCCTGTTGAACAGGAGCTGAAAAATTAGGCCTTAGGCACTGGTGCTGGTGCCACAACACTGCAACCCCTCACAGACACTCTAGTTGGAACGCAGGAATGAGCCCTGCTGCAAAGTATTGCTTCAAAAATTGTAATTACACGCCCCTGTTAGACAGGGGCAGAAAAATTGGGCCTTAGGCACTGGTGCTGGTGCCACAACACTGCAACCCCTCACAGACACTCTAGTTGGAACGCAGGAACGAGCCCTGCTGCAAAGTATTGCTTCAAAAATTGTAATTACACGCCCCTGTTAGACAGGGGCAGAAAAATTGGGCCTTAGGCACTGGTGCTGGTGCCACAACACTGCAACCCCTCACAGACACTCTAGTTGGAACGCAGGAACGAGCCCTGCTGCAAAGTATTGCATCAAAAATTGTAATTACACGCCCCTGTTAGACAGGGGCAGAAAAATTGGGCCTTAGGCACTGGTGCTGGTGCCACAACACTGCAACCCCTCACAGACACTCTAGTTGGAATGCAGGAACGAGCCCTGCTGCAAAGTATTACATCAAAAATTGTAATTACACGCCCCTGTTAAACAGGGGCTGAAAAATTGGGCCTTAGGCACTGGTGGTGGCGCCCAGAACCAAAAATGTTCTTACAAGCTATCAGCGTGATGATTGAGGAGGAAGAGGATAATTACTCAGGGATAGTCACTCAGCATCAGCATAGGCAGTCTTTGAAGGGATCTGAGATTTCAAAAAAAATTATTCGGTTACATCAGCATCAGGTGCTTGGTAGCTGGTGGTGATCCAAGACTCATTCATTTTTATGAAGGTCAGCCGATCGACCGAGTCGGTGGACAGACGCACCCTGTGATCGGTTACCACGCCTCCAGCAGCACTGAATGTGCGTTCCGAAAGAACGCTGGATGCAGGACAGGCCAGTAGCTCAATTGCATACTGTGCAAGCTCTGGCCAGTGATCCATCCTCAAGACCCAGTAACCCAGAGGATTTTCGGTGGGAAAGGTGTCCAAGTCTGATCTTGCCCCTAGGTATTCCTGCACCATATAAAACAGACGCTGGCGATGGTTGCTGGAACCGATCATACCTTGGGGCTGCGGACCAAAAAATTGTCTGAACGCATCGGTCAGACGGCCACCTTCTCCACCGCTCCTTCTTTGACTGACCGAAGCCTCAGCAACACGTTGTCCAGAAACAGGAGTTTGTAACCTCCCAGTCTCTGGGAACGCGTTGCACAGACCTTTCTGCAAGGCCTCCCGAAGATGTTTCATCCTCTGCTCCCTCTGCGATGGCAAGATAAGGTCCGCAACCTTACCCTTGTAACGTGGATCAAGGAGGGTTGCCAGCCAGTATTGGTCCTTCTCCTTGATACCACGAATACGAGGATCCTTACGCAGGCTTTGCAGGATCAGGGAGGCCATGCAGCGTAGGTTTGCTGAGGCATTCGGTCCGGAGTCCTCTGGGTCACTAAGAACGACATGGTCCGCAGCCACCTCCTCCCAGCCACGTACAAGTCCATGTGTTTCTTGGGACTGATCCCTTAAAGACTGCTGCTGATGCTGAGTGCCAGGCTCCACCTCCATACTGACACAATCTTCCTCCTCCTCCTCTTCCTCCTCGTCCTCTTCCTGTGTGATCGGCGGGCACGCAGGAACACTGTCTGGATAAAGGGGGCCTTGAGAGCTAAGGAAGTCCTCCTCTTCCTGCCTCTGTTCTGCCTCAAGTGCCCTGTCCATTATTCCACGCAGCGTGTGCTCCAACAGGTGGACAAGGGGGACAGTGTCACTGATGCATGCACTGTCACTGCTCACCATCCTCGTGGCCTCCTCGAATGGTGACAGGACAGTGCATGCATCCCTGATCATGGCCCACTGGCGTGGGGAAAAAAAACCAAGCTCCCCTGACCCTGTCCTGGTGCCATAGTCGCACAGGTACTCATTGATGGCCCTCTGCTGCGTGTGCAGCCGCTGCAGCATGGCCAACGTTGAGTTCCACCTGGTGGGCATGTCACAGATTAGGCGGTTCTTGGGCAGGTTAAACTCCTTTTGGAGGTCCGTCAGCCGAGCACTGGCATTATATGACCGGCGGAAATGCACACAGACTTTCCTGGCCTGCCTCAGGACATCCTGTAAGCCCGGGTACCTGCCCAAGAACCGCTGCACCACCAAGTTAAGGACGTGAGCCAAACAGGGCACATGGGTCATTTGTCCCTGTCGGAGGGCAGAGAGGAGGTTGGTGCCATTGTCGCAAACCACCATTCCTGCCTTAAGTTGGCGTGGCGTCAACCACCTCTGAACCTGCCCCTGCAGAGCTGACAAAACCTCTGCCCCAGTGTGGCTCCTGTCCCCCAAGCACACCAGCTCAAGCACCGCATGGCATCTTTTGGCCTGCGTACTTGCGTAGCCCCTTGAACGCCTACGGAGCACCGCTGGTTCCGAGGAAGAGGCCATAGAGGAAGAAGAAGAGGAGGGGGTGGAGGAGAGAGGTGTGTCACAATCAGCATTTTGGAGGCGTGGTGGCGGAACAACCTCCAACACTACTGCACCTTGTCCTGCATCCTTCCCAGCTGCCAGCAGAGTCACCCAATGCGCCGTGAAACTTAGGTAACGTCCCTGTCCATGCCTGCTGGACCATGAGTCAGCGGTAATATGCACCTTACCGCTGACCGCCCTGTCCAGCGAGGCATGGACATTGCCTTCCACATGCCGGTAGAGAGCCGGAATCGCCTTCCGTGAGAAAAAGTGGCGTTTGGGTACCTGCCACTGAGGAACCGCACATTCCACAAACTCACGGAAGGGGGCAGAGTCTACCAACTGAAAAGGCAGCAGTTGAAGTGCTAGCAATTTTGCCAAGCTAGCATTCAACCGCTGGGCATGTGGATGGCTGGGAGCAAACTTCTTTCGGCGGTGCAGCAGCTGGGGCAGGGAAATTTGCCTGGTACAATCTGACGTCGGTGTACCAAAAGCAGATTGCCCACAAGTACTTGGCTGTGACACACCTAATTCTACACCTTCATTCCTCTCACTGCAGGTCTCAGAGAGGACTGAAGGTCTAGTGGGGTTGGAAATCTCAGCTGATGAGGAGCAAGGAGAGATCCTCTTTGTTCTTTGGTGTGGGTCTTTTAGATACGCTTGCCAACGAACTGCATGGCAGGTCAACATATGTCTGGTCAAGCATGTGGTACCCAAGCGGGAGATGTTTTGGCCACGCGAGATACGCTTGAGACATATGTTGCAAATAGCAGCGGTGCGATCTGATGCACTCGTCTCAAAAAAGGCCCACACCAAAGAACTTTTTGAATAACGCGCAGAGACTGCAGCGCCCTGCACATGTGGAGCTTTGGGGTGTGATGCAGTCAATGTGCTGCCCTTAGGCTGGCCCCTGGAGGGCATCCTGCCTCGTTGGTGATGTGCCGCCGCCTCCTCCTCCTCCTCCTCCTCCTCTCTCCTATCAGGCACCCACGTTGAGTCAGTGACCTCATCATCCCCTCCCTCCTCATCACTGGAGCAAACCTGGCAGTATGCTGCAGCAGGGGGAGCATGACTGCCAGATTGCTGTCCTTCTTGGGCACCCCCTCTGTCCGTGCTCATGTTACTGCCTTCATCGAGCTCAGTATCGTCATCAGAGCCTTCCAAACGCTGGGCATCCTCCTGGAGCATGTACCCAACACTGTGGTCAAACAGTTCGAGGGAATCCTCATGAGGACATGGTGGAGCTAGGGAAGGAGTCACTGATGACATTGAGCTGAGGGAAGAGGCCGCTGCTTTGCCAGACAAAGCACCCTGGGCATGGGTGAGAGAGGATGAGGAGGATGAGGACGGCTTGGTCATCCACTCGACCAAGTCTTCCGCATGTTGCGGCTCAACACGGCCAGCTGCCGAAAAAAAGGCCAAGCGTGTCCCATGGCCACGTGCTGATGAGGATGCACCGTCTCCACGACCAGCACTAGACACAGAGCCTGCTTGCCCTCTCTTATTGGCTTGTGACTGTCTGCCTCTCCTTCTTGGCCTTCCAGACATACTAATGGCCTGTAGCTGCACTAAGCTGGGATAGAACACCTGTAATTTTCTTCAAGTAGCTTTATATACTGTAACCAGACAAGCCTGCCTGTCAGTAGGAAGATAACAGGAACGGATCTAGCTGAACACTGTGAGCAGGACGCACTGTACTAAATGTAAATAGTCTAGCTGCCTGACCGTGGTACTAATAGGATCAAATAGAACACCTGTAATTTTCTTCAGGTAGCTTTATATACTGTAACCAGACAAGCCTGCCTGTCAGTAGGAAGATAACAGGAACGGATCTAGCTGTACACTGTGAGCAGGACGCACTTTACTAAATGTAAATAGTCTAGCTGCCTGACCGTGGTACTAATAGGATCAAATAGAACACCTGTAATTTTCTTCAGGTAGCTTTATATACTGTAACCAGACAAGCCTGCCTGTCAGTAGGAAGATAACAGGAACGGATCTAGCTGAACACTGTGAGCAGGACGCACTGTACTAAATGTAAATAGTCTAGCTGCCTGACCGTGGTACTAATAGGATCAAATAGAACACCTGTAATTTTCTTCAGGTAGCTTTATATACTGTAACCAGACAAGCCTGCCTGTCAGTAGGAAGATAACAGGAACGGATCTAGCTGAACACTGTGAGCAGGACGCACTGCACTAAATGTAAATAGCAGGAACGGATCTAGCTGAACACTGTGAGCAGGACGCACTGCACTAAATGTAAATAGCAGGAACGGATCTAGCTGAACACTGTGAGCAGGACGCACTGCACTAAATGTAAATAACAGGAACGGATCTAGCTGAACACTGTGAGCAGGACGCACTGCACTAAATGTAAATAGCAGGAACGGATCTAGCTGAACACTGTGAGCAGGACGCACTGCACTAAATGTAAATAGCAGGAACGGATCTAGCTGAACACTGTGAGCAGGACGCACTGCACTAAATGTAAATTGCAGGAACGGATCTAGCTGAACACTGTGAGCAGGACGCACTGCACTAAATGTAAATAGTCTAGAAGATAACAGGAACGGATCTAGCTGAACACTGTGAGCAGGACGCACTGCACTAAATGTAAATAGCAGGAACGGATCTAGCTGAACACTGTGAGCAGGACGCACTGCACTAAATGTAAATAGCAGGAACGGATCTAGCTGAACACTGTGAGCAGGACGCACTGCACTAAATGTAAATAGCAGGAACGGATCTAGCTGAACACTGTGAGCAGGACGCACTGCACTAAATGTAAATTGCAGGAACGGATCTAGCTGAACACTGTGAGCAGGACGCACTGCACTAAATGTAAATAGTCTAGAAGATAACAGGAACGGATCTAGCTGAACACTGTGAGCAGGACGCACTGCACTAAATGTAAATAGCAGGAACGGATCTAGCTGAACACTGTGAGCAGGACGCACTGCACTAAATGTAAATAGCAGGAACGGATCTAGCTGAACACTGTGAGCAGGACGCACTGCACTAAATGTAAATAGCAGGAACGGATCTAGCTGAACACTGTGAGCAGGACGCACTGCACTAAATGTAAATAACAGGAACGGATCTAGCTGAACACTGTGAGCAGGACGCACTGCACTAAATGTAAATAGCAGGAACGGATCTAGCTGAACACTGTGAGCAGGACGCACTGCACTAAATGTAAATAGCAGGAACGGATCTAGCTGAACACTGTGAGCAGGACGCACTGCACTAAATGTAAATTGCAGGAACGGATCTAGCTGAACACTGTGAGCAGGACGCACTGCACTAAATGTAAATAGTCTAGAAGATAACAGGAACGGATCTAGCTGAACACTGTGAGCAGGACGCACTGCACTAAATGTAAATAGCAGGAACGGATCTAGCTGAACACTGTGAGCAGGACGCACTGCATTAAATGTAAATAGTCTAGATAGAAGATAACAGGAACGGATCTAGCTAAACTGAATACAGTGTATATATATATATGCAACACCTGGGATGCATATATATACACAATACACTGTAAGTGCAGCTAACTGACTGACTGTTCTGCCTAATCTATCTAACTCAAATCAAATGACACTGTCTCTCTCTCTCTCTATCTCTCAGCACACCGGAACACACACTACACAGGGCCGCCGTGCAGGCGGCCTTATATAGTGTGGGGTGTGTACTAAATCCCCTGAGCCATAATTGGCCAAAGCCACCCTGGCTTTGGCCAATTACAGCTCTCTCTACTGACGGCGCTGTGATTGGCCAAGCATGCGGGTCATAGTGCATGCTTGGCCAATCATCAGCCAGCAATGCACTGCGATGCCGCAGTGAATTATGGGCCGTGACGCGCCACACGAATTTAGCGCGAACGGCCCATAACGTTCGCAATTCGGCGAACGATCGAACAGCCGATGTTCGAGTCGAACATGGGTTCGACTCGAACACGAAGCTCATCCCTACTGAAGAGATTTGTTTTTTGGTGCACAAATACATATAGAAATTATAAGATATAAAAGATAGATATTGCACTTCCCCAAAACCACCACCCCCAAAACTAATGCAAAAGAAGAGAAAAAAAAACACAACAAACAAGCTCAATAATGTACTTTTATTTTGCCAGCAGAAACAAAATTATGTACATTCATTTACTAGCTTCAAAAAATGTCTACAGGATATATGGTGCTACATTTAGCAAAACAGTTAACAATTGGGTTTTAAAGGCCCTGCTCATAGGAGCTTACAATCTAAAATTTGTCTAAACCTTAGAGTGGAGCTAGAGCTAAAGCTAGAGTAGAGCTTTACTTTCAGTGTATAATGGGCAACACATCACATTTTTATCTGCAAGATTATAGAAACATACTTAACAGTAATTATTCTTACAAAGCACTAGCGACATTCCACACACACATACATACATACATTGGTGAGTATGTTCTGCTGGAAGCTGCATTTCTGTGTACATGATTAAGCAATGAGATCAAAGAGTAGAAGGTCAGCAGATGCTCCCAAACCATGTTTGCATGGTCAGACAGGAACAATACACACACAACATTGACAGCATGGCCACATAAACCCACTTTTGATTGAAAATATGCACAAGAATTTCAGCAAATAGCCCTAGTTGCATTTGTCAATATGCACAATATCATTCCTCCTCCCCCACAAATCACAGCAAAGAACCTAGCCTTCTCCGGCCAAACCACCCCCCACTGCAGCCTTTTATATAAGATAGGTTGTATTGTCAGCACACTGACACACACCCAATAGAAGTACACGCCCACCAGGATCTTTCAATCTGTCTCTTCATGTATGTCTAAAGTGATTGCACCTGATGAGCAGGAACACATAATACTATTTGCAACTGTGTTAGCCCTTGGCTATGTGCATCAAATCTCCAAGGCCAAAGATTGAAGTCCATTTGCATCCACATAAACAAAGCAACAGTTTTCTAAACATATGTACCTGTGCAGTGTAAACCCTACTATTTTTGAACGTCCAAGTCCCTGGGCATGATTAGTGCTAACAAACATTAACTAAAGTCCAAAACTAACTTTCTTACATTAGAGATTATTTTGACAGGAGAAAATAAAATGCCAGCATGTCTTTGGATTGTGGTGACAAACCCACACAGGGAGAACATATAAACTTCAAAACAAGGATTAGTATGTTGGGGAATTGAACTAGCAACCCCAGTGCTGCTAGACAGAATTGCTATCCACTTAGCCAGCAGGCAGTCTCACACACATTGGCTGCATCTCTGTGGTGTGAACCAGCCCTAAGTCCATAGCCATGCTCAGTGTCACAAGCAATCTACAATATATTGGCCTAAGTATTGGGGTGCCTGCCTTTAAACGCACATGAACTGTAATGGCATCCCAGTCTTAGTCCGTAGGGTTCAAATTCATTTGGCCCTCCCTTTGCAGCTATAACAGCTTCAACTCTTCTGGGAAGGCTGTCCACAAGGTTTAGGATTGTGTCTATGGGAATGTTTGACCATTCTTCCAAGTGCATTTGTGAGGTCGGGCACTGATGTTGGACGAGAAAACTTGGCTTTACAGTCTCCGCTCTAATTCATCCCCAAAGTATTCTGTTGTGTTGAGGCCAGGACTCTGTGCAGGCCAGTCAAGTTACTCCACCCCAAACTCACTCATCAATGTCTTTATGGACCTTGCTTTGTGCACTGGTCCAAATCATTTGGTGGAAGGGGGGTTATGATGTGGGGTTGTTTTTCAGAGGTTGGGTTTGGCCTCTTAGTTCCAGTGAAGGGAACTCTTAAGGCATCAGCATACCAAGACATTTTGGACAATTTCATGCTCCCAATTTTGTGGGAACACTTTGGGGATGGCCCCTTCCTGTTCCAACATGACTGCACACCAGTGCACAAAGCAAGGTCCATAAAGACATGGATAAGTGAGTTTTGGGTGGAGGAACTTGACTGGCCTGCGCAGAGTCCTGACCTCAACCCGATAGAACACATTTTGGTTGAATTACAGTAGAACAGAGACTGCAAGCTGGGGCTTCTCATCCAACATCAGTACCTGGCTTCACAAATGAACTTCTGGAAGAATGGTCAAACATTCCCATAGACACACTAAACCTTGTGGACAGGGATGAGCCAAACACCCCCCTGTTCGGTTCGCACCAGAACATGCGAACAGGCAAAAAATTTGTTCGAACACGCGAACACCGTTAAAGTCTATGGGACACGAACATGAATAATCAAAAGTGCTCATTTTAAAGGCTTATATGCAAGTTATTGTCATAAAAAGTGTTTGGGGACCTGGGTCCTGCCCCAGG
This sequence comes from Aquarana catesbeiana, assembly GCF_042186555.1. Taxonomy (NCBI): domain Eukaryota; kingdom Metazoa; phylum Chordata; class Amphibia; order Anura; family Ranidae; genus Aquarana; species Aquarana catesbeiana. The sequence goes on along the minus strand of NC_133335.1, from coordinate 97,056,367 downwards.
GGACATGGATCAATGCAAAAAAAGTTTTAAAAACGGCCGTTTTTTCGGGAGCAGTGATTTTAATAATGCTTAAAGTAAAATAATAAAAGTGTAATATTCCTTTAAATTTTGTACCTGGGGGGTGTCTATAGTATGCCTGTAAAGGGGCACATGTTTCCCGTGTTTAGAACAGTCTGACAGCTAAATGACATTTCAAAAGGAAAAAAAGTCATTTAAAACTACCCGCGCGCCGCGGCTATTAATGAATTGCCAGTCAGACAGTACACATAAAAGTGATACACATTGATAAAAACAGCATGGGAATTCCCCACAGGGGAACCCCGAACCAAAATTTAAAAAAAAATGGCGTGGGGGTCCCCCTAAATTCCATACCAGGCCCTTCAGATCTGGCATGGATATTAAGGGGAACCCCAGCCAAAATTAAAAAAAAAAATGGTGTGGAGTCCTCCTCAAAATCTATACCAGATCCTTCAGGTCTGGTATGGATTTTAAGGGGAACCCCGTGCCAAAATTTCCAAAAAAATGGCGTGGGGTCCTCCCAAAAATCCATACCAGACCCTTATCCGAGCACGCAACCTGGCAGGCCGTAGGAAAAGAGGGGGGACGAGAGCGTAACGGGTGACCCCGCCCCCTCTGACATCACAGGGAATGCCAGAGGGAAGTCCCCGTCAAGTCCCCGTGCGTCAGAGGGGGGCGAGGTCACCAGGTGGCCCCGCCCTCCGTTTTTTAAGAGCCGTCAGAAGACGAGAAGCGTCACACAGCGGGAGCCTCCCATCATGGTGGATGTGGAGCGGCCTGAGAAGAAGAAGGGAAGAAGACGCCGCGGAGGAAGATGCCGGACGAGAACACCAGAGGAAGAACCAGAAGAACCAGAGGAAGAAGAAGATAGAGGAAGAAACCGAAGGAAGATAGAAGATAGAAGAAAGAAGATAGAAGAAAGAAGAAGCATTTAAATAAAGGAATTGTCAAAAACTGTCTCTTGTCATTTTTAATATTTTGACACTTTTTTGTGAAATGGTAGGGGTACTTTTGTACCCCCTTACCATTCCACACAGGGGGGGCGGAATCAGGGGGGCGGAATCTGGGGGTCCCCTTGTTAAAGGGGGCTTTCAGATTCTGATAAGCCCCCCCGTAGACCCCACAACCACCGGGCAAGGGTTCTGGGGATGAGGCCCTTGTCCCCATCAACATGGGGACAAGGTGCTTTGGGGGGCTACCCCAAAGCACCCTCCCAATGTTGAGGGCCTGTGGTCTGGTACGGTTCAGGATGGGGGGGCGCTCTCTCCCCCTCTCTTTTCCTGCGGCCTGCCAAGTTGCGTGCTCGGATAAGGGTCTGGTATGGATTTTTGGGGGGGACCCCACGCCATTTTTTAAAAAAAATTTGGTGCGGGGTTCCCCTTAAAATCCATACCAGACCTGAAGGGTCTGGTATAGATTTTGAGAGGGACCCCATGCCAATTTTTTTTTAATTTTGTCCGGGGTTCCCCTTAATATCCATATGGTTCGGGGTTCCCCTGTGGGGAATTCCCATGCCATTTTTACCAATGAACTTTTATGTGTATTGTCGGACCAGCAATTCATTAATAGCCGCAAGTAGTTTTCATTGACTTTTTTCCTTTGAAATGTCATTTTGCTGTCAGACTGTTCTAAACACGGGAAACATGCACCCCTTTACAGGCATACTATAGACAACCCCCAAGTACGAAATTTAAAGGAATATTACACTTTTATTGTTTCACTTTAACCATTATAAAAATCACTGCTCCCGAAAAAATGGCCGTTTTTAAAACTTTTTTTGCATTGATCCATGTCCCCTGGGGCAGGACCCAGGTCCCCAAACGCTTTTTCTGACAATACCATGCATATAAGCCTTTAAAATTAGCACTTTTGATTTCTCCCATAGACTTTTAAAGTTTCGCGAACTGGCGAACAGCCAATGTTCGAGTCGAACATGAGTTTGACTCGAACTTGAAGCTCATCCCTACCTCTAAGTCACAGAACTGCCACATGTGAAAACCTCCTACACATATATACACAAACACTGCATTTCTTTGGACATACAAGTGATGGAATTGCATTACTCTAGTGTTATTCTTCTTGATGTATTCTGTGATATTTGGTGGTTCTTTGTGGGTGAGTGTAGAATAGTGATATTACCCTCAAATTTTCGGGAATTACATTTTGATTTCTGATGTTGGTACACATATCACATTTCTTGGGCTCAAATTATTAAACATTCCACATTCTAGTATTCTTAAAAACAAAACAGATTAAGTAGAAGCAACAATGTTGCAAAGGAAAATTTATTTCAGAGAAAGATACATTTTATCTCAACATTAAAAGGATTTATTTGGGGAAGTTAAAATTGTACCATTAGAATCAATGGCTAAAACTTGCATTGGACTATAATAGCGCCGATTTACACTCCCAAAAAATGTTCTTTAACACAGCCCTCATTCTGGTATTTACTATAGCGCCCTGTAGAAAAGACACTGGAGCTAAAATGAGAGCTATTTGCAGGTCTGAGCATGCTCAGTTGTGTTGGCACCCAGTTGGACAAAAACGTGAAATTAATCTCTTCTCAGACTTTTAAAGCTATTTCAGTGTAGAAATCACTTTTTCACACAGTTTAAAAGCAGATTATCTTTAAATAATATACTGCATATTTAAGTACTATTTAGGCACTTATATCATGCTCTAAACATTGTTTCAATGTGCACTACTCCAGGTTTTAGCAGAAAAAGGGTTTGGGCTCTTTTTGGTTTCAGGGAACTATAGTAAATTCGAATATGGGAGTATTTTTTTTTTTGCCAGCGCTATAGTGAATACCGTTTTTGCGCTAATTTGTGGAAATTAGCGCTAATTATCACTGCAGCGCTATAGTACATGACCCCCATTGTGTGTTAAAAGGTGTCCCTTTTTGCCATTTCAGAAAGTTGGAGGGTATACTCATGCATGTAGAGAGGTGCGTAAAATGTTATTTGTGCTTTGCATTTAGAAGATGATATTTAGTGCTGTAAAAGGTTAAAATGATGTGGTGTGGCTGCCGTTTGGCATGTGAAGCTTCCAGTAGTGGGAGTATTAAAGCAGGAGGGGGTTGGATGATTGGTCTTGGGATGGGGAAGGACCATACATGGAGAGATGTAGAGTGATACCTCCGTGGGGTACCCCTTGGCAGTCCCTAAAGCTAGTTGCACTGCCATGTAATTCATGGAAATCCGTTGAAGAGGAGTTTCAAGCCTAAGCTAACTTTATTCAATAAATAAAGTTGCACATTAAGTGAACCGTCTGGCCTGATTTACTGGGAATGCAAAATGAGAGAGCAATCCTACAGTGTATGGGAATAGGGAATGAAGTGTAAACCTTCATGTTAACCTCACTGGTAATGGAAAGTGACAAGTAAAAGAAAGGGGAAGCAGCCAGTTCAGGAGTGGAGCCAGTGGTGGCTGTTAAGGGAGGTTTTGCTAGAGGGGTGGTTTGGTGGTTGTATGGACACCTTTCTAACAGCATGGACCCCAATTTGGGGCCCACTCCATATAGCAGAGTTCTCCTATGGACTGGGTCTGGACCATGAGTTTGTGAGGCCTTATGAAATATACACAGCGGCTTTCCCCAATGCCTTTAGGTTGAAGCAAATAAAGTGTAAAGTGTACCATGCGTAAAAGAACTGGTGGAGCAAAATTGGCGTTTCACATTATTTCCCTCAAAATAGCTTCATATTCAGCGCCAACCAAGTGTTAAAGATATTGGGGTTGATTTACTAAAACTGGAGAGTGCAAAATCTGGTGCAGCTGGCATGGTAACCAATCAGCTTCTAACTTGCTTGCTTAAGCTTTGACAAAAAAAATGAAAGCTGATTGGTTTCTATGCACGGATGCACCAGATGTTGCAATTTCCAGTTTTAGTAAATCAACCCCATTATCTTTCCAATATGGGGCCTAATATAGTACTTTGGCCTCTGGCCACAAGGGGTGCTAACTCACACATAAGAGCTATTCCATCATGCTAATACTTAGTGAAAGTAATTGTATAAAGTTAATAGCATGTGGTTCCCCCATTCTATTTGCTACATTCCTTCTAAAGCCCTTCAACCAGCCTGTAAACATGACTGAGACAATCCGGTATTAGAAGGACTAAACATTCAATGCAAGGGAACATACTGTACAAAAGGTAAACTGCTAAATGCCTTATTATTTATTATGTGTATTGCCAGCATGGGTGGGAGGCCATTTTCTTCCTCTGAAAAAAATTTAGCAAAGCTATTGTTTTCAGTTAAACTGTATAATTTATTCAACATTACGTTCCAAGTTCCTCTCTAAAAAATGCTAACATGGAATAAAGCTGGAGGAAATACATCATTAGATTCAGATTCACAGGTCATCAGTCATGCTAACTACCAAATATGACAGCAAAGACAGTTTAGTAATTACACTGAATTCTGCAATACAAATGCTACCTTAAAAGAAGGATTTTGTTAAAATCCTATATAATCCTCTGTATTCAAGCTGCTAATATAAGGAACCAATTGTAAATATATTTTAGGTAGTTTCAGGATATTTAGTCCCATGAAGCATTAAGAATTGTTGCAGTGCCTCAGTTCATTTTTTCAGTTGGCCTGGTGTCTTTGTATTCTCTTAAATCTGAGTTAGCCTGGTGAGAAAAAAAAAAAAACGGAATATATTAGACTATAGCTTTTTACAATATATTTTTTTAATGTGTCTAATTATTAAAGTGGTAGTAACCCCTAAAAAATACTAAATATTTCAGCTTACCAATCCTTAAATGTGATGGCTGCATTCCTTTTCTTTGTTTTTTTTTTTTTTCTTAATTTCACATGGTGGTCTGGCCAGTAACACACTTCCTGTATTAGAGAGTTTGCATTGGGGGACACCTTTGAACAGCAGCATTTTCAGTCTGGGGCGAAGGCAGTGTTAGACTAACAGATTTAGATGGACTTGACTAACAAGTTGAAGCTGAACCCCAGCTAACACTTATAAGTAGGGATGAGCCAAACACCCTCCTGTTCGGTTCGCAGCAGAACATGCAAACAGGCAAAACATTTGGCAGAACACACGAACACCGTTAAAGTCTATGTGACACGAACATGAATAATCAAAAGTGCTCATTTTAAAGGCTTATATGCAAGTTATTGTCATAAAAAGTGTTTGGGGACCTGGGTCCTGCCCCAGGGGACATGTATCAATGCAAAACATTTTTTTAAAAATGGGCGTTTTTTTGGGAGCAGTGATTTTTTTTTTTTAAAACTTAAAAGTGAAAGTGTAGAGTGAAACAATAAAAATGTTCCTTTAAATATCGTGCCTGGGGGGTGTCTATAGTATGCCTGTAAAGTGGCACATTTTTCCCGTGTTTAGAACAGTACCACAGCAAAATGACATATCTAAAGGAAAAATTGTCATTTAAAACTGATCGCAGCTGTAATGAATTGTCGGGTCTCGGCAGTATGGATAAAATTCATTGAAAAAAACGGCATGAATCCTCCCCAGTCCATTACCAGGCCCTTTGGGTCTGGTATGAATATTAAGGGCAACCCCGAACCAAAAATGAAAAAAATTGCGTGGGGTCCCCCCCAAAATCCATACCAGGCCCTTCAAGTCTGGTATGGATTTTAAGCGGAACTCTGCGCCAAAATAAAAGAAAGGCGTAGGGGTCCCCCCAAAATCCATACCAGACCCTTATCCGAGTACGCAACTTGGCAGGCCTCAGGAAAAGAGGGGGGATGAGAGAGAGCGCCCCCCCCTCCTGAACCGTACCAGGCCACATGCCCTCAACATTAGGAGGGTGCTTTGGAGTCTGACCCCAAAGCACCTTATCCACATGTTGATGGGGACAAGGACCTCATCCCCACAACCCTTGCTCGGTGGTTGTGGGGGTGTGCGAGCGGGGGCTTATCGGAATCTGAAAGCCCCGTCATCACATCTAAGGATTGGTAAGCTGCAATAGAATACATTTTTATTTGTGAGTTTAATACCGCTTTAAAAATTGTTAAACAGATGCAATGATGTTGGATGGAGCAAGCAGTCATGCTGACTTCCTTAAAGGAGTTGTAAAGGCAGAAGGTTTGTTTATCTTAATGCATTCTATGCATTAAGATAAAAACCTGTGTGTAGCAGCCTCCCCAGCACCCCCCAATTACTTACCTGAGCCCCATCTCTCTCCAGCGATGTCCACAAGTGTCTTAGCTGTCCAGGACACTCCTCCTGATTGGCTGAGACACAGCAGCGGCGCCATTGGCTCCTGCAGCTGTCAATCAAAGTCAGTTAGCCAATCAGAAGTGAGGGGGCGGGGCGATGCTCCATGTCTGAATGGATACAGGGAGCTGTGACTCGGCTTGGGCACCCCCATAGCAAGTTGCTGGCTGTGGGGGCAATCAACGGGAGGGAGGGGCCAGGAGCAGCAAAGAGGGACCTAAGAAGAGGAGAATCCAGGCTGCTCTGTGCAAAATCAACTGCACAAAGGAGGTAAGTATAACGTGTTATTATTTTATTTTTTTAAAACAAGACTTTACAATCACTTTAAGCATCATCTATATACTCAGAAGTCATAGTACCTAATTTGGCAAAACTTTCTAGGTTTAAGCATGGTATTCTAAAGTTCTATATCACCATGTTGAATAACTATAATTATAAGCTGAAAAGAATGAACAGTGCAATGCAGTGCAATGAGAATGACAGCTAGCCAACTAGCCAGACAGACGAGTGCATTAAAGTAACTGAGTTAGTGTGAAAAGGACAACAGATTTTATGAGCTTTTCAAGCAGCTCCTTTTGTTTAATTTGACAAATATACATATGACTAATGAATTTCCCATTTTTAGTCATAAGCAAATGTACCTGGGTTTGATTCAGGGGGAAAGGGGAGGGGGGAAGTGTCATTATTTGATCTCATCGTAAATTCTAGAAATTGCAAACCAGTTAAAGTGATTGTAAAAAAACATGTTATACTTGCCTCCTCTGTACAGCTGGCTTTGCACATTGTCATTTGGGAAGGTCCAGAGTCCTCTATCCCTACATTTGTACAGTATTGCAATAATAATAACATGGGTCTATCATTCACCTCAGTATCTGATAGTAATAAACTTGCCTTTCTGGATCTGGAACTATTCCATCACAGTAACATTATCTGCACACAGAACTACATCAAACCCACTTCAGGTAACTCTTATTTACACTTTAACAGTTGTCATCATCCACAATGGGTAAAAAATATTCCAAGCCAATTTTGCCGTCTAAAACACAATTGTACTCGAGTAGAGGATTACCTCACCCATGATCAACTATTGAAAACTAAATTTAGAGAAGAGGGCTATCCTGAAGATATTGTTGAGGACGCTTTCCAACATTACCTTCACAAAAATGTTGGGACTGTGAGAGAAGCTAAAATAGAGGATGCTACACAACCAGTTTATTTCGTTACACAATTTCACAACAGATTTAGGAAAATGGAAAAGATCTTTGTGAAGCATTGGTCCATTTTGAGTGAAGATCCTCATCTAAAATCCACAATAATCGACCACTTGTTGCATATAGAAGAGCAAAAGATATAAAAGCGCAACTAGCTCCAAGTGGGATAAAATCAGTACACCCAAGTGCTAGAGTTCCTTTAACCTTCTTAAATATTAAAGGGATGTACCAGTGAAAAAAATCCCTAAGTCTCACATGTTCCTACGTGACACATAGGCAGAAAGAATTCTCCCATAAAGGGAAACAGTACATTATACCAGATTTTTTTAATTGTGGATCCGAATACATGGTATACTGTTTGACATGCCCATGCGGCCTACTTTATGTAGGCCACACCATACTCACACTTCAGAAGCGTTTTGGGGAGCATCGTAATTCTGTGGAAAAGGGCATAGACAAACATATTGTCCCGAGACACTTTAAAGAATTCCACAAACAGTCATCCTTAGGATTACGTGTTTGGGTGATGGAAGCTATACCCAACACATTCCCCATCGCCGAACGTTATAAACAGTTATGTGAGAGAGAAAATTATTGGATATATACTTTGGATAGCCTATCGCCTGGAGGTCTTAATGAAGGCATTGAAATCATTATTTTATTGTAATACCTCAATGTAATATTTTACCGCAATTTACTGTTATGTTACTATGGGCCCAACACTTGTTAAAAATTATTGTTAAAAATGATTGTAAAAAATCATAACTAAAATTATGATAAAAAACCTACTTACGAAAATTGATATGCGGTAAAACATAACTACCCCAATCCAGTAATCATCCCCCAAGCAACCCATTTTAGTTTTTATACCAGGAGATATTTTTGTCCAGTCTAATCCATTTTTTCTTCCTCCCCATTTCCCCACCCCCTATTTTTAGTCCCATTTAATAATATACTGCAATATCATATTTATGTGTCAATTTATGATTATTATCATTTTAGGGTATTAATTGATAAATTATTAAATCATTAGATTTTATGACCAATACAATCTTTCTTCTTTTTTTTAATAAATGCCAGTATAAATGCAGGTCTATTGTGTATATAATAAAAGATCCCCACTATATATATTTTAATATAGCCCTATACAGTTCAGTACATTTTTATAGGTTGTCTTCCTATTCCTAAAATTGAATACAGTTCCATACCGCACGACAAGGGACTTTCCTGTATGCGACACATTTTTTCACTCAACAGCCAGTACAACAAAAAGACCAACGAGTTCCTACTGGCAGCACTTGAATTCATTCTCACTCACAACTTTTTCACGTTCAATGGCTCCCACTTCCTCCAGGTGCAGGGTATTGCAATGGGGACCTCATGTGCCCCGTCGTACGCCAACCTGTACCTGGGGGAGTGGGAACACATGATACATGAATCTGTACACCTCGCCCCATACATGGAGAACGTCATCATGTGGTACCCCTACATTGACGATGTTCTCCTAGTGTGGAACGGGTCCACATCCCTACTACCTGCATTCCTCAATTCACTCAACAATAACGACTTCAACCTGTCATTTACCATGACTTGGGACCATAAGTTTATCACCTTCCTTGATGTCACCATCTATAAGGACAGTGATGGTTCCCTCAGCACTAGTGTACACTAGTGTATCGTGTACACATCAAGGATGATGAAACAAAATTTAGGGCAGATGCCCTCATGTACGTTTGTGACGTGACGGCCCAAGGGTAAGTTGGGGTTGCAGGTTTGCATGGCTGTGATGTGCGTAGGTAAACTACCCCACATGTTTTGCAATTTCAGGAAGGGCATGTGTGGAGGAGATATGAACAAAACACTTTTGCAACTAGACCAAAGGTGGATTTTCAGATTTAGAGCCACCCAACCCCCAGGATTAAATACGTGCATATCCTTCAGACCCTTCTTGGAGGGTTTTTCCTTGGGGGGCTCTGAGTGGGAACCAGACGAGATCCCCCCCTAGGCAGAATGTATATTCCTATATGTTTCTACCCCCCCTTCCCTTTCACAACCAATTACATTTATATTTATACAATCATTTTATCTTTATTACTCTTATTTTGTACATAGTTGTATATCATGTATAGAGTATATGTTCCCCCCGGGTTCATGCCCAATATGTTCTCTGGGTATACCTTTTATTTTATTTATTGTGTATTTATTGATTTTCATTATTTTTCTCTTTCTGACAAACCTCCTCTTGCATTCTTTCTGGCCAAGCCTTCACTCTGTTTTTTCTCCCCCTGTGTGTATTCCTGTTTTCAGCTCCTGACATCCAACCCACTGCCCGGTCTCTCCTGCCCCTCCTTCCCACTCTGTATGGCTGTCCCACTCCGGACGCATCGCCGGGCTATTCCCCACTCAGCGCGGGGGGGCCGCCTGATGTGACTATGTTGCCGCAGGTGGCGTTCCCGTGTCCGGGAGATGCTGGATCGTAGCCCGGTCCAGTTTCTCCCGACTCCTGCGCCGCGGGCCTTCGGCGCAGGTCTCGGTCCTGCCCCCTTGCGGTGCATGTCATCACGCCGGGGAGTACACGTCACCGCGCCCGGAGGCTTACACACACTCCGGTGGTGGTGTCCAATGGGGCCGATGCGTGCCCCAGGCTCGGGGGGGCGTCTACCTCCGCACCCATTGGCCGCGACCAATCACAGGCGCGGCCTCACCATATGAACAGGCAGTGCTCCCCTCACAGCTCTACGGCGTCCCCTGTCCACGGAACGCTGGTCTCCGTCACACCTATCCTGAACCGGGACCCCATCAGGTAAGACAACCATACACATGGTTCCACGCCATTCCAGGGCAGATACCCAGCTTGCTGCTCCCATTTTTATTTCATTTTCTTACCACACTGTTTTACAGACTGGACCCTGCAAGCTTCCCCCGGCCTGGCATCCTGGTTCGGCACTTTACCTCTCCAGTGCCCTGAACAATCCCCCTGCCAACACCACACCATCCCCCTGATCCTGGGGGTCACCCGGCTGGGGTATTACACCCTGCCACATAGGACCCATGCCCAGACGTCTTCCGTCTATACCTCTCCTGCATACTTCGCAGCTATTCGCCAGCACAATACTGATGGGCTGTTTCAGGTACTTTACCCATTTTTATCCCACACTGTCGGGTTGCACCAATCTTGGGGTTCCACCATACCCTCTCACTGCCTTTCCATTACCCCTTTTTTCCACCTTCTTTGCTCCCTGCAGACTGGAGCCCTCCTAGGACCATCCCTCTCATTGGTGGCTTTTTTGACGCCCTCTGTTGGGGAATATGCCCCTGGTGCCTGCGCCGCGAGTGGGCATACAAGCCTTGCGAGTTGTGGACTAGAAACAGGCCATACCTCTACGTTCAGTGGTGTTATGTCCCCCCCACACTCCTCTCTTTTTTAATATGGATGCAGCATTTGACACATGCCCTCCAAGCAATACTATATGGTCAGTACCTACTGTTTTTCTCCATGTATATTGTATACCTGTACCATAACTATCACCTCTCTTCATATATCTATGTTTATATTTGATCACAATATCTTTACAATTGGTTTATAACTGTTTTCTTAATTTATAGACATACCCCTTGTTTGCTGATTCCAATCTGATACCCCTGAAGAAGAGTATATCTCGAAACGCGTCGGGTACTCCCCGCATATGTGTTCCATGTGTATTGGTGTTCTATGATTGTGAATTTTTTTTTTTTTTTTTTGCATTTGGTATTTTTTTTGCATTTGGTATTGCTATATTTCTTTGTATGTATCACGCATGCTGCATAATTACCCTATGTACCACAGACCTATTTGAAGATCTACACTATTAATAAACACCTAATTCATTTCAACAAAATCTTATATCTTTCATACTCTTTACGACCCATGAGTAGGTGTCCCCTTTAAAGTCCCGTAAGAGGATCAATTTCCATTTTCCTATTCCTAAAATATTATTCTAAATTATTATCATTATTCTTTATAGATAAATTGTCAGACTATGACTCCATTGATCATCTGCTGTAGGTATGGAAATCTAATCCATAGTTACTAAAGTGGAGTTTCACCCCCCCCCCAAAAAAAAATGAGTAATGTTCTTAAAAAAAATTTAAAAAAAAACATTTGGAGAAAATTTTTTTTTGACTCACCTCTAAATGCCTGTTGCTAGTGGGTCCCTCATAGTCTGCCTCCTTCGGTGCCTGGGCTCCTGACGTCACTTCCCACGGCGCAGGAATGGAGATCGCCTCTCCACTCTCCCTCTTGTCAATCATCTGGGACACGTGAACGGTCCCAGATGATTGCGGGGCCAGTGATGGCGCGCGCATGCCCAGTGGGTGCCCGGCTGTGAAGCCACAGCAGGGCGCCCACAGTTGAAATGCCGGCACCGATGAGTGGAGGGGGGGACGAGCGGGGCTTCGATTCCCCGCATCGCTCGACCCTGGGACAGGTAAATGTCCAATTAAAAGTCAGCAGCTGCAGTATTTGTAGCTGCTGACTTTTAATTTTTTTTTTTTTAAATGGGAACCCTGCTTTAAGTAGTGATAGATAAAGCCCTATTACAGCTGCGCTATTATGCTGTGTTCTTTTGTATAATATTGTGAGCACTTTATGTGTCTTTCTAAAGGACGGTACTTCTTCAGTATATTGCCATTTTTTTTTTAATAAGATAGTATTGCTGTTTCTATAAGAGATACTGTAGAATTGCTGTGTTCCGTCAGTTGCTATGGTTACTGGGCTTACCAGTTGTCTAGTTTCCCTCCCCTGTAAGGTATATTTAGCCTACTCCAAAATGGCCACCAGCAAAGCCTGAGGAAGGAAAACGCATGCTCCGAACGCGAAGCACCGCCCTCCTGGAAGTGGCGTCATCAGAGCATCATTTGGTAAAGTGAGACAACTTTACTTTGGTAAAGTGAGGCGATACCACAACTGTGGCTTACCTACCCCATTATTTGTTCCGCTAATAGATGACTACAATTCTGTAAGATCAATCTTGTCTTTCATTAAAATTCTTTTATCAACGTACTACACCATGGAAGCCTTTTTGTTTTATGTCTCTGAGTACCCCTAGTAAACAGCGGGAGTTCCGGACTGTCCATAAGGGTTGAGGGAGACCTTACTTTCCTAGGCTGGGCAAGACTGCTGCGGCGGTCATCACCTTTTGGTAAGCAGGCAATTCATACACTTTGAGTGACGATTTGGATGCACTTCGTTTACTTTGAGGATTCTTTCACGATTGTCACGAATATCTTTCTACCATTGATTCTTGTGGACATCACCTTTTAAAGATCTTTGGACTTTTTTCACTTTTTTCTTTTTAATGGGACCTTCCTTTAGTTTTTCTTTTTGTCACTTTTTTCTTTTTTTTTGGTATTTTCTTTCTTTTTTATATATATTCATATTTATATAATTATGAGTCTTATAATTAGCGCTGCATCTTTTTGACATTATCATCAGAGCATCGCTGATCCACGCTCCAGCTCTCCGGAGATGCTGTGAGCCAACAGTGCAGCTGGATTGTAGCCGGACAACAGATCACCTCCATCAGCCAGTGATGCCCAGCACTATCCCAGAACAGTGTGGATGAAACTTATAGTACATACACCCATGCTGGAAAATGTCGCTAGTTTGTGAGTGTTTTTAAACTTACCTTTTACCATTAAAATAGTTCAAACTCGCTGCATTTATAGGGCGCTGTTCTTTGTCTTTTACTTGGTTTTGCACAGAGTAGCATGGATCCTCCTCTTCTCGGGTCCCTCTTTGCTGATCCTGGCCTCTCCCTTCTATGGAGTGCCCCCACAGTCAGCTGCTTCCTATGGGGGCACTGGAGCCGAGTCAAATGTCCGTGTATCCATTCAGACACGGAGCCCCGACCTAGCCCGCCCCTCTCTCCCCTGATTGGCTGAGTGAGTTTGATTGACAGCCACAGGAGCCAATGGCACCACTGCTTTGCCTCAGCCAATCAGAAGGAGTGTCCTGGATGGCTTAGACATTTGTGGACATCGCTGGAGAGAGATGGGGCTCAAATAAGTAATGCATTAAGAATGCATTAAGATACAAAAAACTTCTGCCTTTACAACTCCTTTAACTACTTCAGCCCTGGAAGATTTTACCCTGTTCCTGACCAGAGCACTTTTTGGCACTGCGTCGCTTTAACTGACAATTGCGTGGTTGTGCGTCGTTGTTCCCAAACAAAATTGATGTCCTTTTTTTTCCCCACAAATAGAGCTTTCTTTTGGTGGTATTTGATTAGCTCTCTGGTTTTTATTTTTTGCGCTAACAAAAAAAGACAGACAATTTTGAAAAAAAACCCCTATTTTTTTTACTTTCTGCTATAATAAATATCCCCAAAAAATATATATAAAAAACTAATTTCTTCCTCAGTTTAGTCCAATATGTATTCTTCTATAAACTACAGTACTTGAAAATCTCCATAGGCGACGCTTTAAAAATGTTTTTATGTTACCAGTTTAGAGTTGCAGAGGAGGTCTTCCACTAGAATTATTGCTATCGCAGCGATACCTCACATGTGTGATTTGAACACTGTTTACATATGTGGGCAGGACTTATGTATGTGTTCGGAGGGGCTTTACATTTTTTTTCTTTTTTCTTATTTATTTTACTTTTTATTTTTTATTTTTACACTGTCCCTTAAAAAAAAAAATAAAAATTTTGATCACTTTTATAAATCCCTTATAATAGAAATAAACATGACAGTTCCTCTTTATTGTGAGATCTGGGATGAAAAAGACTCTCACATTTACACTTAAAAGCAAAAAGAATGTAATTTTACATTTACTATTAAAAATAATTTGTCCCTTTAAGGCCGTTAGGCAGAAGTGACGTCAGACGTCGCTCCAGTCCTCCAATGGCATCTTGCCCTCATTCGACTTCCTGCCCATTGCTCCAGTAAGTGGGGGAAACAAGTGGAAAGCTGTGGGACGGGGGGAACTGCTCCCACTGTGAAGCTGCTGGGACCAATTTTACGTGAAAGAGGATCGCCCACTGTTTAAAACAATACCAGGGCCATGGCAGCTAGCTGCTGCCAAAACCACAGTATATAATGTCAAAATAATGACCTATATATACAATGGGCGGTCCAGAAGTGGTTAATCTGAAACCCATTAAAATCAGTTGGGTAAAATGTGAATCTTGAAAATCAATTCTCTTTAAGAGATTGCCAAACAAAGGACATGAGAAGTTGGGCACTGCCATAGAGGACATGTGCCAATGTAAAAAAAAATAGGAAATATTGTTAAGCAGGGGGAGGGCCCTCAAACTTTAACTTCAAAGCAGACATAAAACTGCTATGGCAGTATCACCTCAATCTGATTAATTTCAACTTGCGAAAAGGCTTTTTAGGTAGTTTTTGCTGTGACAATTTCTTTTTTTATCTGGTAGTATTAGGCCAGAATTGAGCAGAGGAAATAGCAGCCACAGGAGATCTAAAAGCTACTGGAAGGTTTACACTTCTAAAAAAAAATAAAGTGCAAGCCATCAAATTCGTACCTATTGTCAAGTTCAGTACAGTATCACACTGTATTGTCTAAAAGGTTTATTAAAATGTCAAAACAGAGTGCACAAAAAATGTCAAAACCACAACCCCACACTCCAAAGGTGAGGCATTTGTTATAGTGAAATAAAGATGACATATTTCATATTCATTGCTATATTTCAATCAGCAGACATTTTGCACAGTGGCTGGAGAATATATAAGCTTGAATGGGCTACAAGGCATTTTTTAACATGAAATAAAAATGATTATATGCATTATTTCAGAGACAGCAGCCATTAATATTGTACAGACTCACTGCACATTATGTAAGCAGTTCTATTAGGCCATAATTAAAAAGAGGGAGAGATGAGGCAGTTTTTATTTTGAATTACAATTTGGAGTGCAATATATCTAAGACAAAGGCTAGAAATATAGCACAGACTCCATGCACACTATGTTAGACAGGTTACTAGGCTGCAATTTCAGAGGCAGAGACTGGACAGGTTGTAGCATGAAGAGTGTATTATTTCAAAGACAAAAGATGGAAATATTGTACTGTAAAACAGTTCTAGTAGGCCACATTTTGGAAAAGACACACAGTATTCAACTCTTCATTTCATAAATCCACATTTAAGTGTAAATACAGTATGTCACAGTAAAAAGGAAGAAAATTTGTACAGTCTACTTCACGTGTGTCAAACATAAGGCCCAGGGGCCGAATCCAGCCCGCCAGGCCATTTCATGTGGCCATTGCACCTCTCCTGTAGTTCATCTCTGCCCCCACCGTCTCTCAGCAGTCGGCAGCAGAGAGGAGGACAGAACTCCTGCTACAGATCCTTCTCCGAGTAGCCTCAGAACCCCCTTGTTTCTGCCTCCCCTGGTCTCAGCATTCAGTAGACTCTGGCAGCTGACTCCAGTCCTCCTCCAGACCCTGTACTTTCTGCTTTCCAGCTCCTCAGTACATTGCAACACTTTACTCAGGGGTCCAGCCATCAGCTCTAAGAGCTTAGACCTCCTTGGTAAGATGAAATTCACATAAGAAATCTGAAACATATGCAAAATCAAATGTAATTTGGCTTCCCCTGCCTCCTCTATGATCTCCTTTCTCTATACGCCAGCCATAGTCTCACCCACCACATGGTACTGTTTTGGAAACTTAACTTCTCTAAACTTCATGAGCGATACAAATTACAACCCAAATCCCTCTTCAGCTATCTCCAAATAAAACATTTTGTGCCATTTATCACTCCTAATCTAACTTTTCCTGCTTCATATCTTTTGAAATACTTGGCATTACAGGGGCAACATGCAAGAGATTAATTTCATGTATTTACAAAATCTTATTGATCCAACCCACTGACCCACTCGAAACACAGCTACATGCTCAAATGGGAACACATTTTAAACAGAGTTTATAATGGAGCAATTGGGTAAAATCTGTGCCCACACAACTTCAATTTGCACAACCTATAAATAAAACCAGTTTAAAATCCTTTTTCATTCATATCCTTACCCTTTTATATAACCCTAACATTCTGGACCTATGCAGCTGTTCAGGCCAAATATACACAATAAAGAAAGAAAAGAAAGAAATACAGCACCCTGCAAAGATAATATCTCAACAATCTTATCTAGACCTAGTTTTCTAAATCTGCTTAGGCATGATTTAAAAAAAATACACTATATTACCAAAAGTATTGGAACGCCTGCCTTTACATGCACATGAACATTAATGGCATTCCAGTCTGTAGGGTTCAATATTGAGTTGGCCCACCCTTTGCAGCTATAACAGCTTTAACTCTTTTGGGAAGGCTGTCCACAAGGTTTAGGAGTGTGTCTATGGGAATGTTCGACCATTCTTCCAGAAGGACATTTGTGAGGTCAGGCACTGATGTTAGACGAGAAGGCCTGGCTCGAAGCCTCCGCTCAGGACTCTGCAGGTTAGTCAAGTTCCTCCATCCAAATTCGCTCATCCATGCCTTTATGGACCTTGCTTTGTGCACTGGCCCAAATCATTTGGTGGAGGGTGAATTATGGTGTGGGGGTTTTTTCAGGGGTTGGGATTGGCCCCTTATTTTCAGTGAAGGTAACTCTTAAAGCAACAGCATACAAAGACATTTTGGACAATTTCATGCTCCCAACTTTGTGGGAACAGTTTGGGGATGGCCCCTTCCTGTTCCAACATGACTCACCAGTGCACAAAGCAAGTCAATAAAGACATGGGTAGGTAGTTTTTGATAAGTCCTTTATTTAAAAAACAAAAATAAAAAACAATGTCCGCCGATGTAAATCCATCAATCTTGACGCCCACTGTACTGCCCACCGAAAAAAGAAAACGGTCCACTCCTGCCAAAGGCTCCCACTGTCTGCCAGCTCCTCTGTCTGACAGTTCTTAAATAACTAAGGGTCATCCGCTGGTGTCACTGATTGGACCTGTTGTGACGTCATCAACAAGGTGATGGCGCGTGTCGTGATTGATGATGGATCTACATGGGGGGACATTGTTTTTTATTTTTATTTATTAAATAAAGGATTTGTCAAAAACTAAAAAAGGAAGAGTGAAGGGAAGCGCCACCTAAGTGTAGAGGTTACAATTCATTTAATAGCACAAGGATTAAGAATCACTTACAAAATTATATAATGTAAAAGGCTCATCAAAGGCAGGGAAGGGAGGGGTCCATGCCACAGCATCTGGATTCAGCACCATCCACAGGGTCTGTAGGAGTGTAGGCCTGTAGAAGGAGCTGGAGCCACAGGACGCTCTGAGGACTACTCCTACAGACCCAGTGGATGGTGCTGAATCTGGAGGATGCAGTGGCATGGTCCCCTCCCTACCCTGCCTTTGATGAGCCCTTTGAGCCTTTTATATTACATCATTTTGTAAGTGATTCTTAATCCTTGTGCTATTAAACAAATTTTAACCTCTACACTTAGGTGGTGCTTCCCTTCTCTCCTCCGTTTTTTGTCTTTGATGCAGATCTGGCTGTACTCTGAGGATAGCTGCCACCTCTTATCTCGTATTTTACATGGACACATATACAAAATGTATATACTATTTATGGATTAATGGACTAATCTTGGACTAATCATTAACCATTTTATACATAGTACTCCTTGATTCAGCTCTCACTCTGTGCCAGTATATATGAACAAGAAAAACCTGGTGCATAGAGCACAGTAAAGTCCTCATGGATTTTAACAGGCAGACTAAGAAACTTGTAAAAAATATATATTTTATTATAACAACATGATAAAATTGTGTAGATCAACATTTGACATCACATAATTAAAAACACAAAATCCATACAGCCCTCTGATAAAAGGGGAAACATTGTTATTCAGGACAATGAAAATTATGTTTGCATGTGTAAAATATCCTAGAAAACGCTGAATGGTATCACCCAATACTTAAGACACTGATTGAAAGCTACGTTTTGGTTGATCAGGCCTACTATTGTAACACTATTGACAAAAACACATGGGAATGTATCAGAACCAGCTATCCAAAGGAGGCCACTTTTTATGCCCTCCTGAAGGTGCATAAAAACTCTTTGGACCCCTCCAGGAAGACCTATTATTTCTGGAAGAGAGGGAGTCTAACGAAAAACCTTGGTAGGTTTGTTGACAATCAGCTCCGACTTTTCATGGACGTATTACCGTCTAGGTCGTCCAAAAAATCTGACTGTGTGTACAAGGCTTAACAAGCTCTCTTTTATCCCATCCATAGATACCAACTGTGTTGTAAGTTTAATCAAGTCCAGTCTATTTAGATTGTTGCCATATCCTAAAAGGTAAACATATATTTTTCACTCATCATCAAATGCTTTAAAGCGCTATTAAACCCAAAACCAAAAATGTAATATATTTCACCTTACCAATCATTAGATTTATTTTTTAGGCTTTTTCCCGCTGTTTTCACCTGGTGATCTGCCCAGTAACACACCTCCTGTATTAAAGACCCCCCCCTCTGGATGACAGGAGGCACCTGTGGACAGCAGCATGGTCAGTCTGGGTAAGGGGAGTATTAAATGTATTAGCAGATTTAGATACACTAACAAATTAAAGCCAAACAACAGCTCAATCTTTATAATCAGTTTATAATCAGTTAACTATATATATGTTGTCACCTGCTGGTACGTTGACAAAATATATCTGTAGATTCACAGAACTATATCATTTTTTTTTACTCTCTCTCTCTTTTCTTTCATATATTGTGATATAAGTTCTTACATTTTTCTGAACTACTTTAGTATCAGATATCTGGTAATGTTATTACAATCATGATTTTATAATATACATAATTGACATTATGGACATATTTATATCACTATTATCATTTTCTGTATTTTTTTTTTCAACATTTTTATTTGTTTAGAGCATGTCTTTTAAATGCTTTGACTTATAATAGCTACCCTGTTTCCCCGAAAATAAGACAGTGTCTTATATTAATTTTTGCTCCCAAAGATGCGCTAGGTCTTATTTTCAGGGGATGTCTTATTTTTCAATGAAGAAGAATACGGTACGCATTTTTTGTTGAACAAAAAAAAGTAAATTTATTACCTGTATACGGTACGGTAGTAGTGGTCATCACAAACCAGCTTGTTTATTGCAATATCAAGAGTCTGGAGATAGGCCGTCATTCCTGCGGGAATCATTATTTGATCTATTTTTCTTTCGTGAAGAAATTTCTTCATGTCTTTAGCGCGGTGAGTGCTGGCTGCATCCCAGAC
The DNA here is from genome assembly GCF_042186555.1 of Aquarana catesbeiana. Classification (NCBI taxonomy): domain Eukaryota; kingdom Metazoa; phylum Chordata; class Amphibia; order Anura; family Ranidae; genus Aquarana; species Aquarana catesbeiana. The sequence continues at coordinate 97,036,706 of NC_133335.1, read as the reverse complement.
TAGCAGACCTCTTTGGCTCCCTCGCATAACAAGCGGCAGCATTAAATCGACCCACGTCCTTATAACTGCATGTGTGGCCCAGGCTTTTTCAGTTTCAAGAATAAAAATGCCCGAAACACGTTCAATCTTTTCCTTCTTGCCCTTAGAAATGACTAAAGGTGGGATTTTAGTGCCATCCAGACGAATTGCCAAAATACAGGTGACACGTGCACTTTCGTAAGCAGTGGAGGGAATGTACACTGAGGAGACAACCCGCTGTTCAATTGTTGTTTGAGATGATTGGCCCATAAACACTGCAGTTTCATCCATAGCAATCATGTTGGAAAGATTGTATTTAGAGAAGTCAGCATCATCAATAAAGGACTTGAATGCAAGTGCTTGCTGAATAACTTGAGCATCTTCCAGCCTAAACAGTGTTGTGGATCTTCTTAAAGACATTTCACTTCGCTGAAGGAAATTATCCAGCCAGTGTTGTGATGCTTTGAAGTCAAACTGTGGTGTCATTGCAAGGGCAAATTCTTGAATCTGAGCCCTATTCACAACCAAAGCCTTTGCTCTCCTGTCAACAACCCATTCACAGATCAGGTCTTCCAGCTCGGAAAATAATGGTTGCCGACCTGATCCACACTTGCGCTTTTTAGCATTTCCCTGGTCCACTTGTTCAATGAGGTTACCGTACTCTGCTCGCCATTTTCGGATCAATCGGATATTCAACATCTTCTCTTTGCAGAAAGCAGTAAGATTTTGGCCCCAAGAGTCTTCCACGATTCCTTGCTTGTACTCCATGGAGTAGCTCTTTCTTTTTGCGCTCATGTCTAGGGGTAAAAATATACCAGCACTGTTTACCAGTATTTCTTGTATCAGCAGAAAAGCAGTCACCCCCTAAAGTGACACACTGGATCAGAGGGGGGATTGAAATGGGGGGATCACTTAAAATGACACAGGGGGGATCAGAGGGGGGAATCAATAAAAATGGCACAGGAGGATCAGAGGGGGGATTATCATTTTAGAAGCTCCTGTGCCATTTTGATTCCCCCCTTCTGATCCACCTGTGCCTATTTGATTCCCCCTCCCCTCAAATCCACCATGTGTCATTTTAATTCATTTTAAGCCCCCCTCCCCCCACCCCTGTGCCAGTGGACAGTTTAGTCTCTCTCCCCTCCCACCTTCACCAGATATCCCCCCCACACCTCAGTCACCCCTGTGGCCGACTCCTGTGTCTGGCAGTGGCGGCGCGGGCTCTCTGACGGGCGACGTTCCCCTGCGCAACATCAGGGACATCACTCGTCATCCAGAGAGCCCGCCGCAGCTCACTGATTTGAAGAGACCTCGCACTGCCTGAACAGCTGCGGCCAATCAGTGAGCTGCGCGGCGGTGCCTGCCGCTACGAGTCCAGAGTCAGATGCCTTATGTTCGGGGGATACCTTATGTTCGGTGGATGCCTTATTATCGGTGGATGCCTTAATATCGGTGGATGCCTTATTATCGGGGGGTGCCTTATTATCGGGGGGTCTTATTATCGGGGGGTGCCTTATTATCGGGGAGGTTTTATTATCGGGGGGATGCCTTATATTACAATGAGAGGCAAAGACGGGATTTTCAGTGCATTATATATATATATATATATATATATATATATATATATACACACAATATCTCACAAAAATGAGTACACCCCTCCACACACAGCCATTAACTCAATAACTCAACACACAGCCATTAATGTCTAAACTGCTGGCAACAAAAGTGAGTACACCCCCAAGTGAAAATGTTCAAATTGGGCCCAATTAGCCATTTTCCCTCCCATGTGTCATGTGACTCGTTAGTGTTACAAGGTCTCTGGTGTGAATGGGGAGCAGGTGTGTTAAATTTGGTGTTATCACTCTCACTCTCTCATACTGGTCACTGGAAGTTCAACATGGCACCTCATGGCAAAGAACTCTCTGAGGATCTGAAAAAAAGAATCACTGCTCTACATAAAGAAGGCCTAGGCTAGAAGAAGATTGCCAAGACCCTGAAACTGTCAGTGCTCAGACCATACGCCGCACACTGCATCAAATTGGTTTGGAAGGCTGTTTTGGTTTGGAAGCCTCTTCTAAAGATGATGCACAAGAAAGCCCGCAAACAGTTTGCTGAAGAAAACAGACTAAGGACATGGATTACTGGAACCATGTCCTGTGGTCTGATGAGACCAAGATAAATGTATTTGTTTCAGATGGTGTCATGTGAGTGTGGTGGCAACCAGGTGAGGAGTAGGGATAAGCTCGACGTTCGCTGAATACCAAACATTATGGGGCGTTCACAGGAAATTTGAGCACACGCGGAACACGCCATAATGAACGACGAGGCCGTCAATGCACTGCGAGATCGCAGTGCATTGACGGCTGCTGATTGGCCAAAGCATGCACCTGACCTGCATGCTTTGGACAATCACAGCACGCTCTGCTGTGAGAGCCATGATTGGCACGGTGCCTTTGGCCAATCATGGCTCAGGGGGCTGAGTCCATGCCCCACACTATGTAAAGCTGCTTACACGCCAGCTGTACATAGTTTTATGAATGAGAGCAGCAAAATGGCAATTGTAAAGGAAAAAATTTCATGTAAAACTGCTCACGGTTGTAATGTATTGCCGTATCCCGGCAATATAGATAAAAATCATTGAAAAAAACAGCATGCCCCCCCCCCCCAGTCCATTATCAGGACCTTTGGGTCTGGTATGGATATTAAGGGGAACCCTGCGGTAAAATTAAAACCAAAAATTGCGTGGGGGTCCCCCCCCCAAAATTCATACCAGGCCCTTCAGGTCTGGTATTGATTTTAAGGGGAACCCCGAGCCAAAATAAAAAATGGCACAGGGGCCCCCCCAAAATCCATGCCAGACCCTTATCCGAGCACACAACCTGGCAGGCCACAGGAAAAGGGGGGGACGAGAGAGCACTCCCCCTAGACAGTACCAGGCCACATGCCCTCAACATAGGGAGGATGCTTTGGGGTCCCCACCAAAACACTTTATGTTGATGGGGACAAGGGCCCGGTGGTTGTGGGGGTCTGCGAGCAGAGGGCTTATTGGAATCTTGAAGCTCCCTTTAACAAAGGGACCCCCAGATCCTGCTCCCTCCCCTATGTGAATGGGTATCGGATACATTGTACCCCTACACATTCCCACAAAATGTAAAAAATTGTAAAAATGACAGGCGTTTGGGACAAGACCTTTATTTAAAAAAAAAGTGGGGGGGACCCCAATGCACCCTCCCCATATTAAGGGCATGTGGCCTGGTATGGTTCGGGGGGTGATCTCTCACCCCCCCCTTTTCCTGCGGCCTGCCAGGTTGCATGCTTAGATCAGGTTTTTGGGGGGACCCCTACGGCATTTAAAAAAAAAATTTGACTCGGGATTTCCCTTAAAATCCATACCAGACCTGAAGGGCCTGGTATGGATTTTGGGGGGACCCCTACACTATTTTTTTTAATTTGGCACAGTGTTCCCCTTAATATCCATACCAGACCTGGAGGGCCTGGTAATGGACTGGGGGGGACCCATGCCATATTTTTTCAATGATTTTTATCTATAATACTGGGATCTGACATTTTATTACAGCTGCGAGCAGTTTTAAATTACATTTTTTCCTTTAGAAATGTCATTTTGCTGCGGCACTGTTCTAAACACAGGAAATATGCGCCATTTTACAGGCATACTAAGAACACCCCCCAGGCACGATATTTAAAGGAATATTTAATTTGTATTGTTTTACTTTAGGCTTTATTAAAATCACTGCTCCTGAAAAAACTTCAGTTTTTAAAACTTTTTGTTTGCATTGATACTTGTCCCCGGGACAGGACCCAGGTCCCCAAACACTTTTTATGACAATAACTTGCATAGAAGCCTTTAAAATTAGCACTGTCCCATAGACTTTAACAGTGTTCGCACAAATTTTTTGCCTGTTCACAAGTTCTGGTGCAAACCGACTCGGGGGTTGTTCGGTTCATCCCTACTGAGGAGTACAAAGACAAGTGTGTCTTGCCTACAGTCAAGCATGGTGGTGGGAGTGTTATGGTCTGGGGCTGCATGAGTGCTGTTGGCACTGGGGAGCTACAGTTCATTGAGGGAACCATGAATGCCAACATGTACTATGACATACTGAAGCAGAACATGATCCCCTCCCTTTGGAGACTGGGCCGCAGGGCAGTATTCCAACATAATGACCCCAAACACACCTCCAAGACGGCCACTGCCTTGCTAAAGAAGCTGCAGTTTAAGTCGATGGAATGGCCAAGCATGTCTCCAGACCTAAACCCTATTGAGCATCTGTGGGGCATCCTCAATCAGAAGGTGGATGAGCGCAAGGTCTCTAACATCCACCAGCTCCATGATGTCGTCATGGAGGAGAGAAAGAGGTCTCCAGTGGCAACCTGTGAAGCTTTGATGAACTCCATACCCAAGAGGGTTAAGGCAGTGTTGAAAAATAATGGTGGCCACACAAAATATTGACACTTTGGCCCAAGTTGGACATTTTGACTTGGGGGGGGGGGGGCGCTCACTTTTGTTGCCAGCTGTTTGGAAATGAATGGCTGTGTGTTGAGTTAAGGGGACAGCAAATTTACACTGTTATACAAGCTGTACACTCATTATTTTACATTGTAGCAAAGTGTAATTTGTTCAGTGTTGTCACATGAAAAGATTTAATAAAATTTTTTGAAAAATGTGAGGGGTGTACTCACTTTTGTGACATACTGTATATACAGCGCGTGGAAAAAGTATTCATAACCCTTAAAATTTTCCACATTTTGTCATGTTACAACCAAAACCGTAAATGTATTTTATTGGGATTTTATGTGATAGACCAGCACAAAGTGGCACAAAGGAAAATGATCAATGGTTTTACATTTTTTTTACAAAAAAATATATGTGAAAAGCGTGGCGTGCATTTGTATTCAGCCCCCCTGAGTCAATACTTTGTAGAACCACCTTTTGCTGCAATTACAGCTGCAAGTCTCTTTGTGTATGTCTCTACCAGCTTTGCACATCTAGAGAGTGACATTTTTGCCCATTCTTCTTTGCAAAATAGCTCAAGCTCTGTCAGATTGGATGGAGAGCGTCTGTGAACAGCAATCTTCAAGTCTTTCCACAGATTCTCAATTGGATTTAGGTCTGGACTTTGACTGGGCCACTCTAACACATGAATATGCTTTGATCTAAACCATTCCATTATAGCTCTGGCAGTATGTTTAAGGTTGTGGTCCTGCTGGAAGGTGAACCTCCGCCCCAGTCTCAAGTCTTTTGCAGACTCTAAAGCCACGTACACACGAGTGGAATGTCCGACAGAAAAAGTCCGACAGAAGCTTTTCATCGTCTATTCCGATCGTGTGTAGGCCTCATCGGACTTTTTTTTTTTTTCGAAAATTCTGACGGACCTAGAAATGGAACATGTTCTAAACCAATTCGGACTTTGGTTTGACCGTGTGTAGGCAAGAGCGCTTGAATGGAATTCCGTCAGAGTTCCATCGGAGAAACCTTCGGAGTTTATTCCGATGACAAAACCGGTCGTGTGTACGCGGCATAACATGTTTTCTTCTAAGATTGCCCTGTATTTGGCTCCATCCGTCTTCCCACCAACTCTGACCAGTTTCCCCGTAGAAGAAAAACATCCCCACAACATGATGCTGTCACCACCATGTTTCACGGAGGGGATGGTGTGTTCAGGGTGATGTACAGTGTTAGCTTTCCACCATACGTAGCATTTTGCTTTTAGGACAAAAAGTTCACTTTTGGTCTCATCTGACCAGAACACCTTCTTCCACGTTTGCTGTGTCTCCCACATAGCTTCTCGCAAACTGGAAACTGCAAACGGAACTTCTTATGGCTTTCTTTCAACAATGGCTTTCTTCTTGCCACTCTTCCATAAAGGCCATTACACTTCTCCACAGCTTTATCCCTGACCTGTCTGGTGTGTTCCTTGGCCTTCATGATGCTGTTTGTTCACTTAGGTTCTCTAATAAACCTCTGAGAGCTTCACAGAACAGATGTATTAATATTGAGATTAAGTTACATACAGGTGGACTCTATTTACGAATTAAGTGACTTCTGAAGGCAATCGGGTCCACTAGATTTTAGTTAGGGGTATCAGAGTAAAGGGGGCTGAATACAAATGCATGCCACACTTTTCAGATATTTATTTGTAAACAATTTTGAAAACCATTTATCATTTTCCTTCCACTTCACAATTATGTGCCACCAGGGCTTTTTTCCTCAAACAATAGGTGCTGGAACTCTACCACGACCCCCCCCCCAAAACCCCTCCCCACACACACCCTCCAAATCACATAATGGGTGTGGTTAGATTTCACAAACATTTGGAGGGTCTTAAAGGGGCATTAAATACCAGGATTGCATTACATACAGAGTGCAGAGTTCATGAGGGTTGCACACATAGAGCAGAGCTGTCACTTGTAAACACAGAAACCTGACTTCTGTGTTTACAAGTGATTGTGGTGAGCAGGCACCAAAGAGTCTAAGCCAGAGGTGGTGGAACTGAGTTCCACCAAGTTCCACCTGAAAAAAAGCCCTGTGTGCCACTTTGTGTTGGTCTATCACAAAAAATCCCAATAAAAAACCTTTATGTCTTTGGTTGTAACATGACAAAATGTGGAAAATGTCAAGGGGTATGAATACTTTTTCAAAGCACTGTATGTATGTATGTATGTATGTATTTATGTATGTATGTCATCCATGGGTGCAGTGTGGGTCAGAGCACAGTGGCACCGTGTTGGTGAACACCCTGCACCCATGGATGATACACCACTGAGAGGAACCAATCCCCTCCATTTTCCTCCTGCAGCTGCTGAAAGGCTACAGAAGGAAAAAGGAGGGGGATCCGTTCCTCTACATGACACTCCTCCTATCCCGGTGTGTAGTGGGCCCCTGGAGCATGGGGCTGGGTCACAATTGTGACCCCTGTGACCCCTGTATGTATGCCCCTGGTCTAATCCTAAGGCATTCCTGCCATATGTGAATCATGGAACCCAGCAGTTCACAGTCTCTGAAGCATACTGGGGAGGACTCTGGATACATTTTAGCAATTTTAATGGGCACCATATACCAACTTGAAAAAACTTAAAAGTTAGCCTCAAAGATACATTCAGAGGAGAATGAGGAGTATAATATGGGAATTTGTTAACACTTCATTGATTATCAATATGACCAATTTGATCCTTGGTGTGTGTACACCATTTCTCATATGCCATTAAGCCCAGGTTCACACTGACTGTGGGTTAGAAACAGTTCAGCTGAACTTGCATGATTTAAAACCAGCAATGCAGTCTGACTTCGGAGGTGATTTGACAGACATCTGTGTGGGTTCATGCGCAGATGTCTATTCAAATCACCCCCAAAGTCGCCAAAAGTCTGCATCACACTAATTCGGACGGTGTAATTGCTGGCAATAGCTGCCCATTTGGCATGCGATTTGACATGTCAAATCGCATGCCAAATGGGCCTGATGTGAGCGTGGGCTCAAACATGGCAGAGGGTAGAATCTTGCCTCCAAGAAAAAGGAAATTTAACTTTGTAATCAGAGAGAAGGCCTGACAGGAGTTTTTCATTTAAGGCTACAGATTTAGTCAGATTTAGCCTGTCAGTGCATGTGATGAATTCATGTACATCCGCCCAGTGGACATTTCAACCCCAGTCAGCTTTCTTGGTATAACAACTGATGCGGCTAAGAAGCCGCTCGGCTGTAATCCCAAGCAGCGGGAGGGGACATACCCCCCCCCCCCGCCATCGTGCGCGGGTCGCCCGTGCCCTCCCGTCCCACCGGGAGGCCCAAGCAACCAGCTGGCACATCCTCCGGCTGGCTGGAGACCTGAACGAAGCCGAATCGGCTTCAATCGGGTTTTGGACTTAGTAATCCGGAAATAATGTCATGATATCACTTCCGGTTTAAAGAAGACCTAAAGGCGGGAAATTTTAAAAAAAGACAGCATTCAAAATAGCCAAACTTTTGAATGATTTTAAGTGCAAAGGAGGGATTTAGGGTCTTATAGACCCCAGATCTCTCCATAAAGAGTACCTGTCACTGATAAAAAAAAATTCTGATGACTTTTATTGCTAAAGGGACAGTGTAAAAATAAAAAAAATGAAATAAAATAGATAAATAATAAATAAATAAAAAATGTTAAAGCGCCCTATCCCTCCATGTCATGGGGTACTTTGTCGCAGTAAGTGGGCTTAGCACCATATAGCAATATGGTGTGACCAAATCCCCATATTTTTTGATAATGTTTTTTAAAAATGTTTAGGTGTTTTAAACTAGCCTTGTGGAGGTAAATGTCTTTTTTTGCATGTGTGCGCTGTAATATTTTGTTCTGTTCTATCCCTCCAAGCTCACACTCACAAACGAACCCATATGAACGCATACGTAACGCATATAAACAGTGTAATTCTAGCACAAAACCTCTGTAACTATAAACTGGTAACTTGTAGAGATTTTTAAAACGTCGCCTATAGAGATTTTTAAGTAACGTAGTTTGTCACTATTCCACGACTGTGCGCAATTTTAAAGCATAACATGGGGGGGTGCGTAATATACAGGAGGAGCTGGGTAGGGGGGCTATGTGATGTGCAGGGTGGCTGTGTAATATGCAGGGGGCTGTGTAATGTAACGGGGCCCAGAGGTGCGGGGCTGTGTAATGTAAAGGGGTCCAGAAGTGCATTCACATACATTGAATCCGGCCCTTAAGTAGAAAAAGGTTGCTGACCCCTGGCCTAGGATCTAAAGAGGGGCAGAGTATAGCTTTTTGCAAGACAGATTCTATGACGCCATCAAAGAGAGGCTTGGCGATCTCATCTCTCACTGCTTCTTCTGCTCTCCCAGAAGTCAGAGTTCTATGAGGTTGATTAAGCTTTAAGAAATGATCAGGGATCTCTGGAATTAATTCTTTCAAAAATGACGGTATTTAATGGCACTGTCAAGATCTATCACTGTTTCTGGTAATCTGTGTATATGAAAATTGTAGCACCTGAACCTATTTTCAAGGCTGTCAGTCTAAGATAATGCCACCTCCAGCTGTTGCTGCAACTGCAAGTTCTGAATTTAATCGATTTTCGATTGGTCCTGGCAATTATGGCATCCAGTTTGTGATCAGTCACCTCTTTCCGAGTACCCAGGTCCTAAAGGTCAGCCTTACTTTCAGTGGTGATTTGCTTAGTGGCCTTTCCTAGGCTCTGTTCTAATAACTCGGCCATCTTGGCTGCACCGTTCTGAACACCTGTCCCCAGCATCCAGGATTTAGACCTGGAAAACTCCCCTGGTGTTCTGGGATGTTCCCTTCAGCTCCCTGCTTGCTGTGATACTATGGCTGTCGGCTGGTTTCCTTCATCAATGTCTAGCCCTGTGGGTCCTGGGCTTGCATGTGGGATAATGGAGCCCGGGAAGTATGATGAAAGTGGGTCATACAGAAGGTGCACTCTTCTAGGGGTCAGAGTAAGCGGTTGGGTAGCTGTACAGCCGGCCAATTGCTTTCATGAGAAAGCTGACAGTCAGCTCGTGAAAGGTACACACATTCCCAGCTGTTGTAGCAGTAAAACCCCTCCGCTGCCACCACTAGCCTTACATCAGTGGCAATGAAAGGGTTTAAGTAAACCTTTCATGCCAAAACTACATGGTAGGTCAGAGCTGCAATGGAATGCAGGTTCCCTCAAGTGTTGCACAGTGGGATCTAATGTGCACTGTAATTTTTCTAAGAAAGGTTGAAGTAGACCTATCATGAAACTTTACACTTTATGTGAATTTACAGTTCACGTCAGCAATGCCAAATCACATTATTGTTTTTAGCAGGAGAGTACCTGCATTTCATGAATGAAAAGATGCTGGTACTGAGATCATGTCCTAGGCAGCCTACTGTGTCTGTCACTACCAATCACTGGAGACTGCATGGCTGTTTTTTATAATCAGAAGGATTCTGTTTGGTACTCTAGTAGTGAGATAAACAAGGGTAACAATACTGCTCCCATGTATATAAATACAAATTATATACAGAAACACAGTTTTTATAGTGAACATCAGTGGCGGCCCATCCATTAGGGGCACAGGGGCGCCACCCTCCTATGCATGCATCCGGCCCCCTAATCTACATACAGGGCACCAGATGCATGGATTCCAATGATTTTTTTTTTAAGCACGTGATTAGTGCCAGAGGCTCTAATAGGCTTCAAAAAAGGGTGGGCTCAGGGGGGCGCAGTGCACCCACTTGTGTGCCAATAGCGAATATTCGCTATTGTTACACTAATTCTCCTCCCGGCCAATCAGGAAGCAGGTCCTGAGACCCCTCACCCGATTTGCCACCTAGGAGGAGGAGGGAGGAGATGCACTGCACACAGAGAAGAGGTGGGAGGAGACACAAAGTGAAGCAAATGTCAGTTATATGGTCCTGGTGGACCAAGCTTTAAAGTGTATCTTGAGTCAAGACTTTCTATATTTTTGATAGATTGAGTGTGCGTGTGTGTGTGTGCGTGTGTGTGTGTTAGAGGTTATTAGGTTATGACTGTCTCCTTTAGGTAGGTTTAGTATCTCTATTTGTCCGGATAAACATTGTCATGGGACACGAGGTGAGGAAGAAAATTCAAATTTTGCAGTTGTCACTAGTGATGAGCCTAGTGTATCTGGGTTCAATTTGCGGGATGTTTGCCAAACTATTTCTCTACTTCTGTGTTAACCGGAACCCAACTAAAGTTAATGGGGGTCAAATCTTTAAAACTGATTCTCACTTCCGGTTCCGGTGCCGCATGGAGAGGAGCTAGGAGACATCCTCCAAAACCAGCTTCTAAGCTTCATATCCTACAAGGTAACCCCCTCCTCTGCCTCCCCTCTACCTGGGGAACCCCTATGGATCGCTTTGTGAAGCGATCCGCGGCTCGGCCGGCCCCCGCTCCATGCCTGAACACAGGGGACACAGCACAAGCTGCAGGCAATATGACGCCCGCTCTCTCTGCTGACAGCTGGGCTGCGGACACACATGCAGCCCCTCCAGCTCCCATGGTGCTCACTCAGGTCAATCCTGCATCTCCAGCTGGCATATCCCAGGAGGCGGTGGCCCTTCTCACCCCTTTGGTCACCGAGGCTGTGGATAAAGCAGTTCTTAAACTGCTAGAACAACTGCACAGAGAACTCCAGATCCAATCCCTCAGAATAGGTCAAACAGAGGAACGGATCTCCTCAGTGAAATATGACACTGCTGTTCTCACTGCCACTGTAGCCAGGCTCTCCACAGTACAAAAAGAACTCCAGGAAAAAGTGGATGACCTGGAAAATAGATCCAGACGCAATAATTTGTGCATCATTGGCCTCCTAGAATCATACTCCTCTTCCTCGCTGGTAACCATCTGCTCCACCACCATCCCGGAACAGCTGGGACTGCGTACCCCTTGCCTGGTGGAACGTGCCCACCGCATCAGTCAGCCGTCGGAATCATGCTCCAGACCCAGACCAGTAATTGTCGGGTATCTTAATTATGCAGACAAACACGTTATACTTCCACAGAGTGCGCAACTTCACTGTTAATGAACATCCACTACTACTCTTTACCGACTACTCCATTGACGTTATGCGCCAGCGCAAGGCCTTCTCAGCGGTCTGTTCCATGCTTCATAATAACAATGTTAAATTTGTCCTGGCATACCCAGCGATTCTCTACAGTCAACCTGCCATGGGAGAGCGTTTATCTTTTACCTTTCCGCTGGAAGCGGAGAACTACCTTAATGCGACACAACCTTCGGATATTGAACAGGAGAATCCCTCTCCTTCCCAGGAAGACTGCTTTGTACTCTGGAAAACAGCAGAGCCCTCAGAAACCCCCCATCAAGCGGGTGCGATTCGGTCTTCCAGATGAACATTCTGTGCATCGTTGATCCCAAGCTTCAATCAACTCCTACGTAACTTCTAAGTTCTAAGTACTGGGAGCTTCTGCGGAAGTGACCTCTCATCTGTGATGGGCCCTAGCCTTCCAACTTTGTTAGGCAAACCATACTGACTGCTACTTGTAACTAGGGATGACCCGAACACCCCCCGGTTCAGTTCGCGGCAGAACATGCGAACAGGCAAAAAATTTGTGCAAACACACGAACACCGTTAAAGTCTTTGGGACTCGAACGTGAAAAATCTAAGGTGCTAATGTTAAAGGCTAATATGCAAGTTATTGTCATAAAAAGTGTTTCGGTACCTGGGTCTTGCCCCAGGGGACATGTATCAATTAAAAAAAAAAAGTTTTAAAAAAACAGCCATTTTTTCGGGAGCAGTGATTTTAATAATTTCTTAAAGTGAAACAATAAAAGTGCAATATTCCTGAAAATATCGTGCCTGGGGGTGACTATAGTATGCCTGTAAAGTGTCGCATGTTTCCCATGTTCAGAACAGTCCCTGCACAAAATGACATTTCCAAAGGAATAAAAGTCATTTAAAACTGCTTGTGGCTGTAATGTAATCTTGCCCCCCCCCCCCCCTTCAGCCCATTACCAGGCATTTTGGGTCTGGTATGGCTATAAAGGGGAACCCCACACCCAAATTAAAAAAAAAAAAAAAAGGCGTGGGGTCCCCAGGCCCTATATACTCTGAACAGCAGCAGTATACAGACAGTCCCCGGGTTACAAACAAGATAAGGACTGTAGGTTTGTTCTTAAGTTGAATCTGTTTGGAACAGGTACATTTTGTAATAATATAGGGAAGGGTTATCATCACCCCTGTAACATTTGTTTTGCTGTCTGTGCCCCTGTTCAGAAGATTTCACCTCACTTTCTGTCCCAATGACAATTGGATTTAGAAAATTTTAGGTTATTAGGGAAACAAGGATTGGTGATAAAGCATCAGTGGAGACACCTTTTCCCATATTAACTCTTACAGGAAAGAATTTCCCTTCCTCACTTCCTGTTGTCTCCCTCCATTTGTAGGAGTCGTTTGCAAGACGGATGTTTGAAAATCGGGGACCGCCTGTATATACTATACAGCCTGCCCTATACACTCTGCAGAAAATTGGGCCTTAGGTGTTGGTGGTAAGAGAACACTGTAAGCCCTCACAGTTACTCTTGGTGGGCACTGAAACAGGCCCTGCTATGAAATATTATATCAAGAATTGTAATTATGTGCCCCTGTTAAACAGGGGCATAAAAATTGGACCTTAGGCGGTGATGGTGACACAACACTGTAAAGCCTCACAGATACTTTTGTTGAGAGCAGGAACAGGCCCTGCTGTGAAATATTAGATCAACAATTGTAATTACGAGCCCCTTTTAACCACTTGACGACCGCCTCACGCCGATTTACGTCGGCAAGGTGGCACGGACAGGCAAAATCACGTATATATACGTGATTTGCCTTCCGTGGGTGGTGGGTCCGATCGGACCCCCCCCCCGGTGCCCGAGGCGGTCGTCTTTGGTCCCCCGGCGATCGGAGGTGAGGGGGAGGCCATCCGTTCGTGGCCCCCCCCTCGCGATCGCCGCCGGCCAATCAGATAACTTCCTTTGCTGCTGTATGCTAAACAGCAGCAAAGGAAATGATGTCATCTCTCCTCGGCTCGGTATTCCGTTGCAGCGCCGAAGAGAGAAGACTTCACTGTGAGTGCACTAACACTACACACACAGTAGAACATGCCAGGCACACAAAACACCCCGATCCCCCCCCCCATCGCCCCCCGATTCCCCCCCAATCACCCCCCCCCCCCTGTCACAAACTGACACCAGCAGTTTTTTTTTTTTTTTTCCTGATTACTGCATTGGTGTCAGTTTGTGACAGTTACAGTGTTGGGACAGTGAATATTACCCCCCTTTAGGTCTAGGATACCCCCCTAACCCCCCTAATAAAGTTTTAACCCCTTGATCACCCCCTGTCACCAGTGTCGCTAAGCGATCATTTTTCCGATCGCTGTATTAGTGTCGCTGGTGACGCTAGTTAGTGAGGTAAATATTTAGGTTCGCCGTCAGCGTTTTATAGCGACAGGGACCCCCATATACTATCTAATAAATGTTTTAACCTCTTGATGGCCCCCTAGTTAACCCTTTCACCACTGATCACCGTATAAGTGTTACGGGTGACGCTGGTTAGTTTGTTTATTTTTTTTAGTGTGAGGGCACCCGCCGTTTATTACCGAATAAAGGTTTAGCCCCCTGATCGCCCGGCGGTGATATGCGTCGCCCCAGGCAGCGTCAGATTAGCGCCAGTACCGCTAACACCCACGCACGCAGCATACGCCTCCCTTAGTGGTATAGTATCTGATCGGATCAATATCTGATCTAATCAGATCTATAATAGCGTCCCTAGCAGTTTAGGGTTCCCAAAAACACAGTGTTAGCGGGATCAGCCCAGATACCTGCTAGCACCTGCGTTTTGCCCCTCCGCCCGGCCCAGCTCAGCCCACCCAAGTGCAGTATCGATCGATCACTGTCACTTACAAAACACTAAACGCATAACTGCAGCGTTCGCAGAGTCAGGCCTGATCCCTGCGATCGCTAACAGTTTTTTTGGTAGTATTTTGGTGAACTGGCAAGCACCAGCCCCAAGCAGCGTCAGATTAGCGCCAGTACCGCTAACACCCACGCATGCAGCATACGCCTCCCTTAGTGGTATAGTATCTGAACGGATCAATATCTGATCCGATCAGATCTATACTAGCGTCCCCAGCAGTTTAGGGTTCCCAAAAACGCAGTGTTAGCGGGATCAGCCCAGATACCTGCTAGCACCTGCATTTTGCCCTTCCGCCCGGCCCAGCCCACCCAAGTGCAGTATCGATCGATCACTGTCACTTACAAAACACTAAACTAAACTGCAGCATTCGCAGAGTCAGGCCTGATCCCTGCGATCGCTAACAGTTTTTTTGGTAGCTTTTTATTGAACTGGCAAGCACCAGCGGCCTAGTACACCCCGGTCGTAGTCAAACCAGCACTGCAGTAACACTTGGTGACGTGGCGAGTCCCATAAGTGCAGTTCAAGCTGGTGAGGTGGCAAGCACAAGTAGTGTCCCGCTGAAGACAAACCAAGAAGACAAACACAGGCCCGTCGTGCCCATAGTGCCCTTCCTGCTGCATTCGCCAATCCTAATTGGGAACCCACCACTTCTGCAGCACCCGTACTTCCCCCATTCACATCCCCAACCAAATGCAATCGGCTGCATGAGAGGCATTTTCTTTATGTCCTCCCGAGTACCCCTACCCAACGCCCCCCAAAAAAGATGTTGTGTCTGCAACAAGCGCGGATATAGGCGTGACACCCGCTATTATTGTCCCTCCTGTCCTGACAATCCTGGTCTTTGCATTGGTGAATGTTTTGAACGCTACCATTCACTAGTTGAGTATTAGCGTAGGGTACAGCATTGCACAGACTAGGCACACTTTCACAGGGTCTCCCAAGATGCCATCGCATTTTGAGAGACCCGAACCTGGAACCGGTTACCGTTATAAAAGTTAGTTACAAAAAAAGTGTAAAAAAAAAAAAATATATATAAAATAAAAAAAAATAGTTGTCGTTTTATTGTTCTCTCTCTCTCTATTCTCTCTCTCTTGTTCTGCTCTTTTTTACTGTATTCTATTCTGCAATGTTTTATTGTTATTATGTTTTATCATGTTTGTTTTTCAGGTATGTAATTATTTATACTTTACCGTTTACTGTGCTTTATTGTTAACCATTTTTTTGTCTTCAGGTACGCCATTCACGACTTTGAATGGTTATACCAGAATGATGCCTGCAGGTTTAGGTATCATCTTGGTATCATTCTTTTCAGCCAGCGGTCGGCTTTCATGTAAAAGCAATCCTAGTGGCTAATTAGCCTCTAGACTGCTTTTACAAGCCGTGGGAGGGAATGCCCCCCCCCCCACCGTCTTCCGTGTTTTTCTCTGGCTCTCCTGTCTCAACAGGGAACCTGAGAATGCAGCCGGTGATTCAGCCAGCTGACCATAGAGCTGATCAGAGACCAGAGTGGCTCCAAACATCTCTATGGCCTAAGAAACCGGAAGCTACGAGCATTTTATGACTTAGATTTCGCCAGATGTAAATAGCGCCATTGGGAAATTGGGGAAGCATTTTATCACACCGATCTTGGTGTCATCAGATGCTTTGAGGGCAGAGGAGAGATCTAGGGTCTAATAGACCCCAATTTTTTCAAAAAAGAGTACCTGTCACTACCTATTGCTATCATAGGGGATATTTACATTCCCCGAGATAACAATAAAAATGATTTAAAAAAAAAAAAATGAAAGGAACAGTTTAAAAATAAGATAAAAAAGCAAAAAAATAATAAAGAAAAAAAAAAAAAAAAAAAAAAAGCACCCCTGTCGCCCCCTGCTCTCGCGCTAAGGCGAACGCAAGCGGCGGTCTGTCGTCAAACGTAAACAGCAATTGCACCATGCATGTGAGGTATCGCCGCGAAGGTCAGATCGAGGGCAGTAATTTTTGCAGTAGACCTCCTCTGTAAATCTAAAGTGGTAACCTGTAAAGGCTTTTAAAGGCTTTTAAAAATGTATTTATTTTGTTGCCACTGCACGTTTGTGCGCAATTTTAAAGCATGTCATGTTTGGTATCCATGTACTCGGCCTAAGATCATCTTTTTTATTTCATCAAACATTTGGGCAATATAGTGTGTTTTAGTGCATTAAAATTTTAAAAAGTGTGTTTTTTCCCCAAAAAATGTGTTTGAAAAATCGCTGCGCAAATACTGTGTGAAAAAAAAAAATGAAACACCCACCATTTAAATCTGTAGGGCATTTGCTTTAAAAAAATATATAATGTTTGGGGGTTCAAAGTAATTTTTTTGGAAAAAAAAATATCTTTTTCATGTAAACAAAAAGTGTCAGAAAGGGCTTTGTCTTCAAGTGGTTAGAAGAGTGAGTGATGTGTGACATAAGCTTCTAAATGTTGTGCATAAAATGCCAGGACAGTTCAAAACCCCCCCAAATGACCCCATTTTGGAAAGTAGACACCCCAAGCTATTTGCTGAGAGGCATGTCGAGTCCATGAAATATTTTATATTGCGACACAAGTTGCGGGAAAGAGACAAATTTTTTTTTTTTTTTTTGCACAAAGTTGTCACTAAATGATATATTGCTCAAACATGCCATGGGAATATGTGAAATTACACCCCAAAATACATTCTGTTGCTTCTCCTGAGTACGGGGATACCACATGTGTGAGACTTTTTGGGAGCCTAGCCGCATACGGGACCCTGAAAACCAAGCACCGCCTTCAGGCTTTCTAAGGGCGTGAATTTTTGATTTCACTCTTCACTGCCTATCACAGTTTCGGAGGCCATGGAAAGCCCAGGTGGCACAAAACCCCCCAAATGACCCCATTTTGGAAAGTAGACACCCCAAGCTATTTGCTGAGAGGTATAGTGAGTATTTTGCAGACCTCACTTTTTGTCACAAAGTTTTGAAAATTGAAAAAAGAAAAAAAAAAAAGTTTTTTCTTGTCTTTCTTCATTTTCAAAAACAAATGAGAGCTGCAAAATACTCACCATGCCTCTCAGCAAATAGCTTGGGGTGTCTACTTTCCAAAATGGGGTCATTTGGGGGGGTTTTGTGCCACCTGGGCATTCCATGGCCTCCGAAACTGTGATAGGCAGTGAAGAGTGAAATCAAAAATTTTCACCCTTAGAAATCCTGAAGGCGGTGCTTGGTTTTCGGGGCCCCGTACGCGGCTAGGCTCCCAAAAAGTCCCACACATGTGGTATCCCCATACTCAGGAGAAGCAGCTAAATGTATTTTGGGGTGCAATTCCACATATGCCCATGGCCTGTGTGAGCAATATATCATTTAGTGACAACTTTGTGCAAAAAAAAAAAAAAAAGTGTCACTTTCCCGCAACTTGTGTCAAAATATAAAATATTCCATGGACTCAATATGCCTCTCAGCAAATAGCTTGGGGTGTCTACTTTCCAAAATGGGGTCATTTGGGGGGGTTTTGTGCCACCTGGGCATTCCATGGCCTCCGAAACTGTGATAGGCAGTGAAGAGTGAAATCAAAAATTTACACCCTTAGAAATCCTGAAGGCGGTGCTTGGTTTTCGGGGCCCCGTACGCGGCTAAGCTCCCAAAAAGTCCCACACATGTGGTATCCCCATACTCAGGAGAAGCAGCTAAATGTATTTTGGGGTGCAATTCCACATAGGCCCATGGCCTGTGTGAGCAATATATCATTTAGTGACAACTTTTTGTAAATATTTTTTTTTTTTTTTTGTCATTATTCAATCACTTGGGACAAAAAAAATAAATATTTAATGGGTTCAACATGCCTCTCAGCAATTTCCTTGGGGTGTCTACTTTCCAAAATGGGGTCATTTGGGGGGGTTTTGTACTGCCCTGCCATTTTAGCACCTCAAGAAATGACATAGGCAGTCATAAACTAAAAGCTGTGTAAATTACAGAAAATGTACCCTAGTTTGTAGACGCTATAACTTTTGCGCAAACCAATAAATATATGCTTATTGACATTTTTTTTACCAAAGACATGTGGCCGAATACATTTTGGCCTAAATGTATGACTAAAATTTAGTTTATTGGATTTTTTTTATAACAAAAAGTAGAAAATATCATTTTTTTTCAAAATTTTCTGTCTTTTTCCGTTTATAGCGCAAAAAATAAAAACTGCAGAGGTGATCAAATACCATCAAAAGAAAGCTCTATTTGTGGGAAGAAAAGGACGCAAATTTCGTTTGGGTACAGCATTGCATGACCGCGCAATTAGCAGTTAAAGCGACGCAGTGCCAAATTGGAAAAAGACCTCTGGTCCTTAGGCAGCATAATGGTCCGGGGCTCAAGTGGTTAAACAGGGGCATAAAAATTGGGCCTTAGGCGGTGGTGGTGGCGCAACACTGTAAAGCCTCACAGATACTTTTGTTAAGTGCACGAACAGGCCCTGCTATGAAATATTTTATCAAAAATTGTAATTACACGCCCCTGTTAAACAGGGGCAGAAAAATTGGGCTTTAGGCAGTGGTGGTGGTGCTCTGAACCGAAAATATACCTAGAAGCTATCATCATGAAGATTGAGGAGGAATAGAATAGTCACTCAGCATATGCAGTCTTCAAGGGATTCCACATCCATAGAAAAATCAATCGGTTACTGCAGCATCAGGTGCTTGGTAGCTGGTGATCCAAGACTGATTCATTTTTATGAATGTGAGCTGATCAACAGAGTCTGTGGACAGGCGCACTCTTTGATCAGTTACAAAGCCTCCAACAGCACTGAATGTGCGCTCAGAAAGAACACTGGATGCAGGACAGGCCGGTAGCTCCATTGCATATTGAGCAAGCTCTGGCCAGTGGTCCATCCTCAAGGCCAAGTAACCCAGTGGATGTTCTGGTAGAAAGGTCTCCAAGTCTGATCTTGCCACTAGATATTCCTGCACTGTGTGTATTTCAGACGCTGGCGATGGTTGCTGGAACCAATCAGACCTAGGCTCTGAGGACTGAAGAATTGTCTGAAGGCATCGGTCAGCCGGCCACCTTCTCCACCACTCTTTCTGTGACTAAATGAAGCCTCAGCAACATGTTGTCCAGCACCAGGAAATCGTAACCTTTCAGGCTCTAGAAACGCACTGCATGAACCTTTCTGCAAGTCTCCCGAAGATGTTTCATACTCTGCTCCCTCTGCGAAGGCTGGATAAGTCACTGCAACCTTACCCTTGTAACATGGATCAAGAAGGGTTGCAAGCCAGTAATGATTCCTCTTCTTGATACCACGAATCCTAGGGTCCTTTTGCAGGCATTGCAAGATCAGGGAGGCCATGCAGCGTAAGTTTGCAGAGGCATTCGATCCTGAGTCCTCTGGGTCACTAAGGATCACATGATCCTCAACCACCTCCTCCCAGCCACGTACAACTCCATGGGTTTCTGCGGACTGCAAACGATCCCTTGAAGACTGCTGCTGATGCTGTGTGTTATCCTCCACCTCCATGCTGACACAATCCTCCTCCTCCTCCTCCTCTTCTTCTTCTTCCTGTGTGATCGGCGGGCCTGCAGGAATACTAGTATCTGGATAAAGGGGGCCTTGAGAGGTAAGGAAGTCCTCCTCTTCTTCCCGCTGTTCTGTCTCAAGTGCCCTGTCCATTATTCTCTGAAGCCTGTGCTCCAACAGGAAGACAAGAGGGCCAGTATCACTGATGCATGCACTGTCACTGCTCACCATCCTCGTGGTCTCCTCAAATGGTGACAGGACAGTGCATGCATCCTTGATCAGTAGCCATTGGCGTGGCAAAAAAAAGCCAAGCTACCCTGACCCTGTCCTGGTGCCATACTCACACAGGTACTCATTGATGGCCCTCTGCTGCGTGTGCAGCCGCTGAAGCATTGCCAACATTGAGTTCCACCTGGTGGGCATGTCACAAATGAGGAGGTTATTGGGCAGATTGCATTCTCTTTGAATGTCAGCCAGCCAAGCACTGGCATTATATGACCAGCGTAAATGACCACAGACTTTCCTGGCCAGCCTCAGGAGATCCTGTAAGCCGGGGTACCTGCTCAAGAACCGCTGCACCACCAAATTCAGGATGTGTGCCAAACAAGGAACATGGGTCAAGTGTCCTTGTCGGAGGGCGGAGAGGAGGTTGGTGCCATTGTCGCATACAACCATTCCTGGCTGAAGCTGGCATGTCGTCAACCACCTCTTAGCCTGCCCCTGCAGAGCTGACAGAATCTCTGCCCCAGTGTGGCTCCTGTCCCCTAAGCAGACCAACTCAAGCACCGCATGGCATTTTTTTGCCTGAGTGCTTGCGTAGCCCCTTGAACGCCTATGGAGCAGAGGAGAAATCTGCAGAGGAAGGGGCCATAGAGGAAGAAGAAGAGGAGGGGGTGGAGGAGAGAGCTGTGGAGGAATCACCGCTAGCATTTTGGAGGCGTGGTGGTGAAACAAGATCCAACAATACTGAACCCTGTCCTGCATCCTTCCCAGCTGCCAGCAGAATTACCCAGTGCGCCGTGAAAGAAAAGTAATGTCCCTGTCCATGCCTGCTGGACCATGAGTCAGCAGTAATATGCACCTTACTGTTGACCGCCCTGTCCAATGAGGCCAAGACATTGCCTTCCACATGCTGGTAGAGAGCCGGAATGGCCTTCCGTGAAAAGAAATGGCGTTTGGGAACCTGCCACTGAGGTACCGCACATTCCACAAATTCACAAAAGGGGGCATAGTCTACCAGCTGAAAAGGCAGCGGTTGCAGTGCTAGCAATTTGGCCAAGCTAGAATTCAGTCGCTGAGCATGTGGATGGCTGGGACCGAATTTCTTTTGACGGTTTAGCAACTGCCTGCTAAAATCCAATGTTGGTGTACCACTAGCAGATTGGCCGCAAGTACTTGGGACACCTATTTCTATACCTTCATTTCTCTCAGTGCAGGTTTCTGAGGGGACTGGAGATATAGTGGGGTTGGAGATCCCAGCTGATGAGGAGCAAGGAGAGGTCCGCCTTGTTCTTAGATGTTGGTCTTTTAAGTGCTGTTTTGCCAATGGACTGCATGGGAGGTCATCATATGTCTAGTCAAGCATGTGGTGCTCAAGCTGCTGCTGTTTTGGCCACGCTTGATACGCTTCAGGCAGACATATCTGCTGCACACATGTCAAAAAAGGCCCACACCAAAGAACTTTTCAAAATATGTGGGGAGTCAGCAGCGCCCTGCACCTGCTTAGCTCTGCTGTGTGATACAGTAGGGTGGCTGCCCTTAAGCTGCCCCCTGGAGGGCATCCTGCCTCGTTGGAGATGTGCCTCCTCCTCCTCTCTTCTATCAGGCACCCAAATGGTGTGAGTGACCTCATCATCCCCTGCCTTCTCGTCAATGAAGCAAACTTGGCAGTATGCTGCAGCTTGGGGAACGTGACTGCCAGTTTCTGGACCTTCTTAGGCACCCCCTCTCTCTAGGCTCATGTTACTCTCTTCCACAACCTGGGTACCATCATCAGAGCCTTCAAATCCCTGCTCATCCTCCTGCAGCATGTACCCGACACTGTGGTCGAACAGTTCAGAGGACTCCTCCGTGCATGGTGGTGGCTCTAGGGAAGGAGTGACTGTCGACATGGAGCCAATGGAATAGGCCACTTTGGCAGGCAAACTACTCTGAGCCTGGGTGACAGAGCATGAGGAGGATGAGGAGGGCTTTGTTATCTATTCCACCAACTCTTCTGCATGTTGTGGCTCAATAACACGGCCAGCTGCAGAAAAAAAGGACTAGCGTGCCCCACGGCCACGTGCTGAGGATGCACCGTATCAATCTATTTGTGCACTGTATGTATTGTGTACTGTGTAAACCACGAGAAAAGTAGTAGCAACTGCACTATGGGTGCACAGTACTGTGTACACCAACAGAAGTGTAATGACAACTATGGGTGCACTGTATGTATTGTGTACACCGCCAGGAAAGTAGTGTAACTGCACTAGGGGTGCACGGTACTGTGTACACCAACAGAAGTGTAATGACAACTATGGGTGTACTGTATGTATTGTGTACTGTGTACACCACCAGGAAAGTAGTAGCACTTGCATTAGGGGTGCACGGTACTGTGTACACCAACAGAAGTGTAATAACAACTATGGGTGTACTGTATTGTGTACACCGCAAGAAAGTTAGTAGCACCTGCACTAGGTGTGAACGGTATTGAGTACACCACCAGAAGTCTAATGCCCCGTACACACGGTCGGACTTTGTTCAGACATTCCGACAACAAAATCCTAGGATTTTTTCCGATGGATGTTGGCTCAAACTTGTCTTGCATACACACGGTCACACAAAGTTGTCGGAAAATCCGATCATTCTAAACGCGATGACGTAAAACACGTACGTCGGGACTATAAACGGGGCAGTGGCCAATAGCTTTCATCCCTTTATTTATTCTGAGCATGCGTGGCACTTTTGTCCGTCGGATTTGTGTACACACGATCGGAATTTCCGACAATGGATTTTGTTGTCGGAAAATTTTATATCCTGCTCTCAAACATTGTGGGTCAGAAAATCCGATGGAAAATGTGTGATGGAGCCTACACACGGTCGTAATTTCCGACAACAAGGTCCTATCACACATTTTCCGTAGGAAAATCCAACCGTGTGTACGGAGCATAATAGCAACTATGAGTGCACTGTATGTATTGTGTACTGTGTGTATTGTGCACGGTACTGTGTACACCAACAGAAGTGTAATAACTATGGGTGTACTGTATTGTGTACACCGCCAGAAAAGTAGTAGCAACTGCACTAGGCACTAGGGGTGAACGGTACTGTGTACACCAACAGAAGTGTAACAACAACTATGGGTGTACTGTATTGTGTACACAACCAGAAAAGTAGTAGAAACTGCACTATGGGTGCATTGTACTGTGTACACCAACAGAAGTGTAATAACAACTACGGGTGTACTGTGTACACCACCAGAAAAGTAGTAGCAACTGCACTATGGGTGCACAGTACTGTGTACACCGCCTGAAGTATATTAGAAAAAGTACACCAGGAACAACATGCAGTCAAATATAGCTAAACTGGATACAGTGGATATATAGGAGACTGTCTGTATATATAAATATATTAAATACACTGCAGCTAATTAAATAACCTGCCTGAAGTACATTAGAAAAAGTACACCAGGAACGGGCTGCAGTCAGATATAGCTAAACTGTATGCAGTGGATATATACAGAGGGGACGGAAAGTATTCAGACCCCATTAAATTTTTCACTCTTTGTTATATTGCAGCCATTTGCTAAAATCATTTCAGTTCATTTTGTTCCTCATTAATGTACACACAGCACCCCATGTTGACAGAAAAACACAGAATTGTTGACATTTTTGCAGCCATATCACATGGTCCTAAGTATTCAGACCCTTTGCTCAGTATTTAGTAGAAGCACCCTTTTGATCTAATACAGCCATAAGTCTTTTTGGGAAAGATGCAACAAGTTTTTCACACCTGGATTTGGGGATCCTCTGTCATTCCTCTTTGCAGATCCTCTCCAGTTCTGTCAGGTTCGATAGTAAACGTTGGTGGACAGTCATTTTTAGGTCTCTCCAGAGATACTCAATTGGATTTAAGTCAGGGCTCTGGCTGGGCCATTCAAGAACAGTCACGGAGTTGTTTTAAAGCCACTCCTTCATTATTTTAGCTGTGTGCTTAGGGTCATTGTCTTGTTAGAAGGTAAACCTTCGGCCCAGTCTGAGGTCCTGAGCACTCTGGAGAAGGTTTTCGTCGTGGATATCTCTGTACTTGGCCACATTCATCTTTCCCTCGATTACAACCAGTCGTCCTGTCCCTGCAGCTGAAAAACACCCCCACAGCATGATGCTGCCACCACCATGCTTCACTGTTGGGACTGTATTGGACAGGTGATGAGCAGTGCCTGATTTTCTCCACACATACCTCTTAAAATTAAGGCCAAAAAGTTCTATCTTGGTCTCAGACCAGAGAATCTAATTTCTCACCATCTTGGAGTCCTTCAGGTGTTTTTTTAGCAAACTCCATCCGGGCTTTCATGTGTCTTGTACTGAGGAGAGGCTTCCATCAGGCCACTCTGCCATAAAGCCCGACTGGTGGAGGGCTGCAGTGATGGTTGACTTTCTACAACTTTCTCCCATCTACCTACTGCATCTCTGGAGCTCAGCCACAGTGATCTTTGGTTCTTCTTTAGCTCTCTCACCAAGGCTCTTCTCCCCCCGATAGCTCAGTTTGGCCGGACGGCCAGCTCTAGGAAGGGTTCTGGTCATCCCAAATGTCTTCCATTTAAGGATTATGGAGGCCACTGTGCTCTTAGGAACCTTAAGTGCAGCAGAATTTTTTTTTGTAACCTTGGCCAGATCTGTGCCTTGCCACATTTCTGTCTCTGAGCTTTTCAGGCAGTTCCTTTGACCTCATGATTCTCATTTGCTCTGACATGCACTGTGAGCTGTAAGGTCTTATATAGACAGGTGTGTGGCTTTCCTAATCAAGTCCAATCAGTATAATCAAACACAGCTAGACTCAAATGAAGGTGTAGAATCATCTCAAGGATGATCAGAAGAAATGAACAGCACCTGAGTTAAATATATGAGTGTCACAGCAAAGGGTCTGAATACTTAGGACCATGTGATATTTCAGTTTTTCTTTTTTAATAAATCTGCAAAAATGTCAACAATTCTGTGTTTTCCTGTCAATATGGGGTGCTGTGTGTACATTAACCACTTCAGCCCCGGAAGGATTTACCCCCTTCCTGACCAGAGCACTTTTTACAATTTGGCACTGCGTCGCTTTAACTGCTAATTGCGCGGTCATGCAATGCTGTACCCAAACGAAATTTGCGTCCTTTTCTTCCCACAAATAGAGCTTTATTTTGATGGTATTTGATCACCTCTGCCGCTTTTATTTTTTGCGCTATAAATGGAAAAAGACCGAAAATTTTGAAAAAAAATGATATTTTCTACTTTTTGTTATAAAAAAAATCCATTAAAATCAATTTTAGTCATACATTTAGGCCAAAATGTATTCGGCCACATGTCTTTGGTAAAAAAAATGTCAATAAGCATATATTTATTGGTTTGCGCAAAAGTTATAGCGCCTACAAACTAGGGTACATTTTCTGGAATTTACACAGCTTTTAGTTTATGACTGTCTATGTCATTTCATGAGGTGCTAAAATGGCAGGGCAGTACAAAACCCCCCCAAATGACCCCATTTTGGAAAGTAGACACCCCAAGGAAATTGCTGAGAGGCATGTTGAACCCATTGAATATTTTTTTTTTTTGTCCCAAGTGATTGAATAATGACAAAAAAAAAAAAAAAAAATTACAAAAAGTTGTCACTAAATGATATATTGCTCACACAGGCCATGGGCATATGTGGAATTGCACCCCAAAATACATTCAGCTGCTTCTCCTGAGTACGGGGATACCAAATGTGTGGGACTTTTTTCGAGCCCAGCCGCGTACGGGGCCCCGAAAACCAAGCACCGCCTTCAGGATTTCAAAGGGCATACATTTTTGATTTTACTCCTCACTACCTATCACAGTTTTGAAGGCCATAAAATGCCAGGATGGCACAAACCCCCCCAAATGACCCCACTTTGGAAAGTAGACACCCCAAGCTATTTGCTGAGAGGCATGTTAAGTCCATGGAATATTTTATATTTGGACACAAGTTGCGGGAAAGTGACAATTTTTTTTTTTTTTTTTCACAAAGTTGTCACTAAATGATATATTGCTCAAACATGCCATGGGCATATGTGGAATTACACCCCAAAATACATTCTGCTGCTTCTCCTGAGTACGGGGATACCACATGTGTGGGACTTTTTGGGAGCCTAGCCGCGTACGGGGCCCCGAAAACCAAGCACCGCCTTCAGGATTTCAAAGGGCATAAATTTTTGATTTTACTCCCCACTACCTATCACAGTTTTGAAGGCCATAAAATGCCAAGATGGCACAAACCCCCCCCCCAAATGACCCCATTTTGGAAAGTAGACACCCCAAGCTATTTGCTGAGAGGCATGTTGAGTCCATGGAATATTTTATATTTGGACACAAGTTGCAGGAAAGTGACAATTTTTTTTTTTTTTTTTTTGCACAAAGTTGTCACTAAATGATATACTGCTCAAACATGCCATGGGCATATGTGGAATTACACCCCAAAATACATTCTGCTGCTTCTCCTGAGTACGGGGATACCACATGTGTGGGACTTTTTGGGAGCCTAGCCGCGTACGGGGCCCCAAAACCAAGCACCGCCTTCAGGATTTCTAAGGGCATAAATTTTTGATTTTACTCCTCACTACCTATCACAGTTTTGAAGGCAATAAAATGCCAAGATGGCACAAACCCCCCCCAAATGACCCCATTTTGGAAAGTAGACACCCCAAGCTATTTGCTGAGAGGCATGTTGAGTCCATGGAATATTTTATTTTTTGACACAAGTTGCGGGAAAGTGACAATTTTTTTTTTTTTGCACAAAGTTGTCACTAAATGATATATTGCTCACACAGGCTATGGGCTTATGTGGAATTGCACCCCAAAATACATTCTGCTGATTCTCCTGAGTATGGGGATACCACATGTGTGGGACTTTTTGGGAGCCTAGCCGCGTACGGTGCCCCGAAAACCCAGCACCGCCTTCAGGATTTCTAAGGGCGTAAAGTTGTGATTTCACTCCTCACTACCTATCACATTTTTGAAGGCCATAAAATGCCCAGATGGCACAAAACCCCCCCAAATGACCCCATTTTGGAAAGAAGACACCCCAAGCTATTTGCTGAGAGGCATGATGAGTACATGGAATATTTTATATTTTGACACAAGTTGCGGGAAAGTGACAATTTTTTTTTTTTTACACAAAGTTGTCACTAAATGATATATTGCTCAAACATGCCATGGGCATATGTGGAATTACACCCCAAAATACATTCTGCTGCTTCTCCTGAGTACGGGGATACCACATGAGTGGCACTTTTTAGGAGCCTAGCTTCATACGGGGCCCCGAAATCCAATCACCGCCTTCAGGATTTCTAAGAGCGTTAATTTTTGATTTCACTCCTTACTACCCATCACAGTTTTGAAGGCCATAAAATGCCAAGATAGCACAAAACCGCCCCAAAATGACCCCATTTTGGAAAGTAGACACCCCAAGCTATTTGCTGAGAGGCATGGTGAGTATTTTGCAGCTCTCATTTGTTTTTGAAAATGAAGAAAGACAAGAAAAACGTATTTTTTTTTTCTTTTTTCAATTTTCAAAAGTTTGTGACAAAAAGTGAGGTCTGCAAAATACTCACTATACCTCTCAGCAAATAGCTTTGGGTGTCTATTTTCCAAAATGGGGTCATTTGGGGGGGGTTTGTGCCATCTGGGCATTACATGGCCTCCGAAACTGTGATAGGCAGTGAAGAGTGAAATCAAAAATTTACGCCCTTAGAAAGCCTGAAGGCGGTGCTTGGTTTTCGGGGTCCCCTATGCGGTTAGGCTCCCAAAAAGTCTCACACATGTGGTATCCCCGTACTCAGGAGAGGCAACAGAATGTATTTTGGGGTGTAATTTCACATATTCCCATGGCATGTTTGAGCAATATATCATTTAGTGACAACTTTGTGCAAAAAAAAAAAAAAAATAATAATAATTTGTCTTTTTCCCGCAACTTGTGTCACAATATAAAATATTCCATGGACTCGACATGCCTCTCAGCAAATAGCTTGGGGTGTCTACTTTCCAAAATGGGGTCATTTGGGGGGGTTTTGAACTGTCCTGGCATTTTATGCACAACATTTAGAAGCTTATGTCACACATCACCCACTCTTCTAACCACTGGAAGACAAAGCCCTTTCTGACACTTTTTGTTTACATGAAAAAATTTTTTTTTTTTGCAAGAAAATTACTTTGAACCCCCAAACATTATATATTTTTTTAAAGCAAATGCCCTACAGATTAAAATGGTGGGTGTTTCATTTTTTTTTTTCACACAGTATTTGCGCAGCGATTTTTCAAACGCATTTTTTGGGGAAAAAACACACTTTTTAAAATTTTAATGCACTAAAACACACTATATTGCCCAAATGTTTGATGAAATAAAAAAGATGATCTTAGGCCGAGTACATGGATACCAAACATGACATGTTTTAAAATTGCGCACAAACGTGCAGTGGCGACAAACTAAATACATTTTTAAAAGCCTTTAAAAGCCTTTACAGGTTACCACTTTAGATTTACAGAGGAGGTCTACTGCTAAAATTACTGCCCTCGATCTGACCTTCGCGGTGATACCTCACATGCATGGTGCAATTGCTGTTTACATTTGACGCCAGACCAACGCTTGCGTTCGCCTTTGCGCGAGAGCAGGGGGGGACAGGGGTGCTTTTTTTTTTTTTTTTTTTTTTTTTTAATTAATTTTTTGATTTTTTATCTTATTTTTAAACTGTTCCTTTCATTTTTATTTTTTTTAAATCATTTTTATTGTTATCTCAGGGAATGTAAATATCCCCTATGATAGCAATAGGTAGTGACAGGTACTCTTTTTTGAAAAAATTGGGGTCTATTAGACCCTAGATCTCTCCTCTGCCCTCAAAGCATCTGACCACACCAAGATCGGTGTGATAAAATGCTTTCCCAATGGCGCTGTTTACATCTGGCGAAATCTAAGTCATGAAATGCTCGTAGCTTCCGGATTCTTAGGCCATAGAGATGTTTGGAGCCATTCTGGTCTCTGATCAGCTCTATGGTCAGCTGGCCGAATCACTGGCTGCATTCTCAGGTTCCCTGTTGGGACAGGAGAGCCAGAGAAAAACATGGAAGACGGTGGGGGGGGGGGCATTTCCTCCCACTGCTTGTAAAAGCAGTCTAGAGGCTAATTAGCCACTAGGATTGCTTTTACATGAAAGCCGACCGTTGGCTGAAAAGAATGATACCAAGATGATACCTAAACCTGCAGGCATCATTCTGGTATAACCACTCAAAGTCCAGCAACATACCAGTACGTTGCTGGTCCTTGTTGGGCATATATTGTAAACTTTTTTTTCATGCAGCCTGTGGGCTGAACGAAAAAAAGATATTGATCGGTGGGTATGCCCACCATTAGAATACCTCCCTTCATCCACCCACTTCTAATGATGGGCATACATGCACCATTTATATATGCCGAAGCATGGGGGCATCCTCCCGCAAAAGGCAGGAGCAAATTGCTCCTCCACCCACTGCCCCCACGCTTCGGCATATATGCTGAAGTATGTAACTGTGGTGGTGAAATCACCTCCGACAGCGCTGGAGTCACGGCTTTATGTATCGTGGGAGCAAACGCTGTTGCTGTCAAGATAAATAAATCCGCGCTGCAACTGAATGGCGTACCTGCTAAGCAAATGATGGTTAACAAAAAACAAAGTAACATTACAGTATAACAGTAATACTTACCATACCTGCAAAGCAAATACAAAAAAAAACCATAGTAAAAAATAAAACATTTAACGCAACCTGTGCCTACCTAAAATATATATATGCCGAAGCATGGGGGCATCCTCCCGCAAAAGGCAGGAGCAAATCGCTCCTCCACCCACTTCTGCCCCCACGCTTTGGCATATATGCTGAAGTATGTAACTGTGGTGGTGAAATCACCTCCGACAGCGCTGGAGTCACGGCTTTATGTATCGTGGGAGCAAACGCTGTTGCTGTCAAGATAAATAAATCCGCGCTGCAACTGAATGGCGTACCTGCTAAGCAAATGATGGTTAACAAAAAACAAAGTAACATTACAGTATAACAGTAATACTTACCATACCTGCAAAGCAAATACAAAAAAAAACCATAGTAAAAAATAAAACATTTAACGCAACCTGTGCCTACCTAAAATATATATATGCCGAAGCATGGGGGCATCCTCCCGCAAAAGGCAGGAGCAAATCGCTCCTCCACCCACTTCTGCCCCCACGCTTCGGCATATATGCTGAAGTATGTAACTGTGGTGGTGAAATCACCTCAGACAGCGCTGGAGTCACGGCTTTATGTATCGTGGGAGCAAACGCTGTTGCTGTCAAGATAAATAAATCCGCGCTGCAGCTGAATGGCGTACCTGAAAACAAAAAAATTTTTAAAACACAGTAAACTATAAAAAAATTACATACCTGAAAAGCAAACATGATAAAACATAACAATAAAACAATGCAGAATAGAATACAGTAAAAAAGAGCAGAACAATAGAGAGAAAATAGAGAGAGAGAGAACAATAAAACGACAACTATTTTTGTTTTCTTTATTTTATATATTTTTTGTGTATTTTTTTTTTTTTTTACTTTTTTTTTTTTTATAACTGTAACTTTTAAAACTGTAACGGTTCCAGGTTTGGGTCTCTCAAAATGCGATGGCATCTTGGGAGACCCTGTGGAAGTGTGTCCTAGTCTGTGCAGTGCTGTACCCTACGCTAACACTCAACTAGTGTATGGTAGCGTTCAAAACATTCACCAATGCAAAGACCAGGATTGCCAGGACAGGAGGGACAATAATACCGGGTGTCACGCCTAAATCCGCGCTTTCTGCAGACACGACATTTTCTTTGGGGGGCTCGTTGGGTAGGGGTACTCTCGAGGACATAAGGAAAATGCCTCTCATGCAGCCGGCCTACTGCATTTGGATTGGGAAGGTGAGGTGGAGCACCGTCTGGAAACAGAAGGGCTCTGACGATCTCTTCCTGGAATTTAAGGAAGGATCCAGTCCGTCCTGAAGCTCTGTATAGCACATGAGCGTTCAGCAAAGCCAATTGAAATAAATAAACAGACACTTTTTTGTACCAGCGTCTGGCCTTACGGGCAATTAGGTACGGCGCCAACAACTGGTCGTTGAGGTCCACCCCTCCCATATTAAGGTTGTATTCGTGGACACAGAGGGGTTTCTCCACAACACCAGTCGCCGTAGTAATTTGGGTCGTCGTGTCTGCATGAAGGGAGGTGAGAACGAAAACATTCTTCTTATCCCTCCACTTCATAGCGAGCAAATTATTATACTTCAAGCAGGCTCTCTCCCCCAGCCTAAGACGGGACTCTACAAGCCGCTGGGGAAAGCCCCGGCGATTAGGTCGCACGGTGCCACATGCTCCAATCTGCTGATCAAACAAGTGACTAAAAAGTGGCACGCTCGTATAATAATTGTCCACGTACAAGTGGTACCCCTTTCCGAATAAGGGTGACACCAAGTCCCACACTATCTTGCCAGCGCTTCCTATGTAGTCAGGGCAGTTGATCGGCTCTACGTGACTATCTTTGCCCTCGTAAACCATAAATCTACATGTATAGCCTGTGGCCCTGTCACAGAGCTTATACATCTTGACCCCGTATCTGGCACGCTTGCTGGGAAGGTACTGTTTGAAGGACAAGCGGCCAGAAAACTTAATCAGGGACTCATCAACGCAGACAACTTGATGGGGGGTAAACAAGTCTGCAAAACGTTGGTTGAAGTGGTTTACGAGGGGCCGAATTTTGTAGAGCCGATCGTATGCAGGGTCTCCACGAGGACGACAGAGTTCATTGTCGTTGAAGTGCATGAACCGCAAAATCTGCTCGTATCGTGCCCTGGTCATGGAGGCAGAGAACACGGGCATATGGTGAATTGGGTCAGTGGACCAATATGACCGCAACTCACTCTTTTTGGTTATGCCCATGTTGAGGGAAAGGCCCAGAAAGATCTTAAATTCGGAGACCGTAATTGGTCTCCAATCTCTGGCAAGGGAGGACTGGGGATTAGCGGCGATGTGTTGACCAGCGTACAAATTGCTTTGGTCCACAATAGATCTATAGAGATCTTCGGTGAAAAACAGTGAATAAAAATCCAGTGGCATAAAGTCAACTGTTTCCACCTGAATTCCGGGTTGGCCAGTGAAAGGGGAAAGTACGGGTGCTGCAGAAGTGGTGGGTACCCAATTCGGATTGGCGAATGCAGCAGGAAGGGCACTATGGGCACGACGGGCCTGTCTTTGTCTTATTGGTGGCAGCGGGACACTAGTTGTGCTTGCCACCTCGCCAGCTTGAACTGCACTTATGGGACTCGCCACGTCACCACGTGATACTGCAGTGCTGGATGTACGACCAGGGTGTACTAGGCCGCTGGTGCTTGCCAGTTCACCAGAAGGAGTAGCGGCACTAGTACCTCTCTGCTCCCTACGAGAGCCCTGCGGTTCTTGCACTTCAAGGACAGAAGAAGAAGATCGGGGTCTGGTACGCCTGACCCTAGCAGGGACCACAACTCCGTCGTCAGAGCTATCTGTCATGGAGCCGCTGTCCTCTACAGGTTCGTATTCTGAGCCTGAACTTGACAGATGAGTGACTTCCTCTTCACTATCTGTCATACTCAGAAACGTGTAGGCCTCTTCACTAGTGTACCTTCGATTTGCCATTTTGGCCTCTAAATTTAGGGGTACACTAGTGAGACTCACAGGCAAAAAAGCTCCTGACTGTCAGCGACTGATTCAAAGCGCTACCAAAAAACTGTTAGCGATCGCAGGGATCAGGCCTGACTCTGCGAACGCTACAGTTATGTGTGCTTAGTGTTTTGTGACAGTTATCGATCGATACTGCACTTGGGTGGGCTGGGCTGGGCTGGGCCGAGGAGCAAAACGCAGGTGCTAGCAGGTATCTGGGCTGATCCCGCTAACACTGCGTTTTTTTGGGGGACCCTAAACTGCTGGGGAGTATAGATCTGATCGGATCAGATATCGATCCGTTCAGATACTATAGCACTAAGGGAGGTGTATGCTGCGTGCGTGGGTTTTAGCGGTACTGGCGCTAACCTGACGCTGCCTGGGGCGACGCAGACCTTATCTGACCCTAAAAACTTAACTTCTATC
Source organism: Aquarana catesbeiana (assembly GCF_042186555.1). Classification (NCBI taxonomy): domain Eukaryota; kingdom Metazoa; phylum Chordata; class Amphibia; order Anura; family Ranidae; genus Aquarana; species Aquarana catesbeiana. The sequence continues at coordinate 97,003,428 of NC_133335.1, read as the reverse complement.
ACCGCCGGGCAATTAGGGGGTTAAACCTTTATAGGGTAATAAACGGCGGGTGCCCTAAAACTGTAATAAACTACAATAAACTACAAAAAACAAACCAACTAACCAGCGTCACCTGTAACAATTATATGGTGATCGCTGGTGAAAGGGTTAACTAGGGGGCAATCAAGGGGTTAAAACCTTTAGTAGGTAGTATATGGGGGTCCCTGTCGCTATAAAACACTGACAGCGAACCTATATACTTACCTCCCTAACTAGCGTCACCTGTGTCACTAATACAGCGATCAGAAAAACGATCGCTTAGTGACACTGGCGACGGGGGGTGATCACGGGGTTAAAACTTTATTAGGGGGGTTAGGGGGGTACCCTGGACCTAAAGGGGGGTACCCTAGACCTAAAGGGGGCTAACCTAACTGCCCTAACACTTGTAACTGACACAAACTGACACCAATGCAATAAATCAGAAAAAAAAAAAAACCTGCTATTGGTGTCAGAGTGACAGGGGGTACAGGGGGGTGATCAGGGGGTGATCGGGGGGTGACAGGGGGGTGACAAGTGTGCCTGCGTGTTCTACTGTATGTGTAGTGTTGGTGCACTTACTTGGATGTCTTCTCTCCTCGGCGCCGGACGAAAAGACCGACTCGAGGAGAGATGACATCACTTCCTCCGCTTCTGTTTACATTCACAGAAGCCGAAGAAGCTTGTCATTGGCCAGGAGCGATCGCGAGGGGGGGGCCACGAATGAGTGGCCTCCCCCTCACCTTTGATCAACCCTGACCTCGATCCGACCGCCGCTGGCACCGGGGGGGGGTCCGATCGGACCCCCCACCCGCGGGCAGGCAAGGACGTACCTGTAAGTCCTTTTGCCTGCCCGTGCCGCTCTGTCGACGTATATAGTCGTGCGGCGGTCGGCAACTGGTTAATGAGGAAAAAAAATGAACTGAAATGATTTTAGCAAATGGCTGTAATATAACAAAGAGTGAAAAATTTAAGGGGGTCTGAATACTTTCCGTCCCCACTGTAATATATATATATATATATACACACACACACACACACACACACACACACACACACACACACACACACGACTGTCTGTATATATATATTAAATACACTGCAGCTAACTGAATAACCTGCCTGCCTGCTCAATCTACATGACACTCTCTCTCCTTCCACACCAACAACACACTACACGGGGCCGACATGCAGGCAGCCTTATATAGTGTGGGGCGTGGACTTAGTCCCCCTGAGCCATGATTGGAAAAAGGCACCATGCCTTTGGCCAATTATGGCTCTTTTAGCTGAGAGCGCTGGGATTGGCCAAAGCATGCAGGTCATGGTGCATGCTTTGGCCAATTATCATACAGCAATGCACTGCGCTCCCGCAGTGCATTATGGGACGTTATGTGCCGCTCGAATTTGGCGCGAACGGTCCATAATGTTCGGTTTTCGCTGAACAGGCGAACAGCCAATGTTCGACCTGAACAGAAAGCTCATCCCTACTTGTAACTAGCCTTAATGTATTAGCCTTATGACCCCGCTGTCCCTGATATGTCACTGGTTCCCCCTTCACTCTCCTACCTCCTCTCTCTCTCGCTCTCTCTCTCTCTCTGTTCCCCCCTCCCCCCCTCTTTCTATCCCTCTCTCCATCTCCTCTCTCTCGCTCCTCCCCCCTCTTCTTGGAGCAGCTTCACATCCATGAAAAGAGAGGAAGCACTCTTAGGCGGGGGTATCGTGGGAGTGTACTCCATGGGGAAAAAAGTGAAGTCCCTAAAGTGTTTCTAGAGGTTTACCCTCCTGTTTTTTGTTTCTGGTTGATTTTTCTCTTTTTGTCTCAATATGTCCTTTTTAGGAATCTACCAAAATCACAGTGATACTGGATCCGATGGGGCTATCCATGCGGTGGCTCTACTACAGACATGGCTCCCTCGGATGCTGGGGATCACTTTAAGGTAATCTCTTGGAATGTTAGGGGGCTACGCTCCCTTCATAAGCATATGCAAATTCTGAGGCACCTAAAGCATTTGCGGGCAGATGTTGCCCTCTTACAGAAGACGCACCTGGGTGCAGATGATCTCTCTCGCCTCTGTAAGCTGTGGCTGAGAAAGGTCTATGGCTCTCTCAAGCTGTGGGTTCGAAAAAGCTGGGGTGGCCATTCTACTCCATAAAAATCTTCACTACACAATCCGCTCAATTGAGGCAGATTCAATCGGTCGCAGACTTACTCACCATTTAATGACTGCCAGTCGTGACATTGCTATCTCTAACGCTTATGCCCCTAACTCCCTGGGATAGTCTTCCTTCCAGGATTTAACTTTATGGGTCTTACAAATCCCTTAATCTCTCAATATTATTGGGGGGATTTTAATTTCGTTATGCATCTGGCTGAAGATCGTACCCCAGGATCCGCAAAACAACCCCCCTCAGCTGAGATCCCCACACTCCTAGCTCAGTCGACCTTAACGCTTCACCTTATGTTTGGCGCACCACACACCCCACTGATAGAGAATTTACTTTCTTCTCTCCCCCTCACAATTCATTCTCCCGCATCAATTACTTTTTTGCTCGTCGGTGTACTGCCCTTAGTGTCCTCCTCGTCTATTGAGGATATGGTAATTTCCGACCATTCCCCCATTAGCATCCAGGTTTCAGGACTTAGATCCCCTCGTGGCGCAGGTACATGGCGCCTCCCCTCTTTCTTGACAAGTAACGATGATTTTAAGTTTGCCCTGCGTGATGCCTGGGCTGAATTCGTCAAAACCAACAGAGCCCATCTCTCTTCCCCAATTTGATTTGGGAGGCAGGGAAAGCCTTTCTCAGATGGTGCATTATCTCCTACAATTCTTAATGCAAAAGGAAAACTTGCCTACAATATCTGAAAGCCAGTGAATCTCTCTGCCTAACCCACCGTGCCTTGAATCTATCCTGTACCCCAGCTAATACGCTTGCCTGGCAAGCAGCTAGATGCGCTTTTGACCACTGGTCTTTGCAACAGGGGCTCACCAGACAATCATATTCTGCTCTCCTCTACCACCGGCATGGCAACAAGGCAGGCAAGCTTTTGGCAAGACTATGCTCTGGTCGCCATTCTCAGACTAATATCGGAGCCTTGCGTGCCCCTAATGGCAACATTGTTACTGTTCCCTCTGAGGTGAGCTCCCTCCTTACCAACTATTACTATAAGTCAGTTCCATAAATATTGGGACATTGACACAATTCTAATATTTTTGGCTCTATACACCACCACAATGGATTTGAAATGAAACGAACAAGATGTGCTTTAACGGCAGACTTTAAGTTTTAATTTGAGGGTATTTACATCCAAATCAGGTGAATGGTGTAGGAATTACAACAGTTTGTATATGTGCCTCCCACTTTTTAAGGGACCAAAACATACAGGGATATGTAATATAATACTGACACATAATCACACACATAGGTTGGACTTGATGGACTTGTGTCTTTTTTCAACCTCACCTACTATGTAACTATGTAACTGGCTGCTCAGCTGTTCCATGGCCAGGTGTGTGTTATTCCCTCATTATCCCATTTACAAGGAGCAGATAAAAGGTCCAGAGTTCATTTCAAGTTTGCTATTTGAATTAGCCAGGGATTAGCGGTGTCATAATGGGCAATCAAACCTTCAAATCAGCTCTTTTTGCCGACCACATTCTCCTTTTTTCTACTAATCCTTCTTCAGATATTGCTTACCTTCAGGATCTGTATGAGACCTTCTGGACCTGTTCTGGCTTGCGGATTAATTTTGACTCATTCCCGTTTTTAGTGGCTAAGCAACATATCACTTACTTTGGAATTCGCATTGGCAGGGAACCTTCCTCATTATATGGCTAAAATTATCCTCCAGTTATAAGATTGTACAGGAGCTGGAAGCATGGGCGGCCCTCCCCCTTTCACTCTTCGGAAGATGTCATCTCATCTCTTAAAAATTATTTTATTTGCTAGGTTACTGTACCTCCTACAGACTCTTCCTCTACTGCTCAAAGATACTGATGTCCAAAAAATACACTCAGCCCTGCTCGCTTTTCTCTGAAGTGGCAAGAAACCTAGAATTGCACTTCAAAAACGTTGTCTCCTGAAGGGTGAGGGTGGGGCAGGCCTGCCCAATATTCATGCTTTTTAAGGCAAAGCACTGGTTGTCTGAAAGTTCCCGCTACTCCAACTACATTCTGGAGGGAGCCCTGGTGTCCCCGTTCAACCTCCAGGCCAATCTCCACTCTAAGTACGCACCCTACCGCCTCTCCTAAGATCAAATTTATTAATTAAAATAAATTAATTAATTAATTAATATTGCCTGGAGAGAGATGTGGAGACTCCTTGGTCTGCCCTCCACCATCTCTCGTCATTTACCTATACTAGGCAACCCAATGTTCCTCTCTTCTACAGAAAGTAAAGTTTTCATCCAATGGTCTTCTTATGGCATGAAAGCTGTCTCTAATGTTTTTAACCCTGCCCAGGGAACTATCAGACCCTTCTCAGAGCTGGCCAAGCAATACTCCATACCTTCCTCTCAGGTGTTCTACTACCTGTTAACAAGCTATCTCAAATCCTGCTTTTGCCCACATCAAAATCCCTGCCAACAATTCTTTATTGATGTTCTGCTAACCAGAGGCCAGTACTCTATTTCAGAGTTATATTCCAACCTCATTACACACCAGGCTTTCAAGTATTGCATTATCCCCTTCAACCCTTGGTCATCCATCCTTGTCAACCAGGAAGCACCAGCACAGATTCTTGCAGGCTACCAAAGAGTCCGCTCCATAATGGTCTGCGAAGCGTGACGAGAAACTCAACTCAAAATCACTCATCGAGCATATCTTCCATTTCGCCACAACACAGTAGATCCCTCTCTCTCGTCCTGCCCCTGGTGCAAGACCCCCAGACCATCTCTCATCCACAGACTATGGACCTGCCAAAAGATCTCGACTTTCTGGGACCAGGTATTAAAGTTTGACAGGATCCAGCAAATAACCCTACCCAAGGCCCCTTTGCTATGTCTTTTCAGCTGCGACACTCTTCTTGGCTCATCGTCCACATCCACCAATGACTCTATCCCTCAGTGGGCCCATGTCTGCCTATTAGCGGCTTGCAGAGCAAGCATGCAAGCCTGGATACACACCACTCCGCCTCAGATTGCATCAGTGAAACAAATGCTTCAAGCCCTTTTTCTCCTGGAAAAATTGGACACCATCACTCACAACTTTAAATCTTTAAAGCGTTTCATTGCTAGATGGCGCTGTTACAAGGAGCACTCCTTCTCCCTTTTGCTTCTCGGACTGGGATCTACGTGCTGACCTCGCCCAAAACATTGGGCAAACTTAGAATCAAAAATATTTCTCAGACTGACCCTGACCTTCTCCCTTTGACATTCCAATTGCTCTGATTTGTAACTGTCTTTTAATTAGAGATGTACATGTATATGCAACCTTCCTTTATTTAGTTACTGTGTTCATATGCTTTCACTCTTCAGGTCGTTTCTTTGGTGGATCCCGAGATTTGTTGCCTCAGCCTAATCAGATACTTTGTTCTCAGCTATTATGCGATTTTCACTGTTTTAAAGTTTTGCTGTTCTGTCTTTTCAGTTCTGTTTTATTCTGTAAAAGCCATGTTATATGCCTTACGCCTTCACAAACTCCTTATTCTACATATGGGTTTTGAATACCTTTTTATTATACTTTTGTACTAAAATTTTAAAATCTCAATAAACATATTTGGAAAAAAAAAATATTCTAGCAATTTTCAAGGCTAACAGACAAAAGGATTGTTAAACAAAGGGGCGGGCTGGGCAATGCAGAAAATGTTTTTTTCAAATTCTATTCATTAATGAGCAGCTCTTTTTTTTTTTAACAGAAGGAATGTTTATTGATATAAAACAGCAGTGTACATGTAAATATCAGCAGATATTACCAAAGAAAAAGTACAGCAGCTCTTTTTCATAATGCCTATAGTGAAACTTTAACTTAAATTCCTTTAACCACCTCAATACTGGGAACTATATATATATATATATATATATATATATATATATATATATATATATATATATATATATATATATATATATATATATATATATATATATATATATATTTTTTTTTATTATTATTATTATTATTATTTTTCTTTTTTTTTTTAAATACAATAAAATAAAATTTAGTCATAAATTTAGGCCAGAATGTATTCTGCTACAGTGGGGCAAAAAAGTATTTAGTCAGCCACCAATTGTGCAAGTTCTCCCACTTAAAAAGATGAGAGAGGCCTGTAATTGTCATCATAGTGATATCTCAACTATGAGAGACAAAATGAAACAAATCCAGACAATCACATTGTCTGATTCTTGAAAGAATTTATTTGCAAATTATGGTGGAAAATAAGTATTTGGTCAATATCAAAAGTTCATCTCAATACTTTGTTATATATCCTTTGTTGGCAATGACAGAGGTCAAACATTTTCTGTAAGTCTTCACAAGATTGTCACACACTGTTGATGGTATGTTGGCCCATTCCTCCATGCAGATCTCCTATAGCGCAGTGATGTTTTGGGGCTGTCGCTGGGCAACACGGACTTTCAACTCCCTCCAAAGGTTTTCTATGGGGTTGAGATCTGGAGACTGGCCAGGCCACTGCAGGACCTTGAAATGTTTCTTATGAAGCCACTCCTTCGTTGCCCAGGCAGTGCAATTGAGATCATTGTCATGCTGAAAGACCCAGCCACGTCTTATCTTCAATGCCCTTGCTGATGGGAGGAGGTTTGCACTCAAAATCTCATGATACATGGTCCAATTCATTCTTTCATGTACATGGATCAGTCATCCTGTTCCCTTTGCAGAGAAACAGCCCCAAAGCATGATGTTGCCACCCCCATGCTTCACAGTAGGTATGGTGTTCTTTGGTTGCAACTCAGCATTCTCTCTCCTCCAAACACGACGAGTTGTGTTTCTACCAGTTTTACTTTGGTTTCATCTGACCATATGACATTCTCCCAATCCTCTTCTGGATCATCCAAATGCTCTCTAACAAACCTCAGATGGGCCCGGACATGTACTGGCTTAAGCAGGGGGACACGTCTGGCACTGCAGGATCTGAGTCCATGGCGGCATAGTGTGTTACTGATGGTAGCCTTTGTTACGTTGGTCCCAGTTCTCTGCAGGTCATTCACTAGGTCCCCCCGTGTGGTTCTGGGATTTTTGCTCACCGTTCTTGTGATCATTTTGACCCCACGGGGTGAGATCTTGCCTGGAGCCCCAGATCGAGGGAGATTATACAGTAAGTGGTCTTGTATGTCTTCCATTTTCTAATTATTGCTCCCACAGTTGATTTCTTCACACCAAGCTGCTTGCCTATTGCAGATTCAGTCTTCCCAGCCTGGTGCAGGTCTAGAATTTTGTTTCTGGTGTCCTTCGACAGCTCTTTGGTCTTCACCATAGTGGAGTTTGGAGTGTGACTGTTTGAGGTTGTGGACAGGTGTCTTTTATACTGATAACAAGTTCAAACAGGTGCCATTAATACAGGTAATGAGTGGAGGACAGAGGAGCCTCTTAAAGAAGAAGATACAGGTCTGTGAGAGCCAGAAATCTTGTTTGTTTGTAGGTGACCAAATACTTATTTTCCACCATAATTTGCAAATAAATTCTTTCAAAAATCAGACAATGTGATTGTCTGGATTTGTTTCCACATTTTGTCTCTCATAGTTGAGGTATACCTATGATGACAATTACAGGCCTCTTTCATCTTTTTAAGTGGGAGAACTTGCACAATTGGTGGCTGACTAAATACTTTTTTGCCCCACTGTATATGTCTTTGGTAAAAACAAGTAAAAACAATCCTGATAAGTGTATAATTTGTTTGTGTGAAAGTTATAGTGTCTACAAGCTATGCTACTTATCATTGAAAATTGGTCAATTCTGATGTACTGACTGCCTATCTAACTTCTTCAGGCCCTAAAATGTCAGGACAGTGCAAATATCCCCCAAATAAGAGGCATAGTGAGTTTTTTGAAGTTGAAATTGTTTTCCCACAATTGTTTTAAAAATAAAGAAATTTTTTTTCCACACAATTGTCATATTAACAAGTTATTTCTCACACACGGCATAGGCATAGTTGCAATTACACCCCAAAATACATTCTGCTACTCCTTAAGTATGGCAATACCACATGTGTGAGACTTCTCCACAGCCATGCCACATACAGAGGCCCAACATCCAAGTAGCACTTTCAGGCATTCTACAGGCATAAGCATCTACTGTAATGTCTTGACTAGGTATCACTTTTTGAAGGCCCTGGCGCACCAGGACAATTAAATTACCCACAAAATGACCCCATTTTGAAAAGAAAACACTCCAATGTATAATCTATGAAATATAATGAGTCTTTTGAACATGTCATTTTTTCCACAAGTTTTTGGAAAATGTGGAAAGAACGCAAAGCCACCTCCTCTCACCCTGCACCCGGAAGTGACGTAATCTCCGATCGCCCCTGTGTTCCCTGCTGTTCTCTAGCCTGCGAATGCTGGAATCCACCTGCACAAGCTGTCAGCTGCACTTCAGAGTCACGGATGTTTAGGAGAAAACCACCCCCGGATTTTGCTGCAGGATTACTATCATGCTTGTATTTATGCTCCCTTTGTGAGATCACATACAGAGGCCCAACATCCAAGTAGCACCTTCAGGAGTCCTTAAGGCATAAATGACACATCTAAGTTCCTGACTACCTATCACATTTTTGAAGGCCCTGGAGCACCAGGAAAATGGAAACACCCACAAATTGACCATATTTTGGAAAGAAACACCCCAATGTATATTCTATGAGGCATAATTAGTCTTTTGCACATGTAATTTTTTCCACAAGTTTTTGGAAAATGTGGAAAGAAAATGAAAACATATTTTTTTTACACAAAGTTGTCAATTTATAAACTATTTCTAACACACAGCATGTGTATAAACAGTGTAGCGCTAATGTTAAATCACAAAAAATTACAAAAAGTCACAAAAAGCATAATGACCAATTCGTACCACCACAAACTTAGGGAGTGGTGCCGAGAAGGATTTAGATAAATATCTATTCACCTGAAGGAAATCTGGAGACCAATAAAGGGTCAGATTCTGATGGTAGTGTCTATGTACCCCATAGTTAAATGAAAGGAGCAATAGGCAAAAAAAAGGGGAACAAGGAAAATATACATATAACTATTTAGTTCACAACACCATATATTCTAAATAGTTCTTTGAATGTCCGTAAGTATCTATTTATGTAGAAACTGGAGATAATAGAAATCCAAAGTAGATGATGATGTCTCTACGTCACATAGGTTGAAAACAAGTGGTGTATAATGATGGAGGCTTACCAGAACCGTTGGACTCACAGAGACATATATCCCTTGAGTCGGAAATGCTTGTATTGCCACCGGGCAGTAAATGAAGTATCCCGCTGGACCGATATGAAATCCGGATACTGTATCAAAGGCTCCCAGCAGATTTCTTTCTTGTATGGCCCAATTCAGTAGTGGCTCATGAAAAGTAAAAAAGGGGCCACATAGTGTGATACCGTTTAAGAGAAATAAAATTTATTGTGGTAAAAAACTTACATATTCCATGGTAAAATAGCGCTTAAAATAGATATAATGGCAGGCAGTGGAGTCTCCCGACGCGTTTCGTCTCATTAGACGAAAGCACATACCAAGAATTACAACCCAAAATACATTCTGCTACTCCTCCAGAGTATAGTGATACCACATGTGAGAGCCTTTTCCACAGCTTGACCACATACAGAGGCACAACATCCAAGTAGCACCTTTAGACATTCTAATTTCCAGACTAGCTATCACATTTTTGAAGGCCCTGGAGCACCAGGACAATGGAAACACCCACAAAATGACAACATTTTGGAATGCCCCATTGTATGTTCTTTAGAACATGTAATTTTTTTTCACATGTTTTTGGAAAATGTGGAAAGAAAATGAAAACGTATTTAATTTACACAAAGCTGTCAATTTATAAAATATTTCTAACACATAGTACAGCCCTCAAATTTTCCACTTGCCTACTCGCATCTTGTGAGTGGAAAAGGATTTCTGACAAGCGTGGGCTGCCTCTGAGCAGGGGGGGGCGAACACCGCCAGCAGGCGGGGTTGAATGGAAGCTGTTCTTCCAGCCATCACCCATGGGGTAAGAGAGGGTGGAGGAAGAGGTGAGCTGGCTGGATCACAGAGCAGGGATTGCCCACTGTAACAGCTTACATTTGAATTGCCTTCTGCTCGCAGTCACACACAGCCCCGCCACCTGACCCGGCACCTGTGACAGACAGAACACTTCCCAGTATTGGACCGGTGTTCTGTCTGTCACGGGCACTGGGTCAGGAGGTGGGGCTGTGTGTGACCGCGAGCAGACAGCAATTCTAATGTAAGCTGTTACGGCAGGCAATCCCGGTTCTGTGATCCGGCCACCCTCTCTCTTCCTCTGCACTTGTCACACTGCAATGATGCGCACAGGCGAGGCTGCAATGATGGGCAGAGGCGAGGCTGCAATGATGGGTACAGGTCATGCTGCAATGATGGGCACAGGTCACACTGCAATGATGGGCACAGGTGAGGCTGCATTGCTGGGCACAGGTCACGCTGCAACGATGGGCACAGGCGAAGCTGCAATTATGGGCACAGGTAATGCTGCAATGATGGGCATAGGCAAGGCTGCATTGGTGGGCACTGGTAATGCTGCAATGATGGGCACAGGTCACGCTGCAATAATGGGCACAGGCGAGGCTGCATTGGTGGGCACTGGTCACACTGCAATGATGGGCACAGTTGAGGCTGCATTGATGGGCACAGGTGAGGCTGCAATTATGGGCACTGATCAGTCTGCATTGATGGGCACAGGTGAGGCTGCATTAATGGGCAATGGCCATGCTGCATTGATAGGCACTGGTGAGGCTGCATTGATGGGCACAGGTGAGGCTGCGTTGATGGGCACAGGTGAGGCTGCACTGATAAAGTTGTTGTTCCTATTTATTTTTGTAACTTAATTCAACATAAAACATTTAAGTGTCATTTAATGAGATAATTTACGAGGGCGGAATTAGGGGCGGGGGGGTAGGGGTTGGGTGGGGCAACTGGTGGCAAGTAACCCTAACTACTGGCTAGTAGCTCAGGACTTGATATTTTGAGCCCTGACATAGCATGTACATAGCAAAAATTACACCCCAAAATACATTCTGCTACTCGCTATACCACATATGAGAGACTTTTCCACAGCCTGACCAAATACAGAGGCCCAACATCCAAGTAGCACCTTTAGGTGTTCTAAAGGCATAAATTACACATCTGATTTCCTGACTACCTATCACATTTTTGAAGGCCCTGGAGCACCAGTACAATGGAAATACCCACCAAAATTACCATATTTTGGAAAGCAAACACTGCAATGTATATTCTTTGAGGCATAACATCCAAGTAGCACCTTCAGGCTTCCAACACATAGCATGTACAGTATCTCACAAAAGTGAGTACACCCCTCACATTTTTGTAAATATTTTATTATATCTTTTCATATGGCAACAGTGAAGAAATGACACTTTGCTACAATGTAAAGTAGTGAATGTACATGTCAGGGGATCTAATTGACCAGACCGTGTGGACTGCACAGAGGAGACCAGAAACACATGTAAGTGAAAAAATAATAGTGTTTATTAAACAAGTGACAAGTAAGAGGAATATAAACAGTGCAAAACCAACCACAGACCCACAAACAACAAATAGTATATACAAGTAAATGGATATACCGGAATCGTAAACAAAGTCAGGCCAAGGTCATACACAGGGAGGTCAGCAGATGGGCAAGGACGGGAAACCAGCAGGACAGGGAGAGGATGGATGGTTAGGCTGTAGGGCAGGGATCCAAGGGAATCAGGAGGGACAAGAACAGGATAGGCTAAGGATAGGGATCGGATCGGATCAGAGCAGGACAGAAACAGGTTCACGATCAGGATACAGGCAGCAAGGTCAGGGCGCAAGGAGAAAGATACCAAGGCAAGCCTGTGAGGGCTTGCCGGGTATTTATAAGGCTGTGGTAATTGACCTCATGTTACAGCTGAGCGCAGAGGGTGCTGTTTGCTCTACACTGCCGGAGTGCACCCGCTGGTGGACACTGGTACTACGGCCCAAGGATGCAACAGTGCCACCAGCAGGAGAGACCTCTTACTACAGGTCCCAGGTGTTGGAAGACACCCGCTGGTGGACACTGGTACTGCGATCCAAGAGACCGATAGCGCCACCAACGGGTAAACCCTCTCATGACAGTACAGCTTGTATAACAGGGTCAATTTGCTGTCCCCTCAAAATAACTCACACAGCCATTAATGTCTAAACCACTGGCAACAAAAGTGAGTACACCCCTAAGTGAAAATGTCCAAATTTGGCCCAAAGTGTCAATATTTTGTGTGGCCACCATTATTTTCCAGCACTGCCTTAACCCTCTTGGACATGGAGTTCACCAGAGCTTCACAGGTTGCCACTGGAGTCCCCTTCCACTCCTCCATGACGACATCACAGAGCTGGTGAATGCTAGAGACCTTGCGCTTCTCCACCTTCAGTTTGAGGATGCCCAACAGATGCTCAATAGGGTTTAGGTCTGGAGACATGCTTGGCCAGTCCATCACCTTTACCCTCAGCTTCTTTAGCAAGGCAGTGGTCGCCTTGGAGGTGTGTTTGGGGTCGCTATCTTGTTGAAATACTGCCCTGCGGCCCAGTCTCCAAAGGGAGGTGGTCATGCTCTGCTTCAGTATATCACAGTACATGTTGGCATTCATGGTTCCCTCTATGAACTGTAGCTCCCCAGTGTCCGGCAGCACTCGTGCATCCCCAGACTATGACAGTCCCACCACCATGCTTGACTGTAGGCAAGACACACTTGTATTTGTACTCCTCACCTGGTTGCCACCACTCACGCTTGACATCATCTGAACCAAATACGTTTATCTTGCTCTAATCAGACCACAGGACATGGTTCCAGTAATCTATGTCCTTAGTCTGCTTGTCTTCAGCAAACTCTTTGCAGGCTTTTTTGTGCATCATCTTTAGAAGAGGCTTCCTTCTGGGACAACAGTCATGCAGACCAATTTGATGCAGTGTGCGGCATATGGTCTGAGCACTGACAGGCTGACCCCCCACCCCTTCAACCTCTGCAGCAATGCTGGCAGCACTCATACGTCTATTTCCCAAAGACAACCTTTGGATATGACGCTGAGCACATGCACGCAGAACTGCCTGTTCTGAGTGGAACCTGTCCTGTTAAACCGCTGTATGGTCTTAACCACCATGCTGCAGCTCAGGTTCAGGGTCTTGGCAATCTTCTTATAGCCTATACCATCTTTATGTAGAGCAACAGTTCTTTTTTTCAGATCCTCAGAGTTCTTTGCCATGAGGTGCCATGTTGAACTTCCAGTGACCAGTATGAGAGAGTGAGAGCGATAACACCAAATTCATCACAACTACTCCCCATTCACACCTGAGATCTTGTAACACTAACAAGTCACATGACAATGGGGAGAGAAAATGGCTAATTGGGCCCAATTTGGACATTTTCAATTACTTTTGTTGCCAGCGGTTTAGACATTAATGGCTGTGTGTTGAGTTATTTTGAGGGAACAGAAAATTTACACTGTTATACAAGCTGTACACTCACTAATTTACATTGTAGCAAAGTGTAATTTCTTAAGTGTTGTCACATGAGAAGATATAATAAAATATTTACAAAAATGTGAGGGGTATACTCACTATTGTGAGATAGTGTACATACCAAGAATTACACCCCAAAATACATTCTGCTAAACAAAGGGTAAACAGAAGATTACCTGTGGTTTTAGTAGTGCAGTTGTCTACAGAGTAAAGCATTGGTCCAGGCAGTAGGTAGGGACATCGAAAGGAATCATCCAGGCAGCAGGTAGGAATGGTGTCCATAGTCAGAAAAGGCAGCAGGCAGATATATTTTCAGCCCAGTTAGCCAAAGTATTGGTCCAGGCAGCAGGCAGACATGTAGTTAGCAACAGCCAAAGAAATTGTCCAGGCAGAAATATGGTCAGCACAGCCAAAGTATTGGTCCTGGCAGTAGGCAGGAACATGGTCCATAATCAGGCAGTACAGGTAGCAGGCAGAGGCATGGTCAGTTCAGGTAGCAGACAGAGGCATGGTTGATTAACAGGCCAGGATCAGATGGCAGCAGGCAGAAACTTCAGGCTTAGGGACTCAGTCAGGTAAGACCTGGACACAGATGTAGAGGCTTCTTTCCTCCCAAGTCTCTTTGAAATCAAGCTAATATAATAACACCCATGCAATGTTAAGTAGCAACAAGCTCAGGGCAGCTGCACTCTCTCATTGCAGACACCTTGATTTGTAAGAGACAAATGGTATAAAGCACGCTACACTTTTTTACATCTACATGTGCTGGATATATCCAAAAACAAAAGATAGGGATGAGCCGAATACCCTCCGGTTCAGTTCACAGCAGAACATGTGAACCAGGGGCGGATCCAGGGGGGGGGCAACAGGGCAATTGCCCCCTCCGAGATTGTGGGTGAGTGGGTGGGCAGGGCAGGCATCGCTGTGGGTGAGAGAGCCGGCGGGCGGCTCCACAGCTGAGAGCACGGGCGGCTCCGTTAAGTGAACAGCTGTGTGCGGCTCAGTGACAGTTAGTTTGTGAGCGGCTGCAGTGCTGGCCAATCAGGGAGCCGGCGGGCGGCTCCACAGCTGAGAGCACGGGCGGCTACGTAAACAGCGGTGTGCGGGCGGCTCAGTGACAGTGTGAGCGGCTGCTGGCCAATCAGGGAGCCTGCGGGTGGGGGAGCAGAGAGATAACATCATCTCTCACCGCCCAGCGCCGCCCTGCATCCCTGCAGTTCCGCCCACACTGTTGAAAGTACAGGCAGCCGCGGCAGCAGAGAGATTACATCATCTCTCTGCTGCCCCCCCTGGGGCGGGATGGAGCGCTGACACATCCGCTCAGGATGAGCCCTGTGTTCGCTCTGCTCCCATCGCTCTCCCAGTGGCAGCAGCCAGCCCATTCCTCCCAGCCCAGCACTGATGACAGGGGGTCACCAGTTAAATAAGCCTGACTCTGACTGGGACACAGCAGACAATTATAGCAGGCAAGTGACAATCCGCAACCTGTGGCATGGGACGTGGCAAGTGACAATCTGCAACGTGTGGCATGGGACGTGGCAAGTGACAATCTGCAACGTGTGGCAAGTGACAATCCGCAACCTGTGGCATGGGACGTGGCAAGTGACAATCTGCAACGTGTGGCATGGGACGTGGCAAGTGACAATCCGCAACGTGTGGCATGGGACGTGGCAAGTGACAATCTGCAACGTGTGGCATGGGACGTGGCAAGTGACAATCTGCAACGTGTGGCATGGGACGTGGCAAGTGACAATCTGCAACGTGTGGCATGGGACGTGGCAAGTGACAATCTGCAACGTGTGGCATGGGACGTGGCAAGTGACAATCTGCAACGTGTGGCATGGGACGTGGCAAGTGACAATCCGCAACGTGTGGCATGGGACGTGGCATGTGACAATCTGCAACGTGTGGCAAGTGACAATCCGCAATGTGTGGCATGGGACGTGGCAAGTGACAAGCCGCAACGTGTGGCATGGGACGTGGCAAGTGACAATCCGCATCTAGTGACAGGTGACGTGTCAAGTGACAATCCCCAACATGTGGCAGATAACAGTGGCAAGTGACACGCTCGGGGCTCCCACTGATTCTGTGGTAAGTTGAACCATTTCATTTTTTATAACCATGTAATAATAGTAATAATGCGCTTCAATCATCCTGACACCATAACAACCATGGTGCCGTGATGATTGAAGCGCTAACACCAGCCATTTCCCCGTTAAATTTACCCCCAAAAAAACGTATTTTCTGGCAGTGCCCCTCCCGAGACTAGGCTCTGGATCCGCCCCTGATGTGAACAGGCAAAAAATTTGGCAGAACACACGAACACCATTAAAGTCTATTGGACACGAACATGAATAATCAAAAGTGCTAATTTTAAAGGCTTAAATGCAAGTTATTGTCATAAAAAATGTTTGGGGACCCGGGTCCTGCCCCAGAGGACATGTATCAATGCAAAAAAAAAATTTTTTTAAACTGCAGTTTTTTCGGGATTAAATCAAAGTGGTTCAAATGTAATGCTACCCAAAATCAGCAGGGCCTATGGAGCGCTGACAACAGGTGGTGTCTACCCAGGAGTTTGTACCCAGTTTTAGCACAACAGGCACATGGCGTCAGTCTTCTTGCTAAGGGTGCGATGGTGGCACTTACTGACTGCTATTGGATAGAACCTGGATTTAGTGCATTTGCAGCCAGGTTTTGTGCTTCATGCCTCACTTGTGCTCTGTACAATGCAGGAAGGCCTGTCCATATTCCCCAAAAGCATTCTCCTAAACCAGATTTCCCTTTCCAAATAATTCAAAAAGACTACATTCAGATGCCCAGAATAGGCACCTATGAGTATGCTTTAGCATGTGTTGACATGTTCTCAGGTTGGCCTGAGTGCTGGCCGGTAGCTAAAGCAAATGCAAAAACAACAGCAAAGAAAATTTTGAATGAAATACTTTGTAGATATGGAGTTCCTGAAACGATTGAGAGTGACAGAGGAACTCATTTTACTGGGGAAGTAATGAAAGAGGTAATGGAAGCCCTTCACATACAGCAAGCTTTCCAAACACCTTATCATCCACAAAGTAGTGGTAAAGTTGAGAGACTTAATGGAATTTTGAAAAACAGATGTGCAAAAATTAAAGCAGATACAGGAAAAGGATGGGTGGAAGCTTTGCCATTAGCCCTATATTCTGTACGAACTACCCCTAAACAACCACATGGGATGTCCCCCTATGAGATTTTATTTGGAGGGCCACCCAAAACAGGGCTATATTTTCCCCAACAGTTGCAGGCTTCTTACTCTAGTCTGTTAGAATATGTTCAGATTTTGCAAAGAACATTAAATAAAATACATTAAGGTGTTTATAAATCTATCCCTGTAAATACCTTCAGGTATTCACAGAATCCAACCAGGTGGCTGGGTGGTGGTCAAGCGACACGTCAGAAAGAACCAAAATTTGACGGACCACATTTGGTGCTTTTGACAACCGATTCCACTGTCAAGTTGGAAGGAAAGCCCACCTGGATTCATGCCAGTCACTGCAAGAAAATCCTGAAGTGATGATATCCTTTGAAAAAATTATGATGATGTTTCTTTTCTTTTTGCTGTTTGTGAGAACTGAGACATGGAAAAATAACCCTTTCATCCAAATGTTACAATTTTATGCAACCCATAGCAACGCTAGTAACTGCTGGGTGTGTTGTCACTTAAGTCCCCAAACAGGAACAATACCCATGATAGCAATGCCTCTCAAATTCACTGATCTAAACAGGACCAGAATAAATGGCTCATACATAGTATCCACAGCTAATGAGCACAGATCTGTAACTTTGATGGTTTCAAAACAGACACTCCACAGATTTGTTTAAACATTACATGCCCGTTTAACACTAAATGTACATGGGTGGGCAATTCAGATTGCACCGGAACAAAGATTACAGTTCATGGAGGAAAATATGGTCAATATTATTAAATCCCAGATCCAGAACTAAATAGAACCCTTTATAGTACAAATTGCTCACAGTTCCCAATATGTGAAACTATCGGTTACCTGAGATTCTATTGCTTCCAGTTTTTTAGGTCAGGCATACCATCCATACGTAGGGGGTTATATTACGTGGAAATAAAGCTTACGCCTGGCTTCCTACTAATGTTACATGTACATGTTATATTAGGAAGTTAGCACCTGCTTTGGCTGTTCGCAAAGATACAGTGCCACCAGATCAAAGTCCAGAATACCCTTTAGTGTTCAAAAGAGAGCTGTTCACTGAAGGTGACATGGCATGGTCATGGTTCCCTTCCTGGACAAGATGGGGAATTGAAGCAATGAAAAGAATAAATAATTACACTAGAATTGTAGATAAGATTATTAACTTTACTACCACTGATATAGGTTTATTAAATGAAGAAATGGTTTAGCTTAAAAAAGTAGTATTAGAGCACAGATTAACGCTAAATTATCTCACTGCAGCTCAAGGTGGGATGTGTAAGGTATTTTTCACTATTGTATATACATTTCTGATAATGAGGACATTATTAAAGGGCATCTTGCTAAGAGAAGAGAACTACAGAATAAGGCCAGAGATATTGCTAAAGATGGATGGAACCCCTTTAAGGGATTAGGAGGTTTTGGTGACTTTTTATTGCATAGCAACACGGTTACAGAAACTAGGCGCTTACATTGTGATGTTCCTATTTCTCATATTTGTTATGTACTCCCTCATCAGGCTATGCCTCTGTGTGACTACCCACTGTACCAACAAATGGTCCACCAGCCCTGATGAACCCATTATTGTGAGAAAACTAGGAGAGAGCTGAACTGTATGCCATCTTCTGCGCCAATGTAACAGAAGTTACCGGCTGAATGTAATGCGGTGAAGAATGGTGTCAAATAAACAAAAGGAGGGAAATGACATGGACATAGATATTCCATTTTGTTCTAACTGTTGAAATGTGTTCTGTAATCTTCACCTAACACACAGACACATCTTCTG
The DNA here is from genome assembly GCF_042186555.1 of Aquarana catesbeiana. Classification (NCBI taxonomy): domain Eukaryota; kingdom Metazoa; phylum Chordata; class Amphibia; order Anura; family Ranidae; genus Aquarana; species Aquarana catesbeiana. The sequence goes on along the minus strand of NC_133335.1, from coordinate 96,984,764 downwards.
CTAGAAGTTCTCTATTCCCCCCTCCCCTCTCAAGGTTTTACTTTTGCAATTGTTCTATTCGCTAGCTTTTAATAACATATTTCTATTTGTTAGTTTTTAATAACATCTCACACCACCCCTTTCTTATCTATGTGTAAAATAACATGTAATAATACATTTTGACACTGAACAGACATTTTAAACACAGTGATTGAGTCCTGTGAATCTGTTCCTGCAGCTGCAGTATTAACTTTGTTTTAGAGTCCCAATCAGAAATTAGTCATAACATTATATTTATCCCTTGCATCAATTCAGATAGTTTAACTCAATGAATGCACTCACATGTTGAGAAAGTCAGACGGGGAAATCCTTTTGAATGTTCAGTTTAATGGAGGATAATCATAGGTAGAAAAATGTTGATGTTTCTTAGCCACATGGAAAGATGTGTACACAATGATAGAATACTGTAGAATGACTACAGAGAGAGGGAGTGGGGAGGAGTATAAACAAGTGAGAGAAAGAGCTCAGCTTAGACAGCAGAACTGCTTAAAGACACAGAGCAATGATAAACCAAGTTATATACACAGAGAAATGATAATAAATCACTTAGTGTAAGACAACAGATATCATAAACCTGTTAAGTGGCAAATCTGTAGGACATACTACAGCAAAAGTTACTTTTTTTATATTTAAAGATTGCTGCTAAGAGCCCTTGCACACTGGGGCGGTTTGCAGGCGCTATTGCGCTAATAATAGCGCCTGCAAACCGCCCCGAAAGTGCCGCTGCTTTCATTCCAGTGTGAAAGCCCCGAGGGTAAAAAAAGTCCTGCCAGCAGCATCTTCGGAGCGGTGAAGGAGCGGTGTGTATACCGCTCCTGCCCATTGAAATCAATGGGACGGCGCGGCTATACCAGAGGCGCTTTGCGGTGGTATTTAACCCTTTCTCGGCCGCTAGCGGGGGGTAAAACTGCCCCGCTAGCGGCCGCATACCGACGGTAAAACGCCGCTAATAATAGCGGCGTTTTACCGCCGACGCCGCCCCCCGCCCCAGTGTGCAAGGGGTCTAAATTAAAATTTTTTGTTGTTAAAAATGGCAGCTGGGCACTACCCTGGAGACTATGTACCAATTAAAAATGTTTTTAAATTCTGTTTAGTGGAAGCAGCTCTTTTAGTAATGCTTAAAGTGAAAATTTAATTTAAATTGTAAAATTTCTTGAAATAACATGCTTGGGGATGCCTAAAACTTGCATGTGAAGTGACGTACTGTCAGGGCTGGGCTCAGCCCTTTCTTCTCTGAGCTGGCTGCTCAGCTTTTGGCTAAATGCCAGCTCCTATCTCTCCACAGTTACTCAGCTGTTGATGATATCCTGCTTGTCAGTCCTGCCTACTTAAGCCGTCCAGTCCAGAGGAGCTCTGCCTTCACCTTGGTCACATCACAGAAGCTATCTCCTGCGATCCTGGTCAAGACTTGCTTTGCTGACATCCCTTCTGGCTCCAGATCCTGCTTGCTGTTGCACTACATTGATCCCTGACTTCTGGCTTGGCTGACTTTCCGTTCTGGTTACTGAACTTTGGCTTTGTCTATGTTTGTTCTTTTTACTTGTATTATTAAACAAGTGTTTAACTGTACTTCTGTCTCGGCCTGATTTCATAGTTTATGACACGCACCTATGTGATGTATACAATTGTAGCACTGACCCCCGAAGGAGCTGCTGATTTATTTGGGCCTATACTCTGCTTTATTTCCCCTTTAAATTATCTCATTCCCCCTGACACAACTGTGGTGTAATAGTGTGCAGTCAAAACAAAAACCTTAATGGCAAATTCACAGTACACAATGTAATATACCTGTTTGTCTGTACCTTGGCCTCCATTTGCTTCTTGATGATGCAGAGGAAAACAACACTCACACAGTTGTACTTAAATAAGAACCTTTTTTTTACTGTAATTGCTCCAAAAAGGTTAAACACTACAATGGTTGTACTGCCAAACCAACATAGTCTGACAGTCAACTGAACCTTATCTTACAAAGATATTACACAAGTATAAAGTGTCTGAGATAACTTGTGAGTAATGTAATAAAGTAAATAGGATAACTGTCAAAGTGAATTTATCTCACTATGAGCAGGATCCTATTCTATGCGCGCTTTATAACTATACTAAATCAGAGATTAACTTGATAAAGTATAATACAATATTTAGAGGGCTCCCATATTTAGTATCACATTAACCTTAATATGGTAAAGGAAACACAAGGCTTTGTGTTTTATTAAACAGTCCTTCGTTTCTTCTTTCTTCTGCTAGCAAAGAATAAAGTACGTTTGTAATCCAAGGGTTTATGACTCCTGATCAAAGTAAGCTGAAACATAGAAGCAAAGTTCTGGTGCAGCAGCACTGTAACTATCTCTGATGCCAATGACACAGTACTAGCTCTTCAATGAGATACAGGCCCCAAGCCTAATATTAACTCAGTCTAATCCTCTTGACCTTGCTTGTGGGACTATGGGTCCCAGCAACTCTGTCTTGTACAGATGGATGTGTAAAAGTGCATCAAGAAACTTTAGGCAACAGCCCTCTCACCCAACCAGGACAGTGTTGTCAGACAGTTTCACTCCGGTGTACTGTGTCCTGTCGCCGGCCGGCTGGCACCTCCACACTGCTTCACTCAACAAGACATTCCGGAACTCCCAGATAGCTCCAACAGGCTCCTCTGGCTTCTTTCCAGTCTTGCCCCACTGTCAGCTCAGCTCTCTGGTGTGTCGCTGCTCGGATTGCTCTTCCGTGGAGGTAGGCCGCACTGCACTGGAGACTTTACATAGACCTCCCAGGCTGGCCATGCATGACGAAGAGACCTAAGATGGCCATGCCGAGCCCTTTTATAGTCTTCCCACAATGCAGTTCAGTTCTCCCAATGTTCGTGGAAGTTAATGGGCATCATGGGTAGGTCAGGTTAATGTTCAATGTAAACAAACAAACACTTCCTGGTTAACTTCTTAAAATGATGAAAAATAAAGAATCAGTCCTTTCATATTTTTGCTACTAGATGGTGCCAGAGGCTAAGATTTAACATACATTAAATTATATACCAGATATATGACCACTACACAATGTACTACAGCAAGAGTGACAAAAAGTGAAAAATTGCCAGTAAATGACATTTCCCAGCTGCTTCAATCTGTTTGTAAACAAAGTGACTGGGGATTCCCTTTATCTCTACCAGACTCTTATCCCAGGTGAGGGTCCAATATGTATTTTAAGGGTGAAACACCAGAACCAAGTCCCAATGTTTGTGGGGAGTCCCTGGAGAGGGACTTACTGGAATCTTGAAGCCCTCTTTAAAATAATGGAGCCCTTTACATACTGCCCCCACCTGCATGAATGAGTAAGGGGTACATAGTATGCCTGGTTAGTTATGCACAAAAAAAAGAAAACGAAATAAACACACACACACACACATCCTTGACAAAATCATTTTTAAAAAAAGTCACGTGGCGTAAGCCTATTGTCAATCACATCATTCAGCGATGAAGGTCTACACCAATCATGATGAAAGATGCCCCCTGACACAAAAAACACAACCTGCTGACACATCTGCTTCCAGTGGAGACTCACCACTAAATAATGCACCCCAGCTTGCAGCAGAATGTAAACAATGAGGTGGGGTATCCCAACTGATGTCATTGACCAAATATGAACATTACAATATTTGGTCACTGACATCACAGGGAATCCTCCTGTGATGTCACTAACCAAAAAGGGTCATGTCCATATTTAGTCAGTAAAGTCACCGGCGATACTCTGCCCCTTTGTTTACATTATGTTGCAGACCCAGAAGCTGTCATTTACAAAGAGCAGTCATCGGGAGCAGACACGTCGACGAGCAGAATGTTTTTGTTGACATGGATCTATATTGCTGAGCAATGCGATTGAGAATATTTTTTTAAATAAAAGGACTCTGTCATGGTGTTGTGTGTTTATTTACATTTTTTTTTTTGGTGACTAAATAACCAAGTATACTCATTCTCATGAGGGGGTTAGTATCTATGTGCCCCCTTATTTTAAAAGGGGCTTCCGGATTAGGGTTATAGCCTTCTCCCTGCAAATCCCCTTAACCATGGGGCCAACAATAACATGGGGACAAGGTGCGTTGCCACAGGGGCCCCCCCAGCAAGTTACCCTCCCCATGTTGAGAGCCTTCCAGATAGCATGCAATTGAGCTGCAAGTTTGAAAATGACTTGCTAGCTATTGCTAGACTTGCCAAGCTTCACAAGTTTGTTGCACAATTGAAGCAAAGTTGAGGAGTGCAAGGTCTCTAACATCAGCCAGCTGTGTGATGTCGTCATGGAGGAGTGGAAGAAGACTCCAGTGGCAACCTATGAAGCTCTGGTGAACTCCATGCCCAAGAGTGTTAAGGCAATGCTGGAAAATAATGGTGGCCACACAAAATATTGACACTTTGGGCCCAATTTGGACATTTTCACTTAGGGGTGTACTCACTTTTGTTGCCAGCAGTTTAGGCATTAATGGCTGTGTGTTGAGTTGATTTGAGGGGACAGCAAATTTACACTGTTATACAAGCTGTACACTCACTACTTTAAATTGTAGCAAAGTGTAATTTCTTCAGTGTTATATGAAAAGATCTCATTTTTGTGAGAATATATATATATATATATATATATATATATATATATATATATACACACACACACACATACATACATACATACATACATACACACATACACACACACATACATACACTACTAATTAACAACTATTATGCCTATTATTATACTGTGTAGCTGATATGGTATACTGAATTACATACAGTATAATTTATATCAGCAAACATGATACTTTTTTTATTTATACTGTATATGCCTATGATTTTGTTTCTCTATTTCTATATACAATAATATGACAGTGTTTAAAATTCAATTTGAAAGATCACCTCACGTTTGCTACTATGTGAATAGAAATGTATGTCCAGCATCTGGTATTGTGCTGAAAGACAGAATTCTGAGGACAAGCTGAGAACAGTCATCCATATGTTATCCTTAACTTATTAATCAGCTAGACCAGCACTTGCTCATTTTTGCCTGAAAGATGTGATTTAGAATTCTTCTTAAGCTTCCCCTTCCATGAGTCACTTTCCCCTGTAAATTTGTCGGCCCTATTCCCTATAGTATGAGCTGTATTTCCTGTAAAGCAGAAGGCATCTCTCTCTCTCAGCACCAGAAAGGTAATCCATCTGATTTTCAACATACCGAAGAGCAAGGTCTACAATGGCGGTCCAGTAGGGACATTGGGGATCTTGGAAGCTCTTATCTCCATCTTGCAGCATTAAATCTATACCAGATTTCTCACCATTCATTTATACATAATGTAAAAGAAACTATTTCCTTCTTATGCCTACATTTTTTGGGGTTTCCACCTCAAGTTTTTTCTCCTGCAACCCAAAACAATCTGGTATATTACTCGGCATCCATCCATATTGAGCATACTGGGTGTCAGAATTATTGATTTTAGTTAGAAAGCTAATTTGGGACGAGGAACTGAGAAAATGGTTCATTGATCACTGTAAAGTGCTTATATTTTTTAAGTTTTGTAAATGTGTCTGGAAGAGAGAAAAATTGACAGTTATTTACCAGTAACTGTTTTTCTAGGATATCTTCCAGGACGGCACACCTGTGAGATGAGAGGCTCCTCCCTACAGGAAACACAATCAATCGACAGCTGTTTTAAGTCCCCACCCTTCCCCTTGATCCTCAGTTTGTAGAGAAGTAACTCCTGAACCTGGTTCACAAGGGAAATCATTCCTCATATGCACTCACCTTCTAGTGTTCCACAATTTTCCCCTCCTCCAACGGGCGGGAAGTAGGCCTGCCGTCCTGGAAGATATCCTAGAAAAACAGTTACCGGTAAGTAACTGTCAATTTTCTTTAGTCATCTTCCAGGACGGCACACCTGAGAAGATAATCAAGTACCTCAGGCCTACCTTAGTGTGGGAACACTGCAAGACCCTCTTGGCGAACCTCGGTTCTGCAGTGAGTTTTACCTCCACTCCATATGCTTGATGAAGGTATCTTAGCTGGATCATGCGGCTGATCTGCAGGTCTACTCCACTGATGTCCCTGCCTTCTCCGCTTCGGATGCAGGTTCTAGGTGTAGTGGGCTCTTAAAGATGGAATCAGAAAACATGTTAAACTTATAGGTTAACAATGTTGCCTGTCTCACACATCTAACAACCATGGCCTATTGTGCCTGTAGGTGCTACTTAGAACCCTAAAGATTAATCAGAGACCTGTGTTGTAAGACAAGGACACTACATTGATCACTAAGAGGGCCTGTCTTAACACTACCCTGTTCAGGGAATTAAAATTGCAAAAAAAGGTGGGCCCCTAACAGACAACCTTTTTTGTTCATTTTTATCTTTACGTCAGCAAAGACTAAAGGGAAGCCTACTTAAGGGTAATAGATTAACAGAAGCTTGATCCCTGGGTTTAAGGCATACCCAATCTGTGGCTTTACTTACGCCTGAGTGCCTACTTCAGGAGAATAAAGTCCATAGCAGGAGTAGAATACTCATACTGCTACATCTAGTGCTAGAAGGGCGAAATGAAGGGCATGCACCGAGCCATAACCTATTCGGTCGGGTATACATCTTTATACTTGATCTTCAAACCATAATACTCCTCTGAACAGAACTTCCCAAGTTCTTACTAAACAGGGTCATTCTTTATGGCCTTCCTCCAGTGTACTACTGAGCTTCAACCCTAGGAAATGATTCTGGCATCCCTGAATGTAAGGGGCTGAGGCTTTCTGATATGTGACGTCTGCAGCCAAAACTTCTGACCCCTCCCCACGGAAAAGAGGGCTGAAATACAAAAGGTGATACATGCATTATTAATATCACAAATTAAAAAAGATCATAGATTGTGGGCACAGCACAATAGATCTAGACAGAAAGGACACAAGCATAGACAATAATGTTGTGTATCCGAGTGTGGCTAGCTAAAAAAACATATCAAGTATGGGAGAGACCCAAATCTGAACTTCAATGTAGACCAACAGACCTCACAGTCTGGTTTTCTGATGTGCGGCCAATATGTACAAACATTAAAACACACGCAAACCCTAAATGCTGTGTGTTTCTGAAGTGCAGCTAGCTAGGTCATAACTGATATAAATACAGAAAGGACGGGAACCTCTTTACGGTGGTGTTTTACTGATGTACAGCAAAACAAGGCCATAAATATGAAGAAAAAAATTCCCAAACTTCTATGTTGCGTATTTCTGACAAACTACCAAATACAGTTATAAGATCAATATGAACACGGAAAAAAACACCAACTCCCATGTTGTGCATTTCTGCTGTGCCACAGGGTAAAATAATATGGAACACAAGACAATATCTTTTCTGTTATGCAGTTCTGTAGTGCAGTCACATAGAACCAACACAGAAAGGACACAAGCAACCTGCAGCATTACGTTTTTCTGAAGTGCAGTAAGGTAAGGCAGTCCGAAACAGAAAGCACCAACAAGCTTAAATGTTGAGTATTTCTGCTGTGCAGCAACATAAAAACAGAAAAAACAGACAGCCTTCCCAGCTGCAATCTTTCTGGTGTACTGCAAAGTAAGGCAATAACTCCATGATGTCTATTCCTGTTGTGTAGCAAAACCTCACCCAGAAGGGACAGATAAGCTTAGGGCTCCCACACCCGTGTGACCCAACCTGCAACCTGGAACCACAAAAACGCAAGATAAAAGTCATACACTATCACTTCCAATGGGTACCATTTGTGTCTGTGCAACTCCAGGTCGTGGTGCCTCCAGGCAGTCCCTGCTTTCTGGATCCACAGACCTCAAGATTACACAGGTTGCAGGGAAACTTGCAAATTTCAGGTCGAACAAGCGAGGGGTCCCCAATGCTGTGTCTTCCTGGAGGAGTGCAGCCAACAACCCTCTGCTGTGTATCCGTAAGAAGCAGCAAAGTAGAACAATGGGAAACAGAAAAGACACCACTCACTGCTGTGCCTGATATGCAGCCGATAAGGCAGTAAACATAGGACATGCAGGACACAAACAAACAATCTTCAATCTTTGTGTATGTCTGATATGTAGCAATATACCAATACTGAGCAGAGATGCCACCATCCTCAATGTGTCTCCCTGCTGAGGCAGCAAAAACAGATCAGAAAAGGACAAGCAACCTTCACTGCTGTGTCCTTTCTGATATGCAGTCAAAGCCGTATATGTAAGACATAAAGGACAGACAACCTTCAATCTTGTATATGTCTGATGTGCAACATAATAATTCTGAATACAGATAGCACATCCATATTGAAATGATTTGGCAAGCGACTCAACATATTAAATCGCATGCCTAAAATCGGCAGCCATTGCCGTTAATAGCATTGTCGGCACAATGCCACTTTGCGGGGCTGCACCAATTACCAAAGGCAGTATAAGTACTACCCCTGGCCCAGGTTCAATTTTTATTTTTGCTATGTAGCCCAACAATTCAGGACCATCAATCTTCACTACTGCCTTTCTGATAAGCAACCAATACGGCAGTAATACAGGACACAAAAACCCCACAGACAGACCCCAATCTTGTGTATGTCTGATGTGCAGCAAAATAACAAATATGAGCAGAGATGTCACAAGACTCAATGATATGCATTTCCGCCAAAACCAGAAAGTACAAACCACCTTCCCTGTTGTATTTTTCTGATCTGTAGCCAAATAAAGCAGTACCTTTAGGATATAAAGGACAACAAACAAGCTTCAGTGCAGTGCATTTCTGATGTACAGCAATATACCCCTTATGAGCAGAGATGTCAAAAATCTCAATGTGTATTTCTGCTGTTCCACAAAACATCCCAGCAAGGACAAACCTTCACTACTGAGGTCTACTGGTGTGCAGCCAAGAAGGAGTCATGGTGTATCCCTTTATGAAATAACCAAACAGGGCAATTTGATCCATAGGCATAGCCTGGGCTGTAGATACTAATGCCGCGTACACACGAGCGGACTTTACGGCAGACTTTGCCCGGCGGACTTTTTGACGGACTTTACGACGGACTTTCTGAATGAACGGACTTGCCTACACACAATCAACCAAAGTCCGTCAAATTTGTACGTGATGACGTACGACAGGACTAAAATAAGGAAGTTCCTAGCCAGTAGCCAATAGCTGCCCTAGCGTGGCTTTTTGTCCGTCGAACTAGCATACAGACGAGCGGACTTTTCGACTGGACTCGAGTCCGTCGGATAGATTTGAAACATGTTTCAAATCTAAGTCCATCCAACTTTGGAGAAAACAAAGTCCGCTGTAGCACCCACACAATTGAAATCCCATCCGCCGGGCGAAGTCTGCCGTAAAATCCGCTTGTGTGTACGCGGCATAACTCTTCACCACCAGTGAAGGAACAAATCCTAAAATGGTTGGGCAACTTACTATAGTAGCTGTTGTCCTACCTTACCTCCGTAGACTGAGCAAACGCTAGCCAGCTCATACGCAGGTGGGGCTGATCAGCAACTAAAGTCTCAATGAGCCCAGCCCTAGAGACCAATTTAAGACAGCCTCTAGAAGAGGTGGTCACCAATTTAGCCTGGAGGTAAATAGCCACCTGCAGGCCTTAAATAAGCAATCATGTAGCTATCTAGCTCTTGCATATGTTTGCACAGAAAATCCCTAAGTAAAAGAAATGGGAAGCGATTTATGGTAAATCGCCTTGAGATCTGCCACTGAGTGGACTGTAGCCCAAACCAACAAAAAGGTTTTTCTTACCTCCTGCACTATAATATAACCACAATGTAAAGGTGGAGTGGGAGGTTGGAGCTTATGAAAAGTTACCCATAGCAAGCAACCCCCAAAAGTAATATCTGTCACAAGCGAACCCCTACTGTGCCACACAGAAGCTTGGTCCCTTCCACATCGTTGAAAGTTAGGTCAGCTTTTAAGCATCTTGGAACAACTTCAGATTCCTAGCAGCTGGGCTAATAGGGCCAGATAACCTAGTGCACCTGTCGACCAGGGGAGCTTACTCCTGAATCCTTCAACCATTGCACTATTAATAACTTGTTCAGTGGTATACCTGGCCTGTAAGGAACTCTTTGTTCTACCAGGACCCTCCCTTCACTATATTTAACCTTACTAATGTACCACAACCGGGCATGTAGGGAGAGACTGGCAACCTACTGTTGTGATAACCACAGTGTCTCTGCTGTAAATGGGAGCTGTGACTGGTGGTTTTAGCAGTAGCTTCTGGGCTATTTGTTATGCAGACCCCAGGTCCTGCACCACTCAGTATATACACAGGGAAGGGGGAGAAGTGCCTTACCTACCTCTTTCCCATCTGAGGTGGCTTAGGCACACTCGCTCCTCTGCACCACTTGTCCACCATACAGCATCTTTGATGTAAGAGGGAGCTGTGGCTGGTGTTTTTAGCAGAAGCTTCTGGGCTATTTGAATCCAGACTCCAGGGGAGATTATCTCAAATGCCCAGAAACCATCTGGCTGGAATTGGGGATTTTGCAGCTAAATTCCCAAGGTAAAGGAAAGTACTCACCGTTGTCGTCTTCCCCTTTTTGCTACAGCCACCGGGCTTGCTTTTCCTTCCTTATGGTCCACACGCAAGGAGTATAGCCGCCAAAGTGCCCCCCCCCCCAACTGCTGTCCCCATAGGGAGCTGCAAGGTTAGGCTGTGTCCTGCACTGTACCAGTCAGTATATACACATGGGGGAGGGAGGGCAATGCTTTACGTTCCTCATTCCCATCTGAGGTGGTTTAGGCAGACATCCACCGTAATGAACTGGTGCCTCCTCGCCTGGCGAAAGAAGGATGTGGGCACCTGCTCCTGCTGACTCTCAGCCTTCCCTCCTGGGTAAGAACTTGGGTGCTTGTTGTTCGGGCGGCGCCCTCCCCAGCATCCCACGCGAGCTACCAGGGGCCCAGGAGTCGGGGTGACACGCTCCCCCTGGAAAGAACCGACGGCCAGCACCCCCGTCTGAACGGACGCCCAGACAGGTAAGGGGGGGAGGCAGGATAATGGCCCCTAAAGTTCTGGGTACACCACTGTAACCAGGGTCCTTCAGCTCTCAGGGGGGCTCTTCCAATTGCTGCCCCCCTGAGAAAAAGATAGGGAGACCCCCCAGGAAGGACAAGAATATCCTACCGGACCCAGAGGCTTCCCAAGCTTGTGGTCCGGCTCCCAGGGGGAGACCACCAGCCCCAGGCTTCGGGTCCTTTGGAAAAAAACAAACGGTTTCGCTGTGTAGGGAGAAACACAATCAAAAACTGAGGATCAAGGAGAAGGGTGGGAACTTAAAACAGCTGTCGATTGATTGTGTTTCCTGAAGGGAGGAGCCTCTCATCCCTCAGGTGTGCCATCCTGGAAGATGACTAGAGAAATTACCTTGTATCTCCTCTTTGAACTTAAAGTGACAACAAATTCTGGTTTAAAAATGAAATTCTAGTATATGTATTCAAAAAACTCCTTCCTATTGTTTTCAGTCTCCTCCAAAACTCAAAATTCCTTTTTTTTTTTTTTTTTGCTGCTCTTATTTAACTTACTGTTAGAGGATGGCTATGTTCATTCTCTGTATTGAAGAACATAGTCACCCTTTCTGGCTTGCTCCCAAGGTGGACTGTTGATTTTGGACTATGGGATTTGTCGTGTGCATAGAGCAGTACATATGACTGAAACTTATATTCCAAACAAATGGAATTGAGAGGGCAAGAAGAGGTTTGGAAGCTTACAGAGGATATTAGGAGGAGGCAGAAAAACATAGTAAGAACCAATTGAATGAAATATAGATTACAGGGACATTAAATTGGTTGTAAAGGCTGAAGGTTTTTTTACCTTCATGCATTTTATGCATGAAGGTAAAAGACATTCTGTGAGCTGCTCCCCCCACAGCCCCCAATACTCACCTGAGCCCCCTCTCGATCCAGCGATGTGCACGGGAGCCTCGGCTGTCCCGGTTCTCTCTCTGTCAATCACAGCCAGTGAGCCAATGAGGAGAGAGTGGGATAGGACGAGCCACGGCTCTGTGTCTTATGGGCTGATGTGTCTATGTGTCTTATGTGTCTTATAGCTAGTGGCTTGCTATTGGGGGCACTGGTCAAGGGGGAGAAGCCAGGAGTCCTGGCGGGGGTCCAAGAAGAAGAGGATTGGGGCTGCTCTGTGCAAAATCATTACATAGAACAGGTTAGTTTAACATGTTTTTTAATAATATAAATAAAAAACAAACCTTTAATATCACTTTAAGTAGAGAATGAGTATGGATTATTTTTGGAAAATAAGGATATTGTTTCCTGTCACTTTAACCTGTTTGTACAAAAGAATATATATTGTGAGAGAAGTAACATCCTTTAGAGGCAGTTCGCACCAGAATCGTGTATGTTTCTCGCCCCGCGTTTAAAGTCACAATCGCGCTTGCGATCTGCAGCGGGTGTCAGTGTTAAGTTAATGATACCCCAAATGCAGGTTGCAAAGTGTGTGTGCCTGCTCTGGATTGCATGGTGCAGTAGTACCATATGATCCACATGCAGTGTGTTGCTGTGCTGAAATCGCACTGCACCTGAATTGCATGTGAATTGCACAGGAGCGCACAGTGCGTTTCTGTGCATTTCATGGTGTGAACCAGCCCTTATAGAAGGTTCAAGTATCTTTATAAGTATCTTTGGGAAAAAGATAGAGAGAGAGAATAGAGAGAGATTGTGTGGTGGGCTTTTTTTTCTACAAAAGGTTCATCATTTTTCCTAAGCAACGTTTTTATGTCCTCAACGTCCCGAACTGCACCCTTTTGCTGGTAGAGGATGGGAGAATCTTTATCCACACTGTCAAACTTGGCCAATAATAATGCCTGCTGAACATGACCCATTCAACTAGGTGGAGCCACACCACAATCACCCTGCAACCGTGTGCAATACATTGTGTTTCAGCACGATGGTGGGGGTTTTTAGGGGTTAAGACAGGTGGTGGGTAGGCAACATAAGGCCACCAAACTGCCTGTTAAACACTGTCTGAAAAGTGATCTACTGTGGATTGCTTTTCAGAGGGAAGCACACGTGTAAACAAACCTTTAGAGTGGGACCTGCCTGTACAGGTAAGGCCAGACAGGCTAGGATTTATTTTTTATTTCATGTAATAAAAATAAAAGCAGTGTTATCTATCTATCTATCTATCTATCTATCTATCTATCTATCTATCTATCTATCTATCTATCTATCTATCTATCTATCTATCATATATGGTACATCCATAGGTCAGAAGTGGGCTGTGCAGCAGGATGTGACTGTGACTAAAGGCTAAGAGAGCCAAAGTTATCCAGCAGAGCTGGGCAACACGGCCAGAGGGACTGGTAAGAGGAGCAGTGGTGCTGTCAACAAGCGAGACAGGTGGCTCGGCATTTTCATTGTTTGAAATATGTGTGGAAGAAACCTCTGCGTGGGCAACTAATGTGCATGTGAATGTTCCGTTTATTTAATCAAAGTGGGCTGCCATGCCCTAAAATATAGTTTTGGACAGGCCCAACTCATTGTACGCACCGCTTGAGTTTAATCTAATCTATCTATCTATCTATCTATCTATCTATCTATCTATCTATCTATCTATCTATCTATCTATCTATCATACTGTTATTGTTTGGTAATAAAATAGGTGCATTGTCACTGTTAAAGCTGAAGTTTAGTATAATGTTTGTGTGTGTGTGGAAGATTCAGAACTATACACATTAGTCATGTGTGATGTTGTATATCCCATTACCTGCAGATGACTGCTTCTGCTCAAAATCCTCCATGCTGTGTCCCTTTCACAGCTGTTAGACACTGAGTGTCTGTTTTCCGTCACTAAGAAGGTTAACAGCAGCAGCTTCTAAGCAGGAAAGTTGCACAGGGGCTTGCTTGAGACTATCTTTGATCTTCAATTAACAAAAACTGCCTATGTAAAGAATCTACTGCAGAATCACCATTGTGGGGTTGGAATTAGATCGGGTTCATTGTGCCCTAATTAGGCAGACACCTAAGGGCCCTCTGAGAGATGTTGTGGTGAAGCTTCACTACTTCCCCACATTTACTGCAAGCAGCTGGGGGAAGAAACTCTTAAGTTTCAGGGAAATCACTATCAAATCTTTGTTGAACTAGCACTCTATACCATGCAAAATCAGAGGGAACTGAAGCCTTTCATCCAGAACCTACTAAACTATATCCAACATTGCTGGGGCTTAACTTGTTATGATGATATTTGCTTGTGAGGGGAAGACACATGTGACCAGGACCATTGATGAAGCTAGAGAATGCTTTATCACCTTGTGCCTCATGGAGGAGAACCCAGCACAACAGAAGAATTCAGATAAGAGCCCCTGGGCAGACACTGGGAAACCCCCTCTCACTGAAGGAACAGTGACTCCCTCACAGTTGTTTCAGGATTCAACAGATTTGCTGTTTTCATGAGTGGAAACTGACCCTGCTGTGGTCCATTTTCAGTGGGTCTCGTTGCCATTGTTTGCTGCCCTTGAGTGTTAATGGGGCTGTAGGTTTGCTGATCTTGTGTGCCTCAGGATGAGGATTCTCCTCCTTTTCATATTGTATGCTCTTGACCCTGCGCCAGGTAGAAATTTATAATTTACAGACTCGCTGCACTCACTGTACTCAATGGAACTCCAATGATGCTTAGATACTGGGTCTCCCATGACCAGGCCTTTAATGGCTGGAATGTTCTTTAGCCATAATTCTACATTTCTTTTCAATTACATTGATTGATTCACTTGCTGGGACGTGCAGTCTCCACCTATGGTGGATGTCATTGGACAATGGAAAACAATAATAGATTGGCAGCAAACGTGCTGTAATTGATCTGCTGAACATTCTATATTTCAACTGCAAATTCTAATATATATACAGTTGTGCTCATAAGTTTATATACCCTGGCAGAATTTATGATTTCTTGGCAATTTTTCAGAGAATATGAATGATAACACAAAAACTTTTCTTTCACTCATGGTTAATGTTTGGCTGAAGCCATTTATTATCAATCAACTGTGTTTACTCTTTTTAAATCATAATGGCAACAGAAACTACCCAAATGACCCTGATCAAAAGTTTACATACCCTGGTGATTTTGGCATGATAACATGCACACAAGTTGACACAAAGGGGTTTGAATGGCTATCAAAGGTAACTATCCTCACCTGTAATCTGTTTGCTTGTAATTAGTGTGTGTATAAAAGGTCAATGAGTTTCTGGGCTCGTGATAGACCCTTGCATCTTTCATCCAGTGCTGCACTGACATTTCTGGATTCTGAGTCATGGGGAAAGAAAAAGAATTGTCAAAGGATCTGCAGGAAAAGGTAGTTGAACTGTATAAAACAGGAAAGGGATATAAAAAGATATCCAAGGAATTGATAATGCTAATCCACAGTGTTCAAACTCTAATCAAGAAGTGGAAAATTAGGGGTTCTGTTGGTCAGGTAGACCAACTAAAATTTCAGCCACAACTGCCAGGAAAATTGTAAGCAAAGAAAAACCCACAAAAAACTTCAAGTGAAATACAGGACTCTCTGAAAACATGTGGTGTGGCTGTTTCAAGATGCACAATAAGGAGGAACTTGAAGAAAGATGGGCTGCATGGTCGAGTCCCCAGAACAAAGCCATTACTACGCAAATGCCACAAAGTATGCCGCTTACAATACGCCAAACAGCACAGAGACAAGCCTCAAACTTTATGGCACAAAGTCATTTGGAGTGATAAGACCAAAATTGAGCTTTCTTGGCCACAACCATAAACGCTACATTTGGAGAGGAGTCAACAAGACCTATGATGAAAGGTACACCATTCCTACTGTGAAACACGGAGGTGGATCACTGATGTTTTGGGGATGTGTGAGCTACAAAGGAACAGGAAATTTGGTCAAAATTGATGGCAAGATGAATGCAGTATGTTATCAAAAAATACTGGAGGAACATTTGCATTCATCAGCCAGGAAGCTGCGCATGGGACGTACTTAGACATTCCAACATGACAATGATCCAAAACACAAGGCCAAGTCGACCTGTCATTGGCTACAGCAGAATAAATTGAAGGTTCTGAAGTGGCCATCTCAGTCTCCTGACCTCAATATCATTGAGCCACTCTGGGGAGATCTCAAATGTGCAGTTCATGCAAGACAGCCCAAGAATTTACAGGAACTGGAGGCTTTTTACCAAGAGGAATGGGCAGCTTTACCATCTGAGAAGATAAAGAGCCTCATCCACAAATACCACAAGAGACTTCAAGCTGTCATTGATGTTAAAGGGGGCAATACACGGTATTAAGAACTGGGGTATGTTTGTCAGGGTCATTTGGGTAGTTTCTGTTGCCATTATGATTTAAAAAGAGTAAACACAGTTGACTGATAATAAATGGCTTCAGCCAAACACCAACCATGAGTGAAAAAAAATATATGTGTTATCATTCATATTCTCTGAAAAATGGCCAAGAAATCATAAATTCTGCCAGGGTATGTAAACTTATGAGCACAACTGTAACTGTGATGCCCATGGAAATCTTTTAATTGACAGTTGTGGTCTTTGGTAAGTGTCAAGCAGGGCCTGACTGCCTAAGGGAGATGTATTAGATCCTGAGGGCGGATGCTGCTACATTTTGCTGGGGTTATCCTTACCCAGCCTCTTGTTTGGTTATTTTATACAGTATATATTTGTTTATATAGTTTACTGTTCCAATTTCTGGTTTCTAGAGACAGGTGGAAGTCACCCATGTTGATAATATTGCATGAAATGGGATGCTAGCCCTGCTGTTAATCCATACACTACATTTCCACTTCCTAATGTGACTCCCTGTGGTCTGACATAATGTTTTTACGATGGGGGATTTACTAGAGCACTGTCATGATTAACACGCCAAGAAAGATTTAAACCTTCCCTGAAGGAAAGTGTCCACTTGCCTCAATACTCCCATTTTGAGGGGTATGTTTTCCTTAATGTTTTCTGTGTGCTGGTGCATACTATTTTGTTACAGAAACACTGGAGAATACGTATTCAAACGCATAGGGGTTGATTTACTAAAACTGGAAAGTGCAAAATCTGGTGCAGCTGTGCATGGTAGCCAATCAGCTTCTAACTTCAGCTTGTTCAATTAAGCTTTGACAAAAAAACTGGAAGCTGATTGGTTTATATGCAGAGCCACACCAGATTATGCACTCTCCAGTTTTCAGGCATGTGAAGAGGTTAATGGTTCCACATAGGTGTGTACCTTGTCCCGCAGTCCTTCCCCCAGTGGGATTCTTAGGCTGGGACATCAGATCTTGTTAAGGAAATGATTAAGAGCTCCAATCGAGCCCAAGGTTATCTGCTGCTGTCTCTAATTGGAAAGTGTGGATATGCATGCATATAAAAGTAAACACTCTGAGACACGCTCAGCTCCGTTACTTCTTACACTTCTGATTTATTCAAGGCGGTGCTAATGTTTTATACACACAAATACGTCATTGCTATGTTAGTCTAATAGGTACATCTCATTGGTTAAGATAGAAAAAGAAAATGGAGAATCTTCATAACGAGGTCTGGCTGTCCTTGGTTTTATCTTCAGTTCCGCGTTCTTCTGATGTGTGGGATGCAGGGGGTACCCGCCATCTTGAGAAAATATAGGAACAGAGCAAACCTGTATACTTATATAATGAGTAAGGAGAAAAATATGTATGCACATAAGAAAATAGACATTTTCAGATTACTATTATTATTATTATTTACATCACATTCCTTCACAATCCCCCCTAAAATGACTATTTTCTCTTTTCTGTCCCTAATACTAAAGGTCCCACTTTGGCCTGGCCCTTCTCCTCAGCAACTCTTTTAGGCTGTATATAGAATTGGGCAGCAACTGTTCACTTCCCTCCTCGATACAGCTGGAGAGGTGCAGTCAGGCGCTATCTATCCCTAAAACCCTATAGGATTGTGAGATTATGGACAGGGAGTGACTGTAGAGGAGTGAAGGGTTTGTCATCTTCCATCATAAGGAGGTCCTCTTATTCTTGGTGGAGAAATGTTGGTGTGCTATTGTCTACAGCCTTGCTCATTAACTTTTTACGAAAGGTAGAATAGAGCATACAATCAGGGCTAAAAGGACCAGGATTATTAATACCGTTACCCGTATCTGGGCGAGCACCTTCTGCCACCCACTCATCCAGCTAAAGTATTGATCCCATGGGTCTGTGATACCTGAGTTCTTCTTCAACTCCAGTGACAGATCTTCTAATTTCTTTATAGCTAAAGTAACCTTACCATTTGGGCCAGTATTATCAGGAATGTATGTTCAGCAAGTTCCTGTTTTTTTTTTAATGATTTTACAAAACACCTCCTTTCCCAGCTAGCACCATGTCTAAGGCCATCAGGTCCTGGAATGTCATGTAGGAAGTGGGGGCTAACTGGTCAGCAATTCCCTGGAGGGCATCTTTAGAGTAATTTACAAATCTCTGTTGGTTATAATATGTGTAGTGTCAGGTCACCTAGAGGCTGGGTGACAGATGCACACCGTTGGGATCAGGAGTGCACCGCAAGGTAGTGGACCCTACGGCTGACTGCTGCGGCTTAAACCCTGGGAGGTTCAGGAATCAGGTCTACTGGATCACTGACACAGATCCCACTGGGAGCTAGAGCATAGATTCCCCAGGGCGCGGAGTCTAAGAGCCAGCAGGTGTTCAGCAGAGCCTTTAATGGTAAGGATGGACTGCGCTGCAGTCTGGCTCCAGGTCGCGGCCCCCAGGGTCTCACAGCTCACGCTCACGGTAGACTACAGGAGAAGAGGAAGGAGGCAGCAGGCTGGAACAACAAGGAAAGTAAGGTACAAGTCAAGGTCGGTAACAGGAATCAGATGTAGGAAACACAGCAAGTACACACAGAGGCTAACACACAGTGGTTGATCAGCACTGCTGGCTTGCAGTGCACAGGTTAATATAGGGTTCCCTGATAGGGCCTGGGGTGGGGCCATGCTTAGAGGAGAGGTTACAAAAGCAGTCAGGTGAGGGTCAGCTGGTCTCTAGAGATGAACACATGGAGACAGGTATGTTGATCGACAAACTCTATTGCATAACCATGACATGTAGTTAATCCAATCTACATTCTTGCTGACAGTTGTTATGGGGATCAAAGACTCAAAACCAGCTTTTACCTGGTCCCGGCTTTAAATTCATCAGGTACCCCCCTTGGGACCCCTATGGCATCTATGTATACATGAGGGTCAAAGCTTCCGGAGAGAGCTGCTCGCTTCCTCCTCTGACTGTGTGCTGGGTCAGTGTATGTATCAGGGGTATCTTTGGTTAGGATATGGGGGCTTTCTATTTTCATCTTTTTTGTCTAATGCACTCTGTGGTCGCCCAGTCTGGCCCTGTGTTCCAACCCACTGGCCCCCACAGAAACCACAACTCTGTCCCCAGTAACTGTCTGTGTGGCATACATATATGTCCTTACCGTCAGGGATATCACTGTACCAATGGCATCACCATGAAGGGTCAAACGGACAAGGTACTATGTCACAGTAATCTAAGGTAAAGGTGGTCACATGTCTACCTGAAGAGTTACACCAAAATGTAATTATGTTATCATTTTTGTGATGGCCACCCCCTGGCCCCCCCCCCCCTAGATCAAACAGAAAAAGGATATGCAGCACCCGAAGACACGCTCTCCTGCAGTGATAAGCGTGCATTCAGGTGTTCTTCCTGGCCAACTTGACTGAGGTGGCTGTGGTCAGCAAAACTTGGAATGGACCATCATAACTTGGCTCAAGGATCTCCAGACAGTAGTTGGTGTGTTCCTGTATCTAATTCATGATCTGGAATGGAAGAAAACACCTGGACATGCATTCAGGTTAATTCTCATGATAATGTGTTTACATAATTAGTCAACACATCAGACTGCAACTGTAACTGTTGTGGAAAGTAACAACCAAGTCTGGGAGCTGAACCAAACAAAATTTCATAAGGGGATAGGGCATGTTTCCCCTGGGGGTGTGTCTGACACTGAACAGGGCAATGGGCTAACTGTCTGGCCAACTCATGTTAGTCTCTTGGGCCATCTTTAACATCCTGTTTTTAGTGTCCCATTCATCCTTTCTACCTTCCTGCTACTTTGAGGGTGGTATGGGATGTGTAGTGTCAACTGAACCCCCAGTGCTGCCCAAATCTCTTTAGTAAGGGTTGCTGTTAAGGCTGGGCCCTGCTCTCTCAATATAACCTCTGGGACCCCAAATCTACATACTATCTCACTCAGTAGTTTCTTAGCTGTGGTCCTGGCAGTCATGACCACTTCCACTAGGGCGTATTCGAATCTGCCACTTCTTGGCACTTGAGAATGATCAATTTGCATCCTCTGGAATGGGGTATAGGGCTTTTGCCAGGTGCTTCTTCTGTGCTTCTTCTGTGCTTCTTCTGTGCATCCTGGATTACATTTGGTGCAGATAATGCATGATCTGCAGAAGTTGTCGGTCAGTGGAGTAACTCTTGGTGCAACACTTGTTGATAAGAGAGTTCATAAAAGTCTTTGTCAAGTGGGCAGCTCCATGTGCCCATTGCACCACAGCTGGGTACATACTCTTGGGTAGACAAGGCTTCTTGTTGCACTCGAATAGTCCATTTCTGAGAGTTGCTCCTCTCCGTTTCCAGCTTTCCTTCTTATCCGGACTTGTTGTTTCCTGTAGTTCTTTTAGATAAACTCTGTCCACTGGGAGAGTCTGTAAGGTAAGCATGGGGTGGTCTTCTTCTACCACCCTGCTGTCCACTTCCCGTGGACCACCAGCTGTCTGTTTGGCAGCTGAATTGGCTAGATGATTGCCTTAAGCTTCCTTTGAGTTCAGTTTGTCGTGTGCTTTTACTCATAATAGTCACTTGGGTTGTGAGAAGCAAGGCATCAATCAAGTTTTCACAGGTGTTCCTGCAGCCATCAGGAATCCTCTGTCCTAGATAACACCATTATCATGGGCAATGCTGAAAGCATATCTTGAGTCCATATGAATGTTGGCTCTTTTTCCCTCTGCCCATTTACATGCTGTAGTAAGTGCTTACAGCTCTGCCTCCTGTGTAGACATCACCGGTGGTAAGGCTTCAGCTTGTAGAACAGTGTTTTCAGTGGTGACCGCGTGTCCTGTGTGGTCATGGGGTGACAAGTCAAGACTCTACTCCTCCTCCTCCTTTCCCCCTTCGAGAAGTGGAAGAAGGGTGGTAGGGTTCAGTGTTTGACAACTTAATAGAGTAATGCTGTCCAGTAGGAGGGAACACAGGAGTCTCAAGTGTCTGGTAGTGGACAAGTGTTTCGGCTGGATCTTGGTTGAATATGGCAACAACGTCATGGGGGGCAAGCACAACGAGGCAGTGTCCGAGGACCAAGTTCAAAGTTTTGTCAAGCAAGGCTTATGTAGCAAATCCAGCTTGCAGACACAATAGGCCTCCTCTTGCTACCACATCCAGCCGACAGGAATAATATCCTATGGGGCGTAGTCTGATGCCGTGTGATTGGGTGAGTATACCTGCAGCATGTCCCAGACGTTCGGATACAAAGAACTTGAGCGTTTTGTTGTAGGCTGGGAGCCCTAGCGCTGGGGGTGGCGCACTTAAAGGCTTCAAACTTTAGATATTTCTTCAGGAGACATCTGGAAGGGGTCTGATTGCAGAGCATCAGTAGAAAGGCTTCTGTAATCCATGCTCTGCACTAGGAAATTAGTCCAAGGAAAATGACAGGTGTTGAGCACCACTGCAATTTGGGCTTTGAGGCTCTGCAGCCCTGGTTGGCAAGATAGCACAACAGGCTTTCTGAGGTGACTTCAACAGGGGGTAAGTCAGCTGCACAAAGGAGAAGGTCATCAACATGTTGGAAGAGAATCACTTTTGCAAACTGGCTTGGAAAGTTCTGTGCCCCTTGTGGCACAACTGTTTAGGTATGTTGCCGTTTCTTTCCGTAGATGAATGCAAAAAGGTACCAGCAGGAGGGGTGAGGGTGGACACTGAAGAAAACGTTTGTAAGGTCCACCTCTGTGAGGTACTTTGCAGTCAAAGGCATCCACAGCAGGTACCTGGTTCTCCTTTAGGATTCTCTTCTTGGGGTTATTGTGGTTTCCGGGGCAATGAAGCGCCCTCTTTTAGCTTGACTGAAACTGGTGGCACCTTTAAGTGACCGTTGTCTTCCGGTCCTGTGGACCATAGGCACGCAGGGATTCTGTCAAGTACTTCCTGCAGTATTGAACTTGAAGTTTTTGCTTCATTAAGTGTCATCAGGAGAGGCAGAGAACACAAAGCAGATTATTCTTCAAAAGATAGGGTAGTATGTAACTTCATCCCCCCTTCAGGCGTGTCCTGATTGAGGCCTGTAGTCTGGACAACACATCAGCTCCTAGTAGATTCAAGGGACATGTAGAGGACACCACAAATCTGGCAAGCAAATCAGGAAATGTCCCCACTTGGAGTGGCTCTACAAATGGACTGGAGCGGAGCACCCCATCCACTCCCACGCAGGAAACGTGTGTGTCTCTTTTCATAGTGGGAGAAACTCAGATCATCAAAGGCCTGTACGAGTTTAGTATGATACTTCTTCAGACTCCCCTTTATCTTGGGTAATATCTTGGATTGTGGTCTTCTGATCCTTCAACTTCTCCTTTGCCCAGTCGTGGAGTTGTGCACAGAACTCCACGCCTGAGGTGTAGGAAGTGGCACTTGTCAGGCTGGCATCATCGAAGGCCGTCTGCATGACTGGCCAAAAGACATGTCCTGCTTTGATTTGGCATAGGTTGATCAAGTCTCTCCAGGCAGCTGAGTAAGTTTCTTGTATCTGCACTATCCTGTGGTAGAAGGGAATTGGCTGCTTCTCTGGGTCAGGCAGACTTGTCACTAAGGCCGCTGCTTGTGATAGAGTAAAAGCGACATACATCACTGGTGCCCCTTCTGGTAACCGAGACTGTTGTTGGGGCGGGGTCTGGCAAGGGGCACTGTTCTTTACGGTTGCCAGCATGTGTTTGAGATCCTCTCGGAACTGAGAGTCTGGAGCCGGATTGGGGGTTAAATCAGTGGGTGGCTTTGCTGCCTGCTGTTGGGCTTCCCACTCAGATGCTTCTTCATCATTAACATATCCGGCCTGGGAATGTGATGCTCCCGTATTGGGGAAGACAGGTGTGTGGTATGAACCATCTTGGTTTAAAACAGGGAGGGCTGGGTACAGGCTGTTTAAGCTTACTGGGTGTACCAAGATGGCCGCCGGCAGGAAGTGCACTGGACTGGGTAGAAAGTGAAGGCATGGGTGCACTAAGATGGCCGCCGGGCTGAGTTGTCACAGTGGGTTGTGCTTGGGTGGTGAGAAAGGAGTGGTTGTTAGACGGAGGGCAGTGCTGTCCCTCCCCTCCTTTGTTTCAAGTTCCAACATATCATTAGCTCTGTGATACACATACATAATACAATCGCCATCTTTCTTAACTTCCTTTATCCAATTTTCTTTATCACACAGGATTTTTCTCCCTGTTTCTTTAGCAACATAACTTTCGCCACTTCTTTCAACTTTGTTAACTATTTCAACATCTTATCTCCTCTTCACTATCACATTCTTTTCTCTCTCTGTTTCTCGGCTAACGGCTTGAGAGGAGAATACATACAACCAAGGGGTTAATATTTTTTCTCAGTGTTCTTATCAAATTCCTTGGGTGGGAGTACATAAAACTGCGCTCCTAGCTTCTACTGTTTGCTATAACCCTGTAATGTACGGTTAATCTCAGAACAAGAACAAACACGTCAGGGGTAGTGAGGAGCAACGGCCCGTGACCCAACAGATCCCCCGGGCAGCCCCCCCTCCGACCTTAACCAGTCCGCAAGCCCTCTCGTGTATAGCAAACAGTAAACCACAAATACACTCACGACAGGACATTACACCTGCCACTCTTCGAACTACAAAATTTCAGCAGGCTAAGATAACCCCAGGGGCAGACAACTCCCCTTAAACCCAGTTAAAGGCCGTCATTACAGTTACTCCCAGAGGCCGACAGCACATCTGGGGGTGATACATCTGTAATGCTTTCAGACTGCAACGCCAGCAGCTGAGATAACCCTCAAAGATTCGACGAACCCAGAGTAACCCGTCCCATAACCGACTGCCACAATAACCCATCCCACTCCAGAGGCCGACAGCTCATCTGGAGATGAGAACACACATGTAGCACTTTTTGACTGCTGAGTTTCGTAGCCCAAAGAATGGCAGACAGTGAACAAATACAGTCAGCAGAAACCCATTGACAGGTTCGTTAAAACAACCTCAGGCGAGGAAATACCTGCCTCTAAGACAGTTTCAGCATACCGACAGAATCCAGCCGTCAACCGAAAGATAAGAAAGTCGTACAGTGGTAAGAATATAAATAAGACTTACCGGTACTGTTAGGGCTGCGCAAACCCCTGTCTCATCAATCAGTTAATGCCCAAATGCTTATCGCGGTACGGCTTCGACTGTAGCCTGAGGTCCCGGGTTTCGGCACCAGCTGTTAAGGAAATGATTAAGAGCTCCAATCGAGCCCAAGGTTATCTGCTGCTGTCTCTAATTGGAAAGTGTGGATATGCATGCATATAAAAGTAAACACTCTGAGACACGCTCAGCTCCGTTACTTCTTACACTTCTGATTTATTCAAGGCGGTGCTAATGTTTTATACACACAAATACGTCATTGCTATGTTAGTCTAATAGGTACATCTCATTGGTTAAGATAGAAAAAGAAAATGGAGAATCTTCATAACGAGGTCTGGCTGTCCTTGGTTTTATCTTCAGTTCCGCGTTCTTCTGATGTGTGGGATGCAGGGGGTACCCGCCATCTTGAGAAAATATAGGAACAGAGCAAACCTGTATACTTATATAATGAGTAAGGAGAAAAATATGTATGCACATAAGAAAATAGACATTTTCAGATTACTATTATTATTATTATTTACATCATATTCCTTCACAATCTAAACGCAGATTAGTTGGAATGCTAGTTTGACATTGTTATATACAACACATGCTTTTATGCATAGCCTTGCAATTTTTGAGGTTACCATAGTCGCTATCACACCCCTGTAAAGCCTAATACACACAGGCCGAATGGCGGGTGACATCTGCTGGTTCAATAAAAAACGTCCGACATGCTCGGCCGGTCCAACAGAAGCCGGCTGAGTATGTTGGGAAAACCAGCAGCCGACCAGCTAACGATCAGCGCTCTCAGCCAATGGCTGGAGTGTTCTGGACGGGGGGAATCCCCCTGTCAGAACACAACAGCTCAGTGGGGGAGATCGCTGTACTAATGTCGGATTGTTGGATTGCTAGTACAGTGGCTTCAACCTGAGCTGTCAGTTTCTTTTTTGTTCAACCCACTGGGGTTTGCTTGCAAGAAACCTATTTCTCTGCTTGTTCCATTTGTTGGAAGGACAACAGCATTATACCTATCTATGCAGCAGGTGGCGCTGTGATAATATAGTGTATAGTTCTTTTATTCTATATCAGGATGTTCTGTCTATATCTCACTGTGTACTTGTATGCTCCTTGTTTCCTGTTCCATGCTGTAAGACATGCTCTGATATTCCTATATGAAAGTAAATTAAATTCTCTGCATACAACAAGCTTCCAGAGCATGATTCAATAACCTGCTCATAGCTTATGAGTCCCAGCAATCCCAGCAAGCCCAGCAGCACCCAGAGGCCCTGGAAAGAATACTAAGCGAGTACAGCAAGTCAGTGAATACTGTATACAAGTTAATGAAACATGGCAAGCAGTTTAGATGTGAAGTTTGCAATTGCAAAGCTGAACAATGCCAATTACCAGCTGTGGAAGTTTAAGCTAGAAGTGTTTCTCAGCAAGGATGACTTGTGGCAAGTGCTAAATACAGACAGACCCACAGACAGAGAGATGGGATAGGAAGAATAGACAAGTAAAAGCAACTATAAGCTTACTAGTGGAAGATGATCAGCTTATCCACATAAGAACAGAGAAAATGGCCAAAGGTATGTGGACGTCATTACAAAAACTGCATGAGTGTTCAAGCCTCAACAGTAAGCTGTTTCTACTAAGAAAACTTTATAAGATGAGACTAGAAGAAGGCCAGCAAATGTGTAACCATGTGAAAGCTATGCTAGAAATCATAGAGCAGCTGCGCACCATCGGAGAGAACATCAAAGATAACCATATTGTTGTCCTGCTCCTCTTCAGCCTTCCAGAGACATATACTGCTCTTATTAACGCTTTAGAAATCAGACCCAAGCAGGAGCTGACACTGGAATATGTCAAAGGGAAATTAATCGATAAATATGACAGAAGGAAAGAAAATATGCATCATGATGCATTAATATGCAAAAGACACAAAGCACAACAGAAAGCGGAGCCTGTTTTCGCTGTAATAGAACCTATCACTTAAAAAAGGACTGTTCAATCTGGAAAGCCAAGCAGTGAAAGCTAAAGCTATCCACAAAAGAGAGAGTCAAAGCAGCCACAAAGGAAACTGCAAACACATCATGGAATGGCACCTTTAAAGTGACACAGAATGTTAAGTCACATGGCTGGTGCATAGACTCAGGAGCGACAAGCCACATGACCAGCGATGAGACCTTCTTCTCAAACATTGATTACAGAGCAAAAGACAAAGTTTTCCAAGCAAATGGGGAAAAGCATCACTGCCAAAGGTAAAGGCCAGGGCTTCCTGAACTGCATTACACCACAAGGAGGCAAGCAGAGTATCCTTGTAAATAAAGTGCTGTATGTTCCAGAACTAGAATGCAGCCTACTTTCAGTGAAAAGTCTTACAAACAATGGTCTTATGCCCCGTGCACACGATTGGACATTCTGACAACAAAATCCATGGATTTTTTTCCAACGGATGTTGGCTCAAACTTGTCTTTCATACACATGGTCACACAAATCTTGTCGGAAAATCCGAACGCCAAGAACGCGGTGACGTACAACACGTACGACGGCACTAGAAAAGGGAAGTTAAATACCAAGTGTGCCACCCTTTGGGCTCCTTCTGCTAATCTGGTGTAAGTAGAAGTTTGGTGAGAGACGATTCGCGCTTTTCAGCCTCGTGCTTTTCCAATCGTTACTGCTCTTCAGTTTGTGGGTTCATATTTGGTTTTCAGTGCTTGCCCCCCCAAAGCGCACGCGAGGTCCATATAAAATATATGGAGTATTTTGCAGGTAGGGGGGCCATTGATATGCCAGAAAATGTTTAATAAACATTTTAAAAATATTGTTTTTATTTAAACTGAAATAATATTTCATTTAATTTACTGCTTGTGTTTCTTATAGCTGTCTCCCAGGTTCTCCAATGGGCTTTTTTTTTTTTTTTTTGACACTTTCTTCAATAGTGCAAACGTAATTTATTTGATACATGAGGTGACAATCTCTTCTTCGGCGAACTATTATGTTGTGGGTCTGCTACACACACACAAACACCTTGTTTTTGTTGTTAATGAATGTAATGCATTACTAATGTACTAAATATACATCATTTTCAGCAACATGAATGAATTTTGCAGTCACGAAAATGGCACGATTGTGGCAAATTATAAAGCACTGTGGGAGTTATTTACAAAAGGAAAATCCACTTTGCACTACGTGCACATGAAACTGCACTGAAAGTGCACTTGTAGTGCAAAGTGGATTTGCCTTTAGTAAATAACCCCCATTTCAGTGTAAACACCAACTTAGTCCAAAAAATGATATTGAGCATTGAAAGAAGAAGCCACATATTGTTGAGTAGAAACCTTTTTACTCTGTGCACATTCACATGTGCATTAGAAAATGGTTTTTGAACAAACCAACATATTTTAGTAATAACATTTTTGTTTTTGACAGTACAAATAGCCTTTTTGTGTTAAAACAGACATGTTTAAAACCATAAAACAATACACAACTCAGGAACTTACAAAGTGAAGGCAATATCAGTAAAGTTCAAAAGACATTAGTTTGTCCAAACTGTGTTCATCTTGCCTTCATCAGATGGGGTGAAGTCACCCCTGTGAAAGTCAAATTTTGAAGATGCACACAAATTGAGAGTTAAAATGAGATTTCCCTCCTGATCCCATGCATAATGTCAACATGTGCTAGCTCCCATCATGGGGGATCAATGGACGTGTTTCAGGGGTGCAACCCCAACCCCCTCCGCTACTTTAGTTGCGAGGAAGGGGTTGCACCCCCAAAAGGCGTACCTTGATATCCCGTGATGGCCGATAGCACATGTTGACACACTGTGTGCATCTTCAAATATTGGCTTTCTAAAAAATATTTAAAATGTGTGAAAATACTAAAAATAAAAATAAACTAGAAGAATTTAGTTTTTTCCACATCATTGATGTCTTCCTTGATCTTTTGTAAATCACGATTGCACATCATGATCTCCCCGATGAGAACGTTTGCACTTGTGAAATGCGAATCTTATCCACAATATCCACATCACCTGAAATTAAAAAGCACACCATTTATTATAAATATGCAGGCATCCAGTGGCGTATCTAAGGTATGGCAGCCATGGCAAGTGCCAAGGGTGCCATGGGGGGAAGGGGCGGCAAAAAGCGGCCCTCTGCATGAAAAAAAACCCCCACCTGTCCTCCCAGACTAATATAGCCCCCGGCGCCGCGGCAAGCCTGCAGGACCGCGGCGCTGGTGTTCTATAAGATGGCCGTCGGGCTCGGTTTAGGCTGATGGAGGCTCTGTCAGCAGGGAGGGGCGGGGCAGGGAGCTCCACTGACGCTCTGACCCTGCCCTGCCCCGCCCCATGCACTCTGTATGTGCTCGGAGCACTGACATCGCCTCTCCTGGACCACGAATATTCCCGCCCCCTACCACTGTAAGCCCCGCCTCCTACCACCGTAAGCCCCACCCCTACCACCGTAAGCCCGCCCCTACCACGGAAAGCTCCGCCTCCGGACCTCTGAGAGGTGAGCCCGGCTGGTCAGGTGAGTCTTTCTACCTATAGACTCAGTGTTACTAAACCCTCCCTGTTCTTTATCCCCCTGTATAGCTGTGCATTGCTGAAAGCTTAAATTTTAAAACTGGCTACTTGGTCATCTGCTGTAGTATGTCACATTCGCAGTCTGGTCATCTCTTGTAGTCGCATTCGCAGTCTGGTCATCTGCTGTAGTATGTCACATTCGCAATCTGGTCATCTGCTGTAGTATGTCACATTCACAATCTGGTCATCTGCTGTAGTCGCATTCGCAATCTGGTCATCTGCTGTAGTCGCATTCACAGTCTGGTCATCTCTTGTAGTCGCATTCGCAGTCTGGTCATCTCTTGTAGTCGCATTCGCAGTCTGGTCATCTGCTGTAGTCGCATTCGCAGTCTGGTCATCTGCTGTAGTCGCATTCGCAGTCTGGTCATCTCCTGTAGTATGTCGCATTCGCAGTCTGGTCATCTCCTGTAGTATGTCACATTCGCAATCTGGTCATCTGCTGTAGTATGTCACATTCGCAATCTGGTCATCTGCTGTAGTCGCATTCGCAGTCTGGTCATCTCCTGTAGTCGCATTCGCAGTCTGGTCATCTCTTGTAGTCGCATTCGCAGTCTGGTCATCTGCTGTAGTCACATTCGCAGTCTGGTCATCTCCTGTAGTCACATTCGCAGTCTGGTCATCTCTTGTAGTCGCATTCGCAGTCTGGTCATCTCCTGTAGTATGTCGCATTCGCAGTCTGGTCATCTCCTGTAGTATGTCGCATTTGCAGTCTGGTCATCTCCTGTAGTATGTCACATTCGCAATCTGGTCATCTCCTGTAGTCGCATTCGCAGTCTGGTCATCTGCTGTAGTCGCATTCTGGTCATCTCCTGTAGTCACATTCGCAGTCTGGTCATCTCCTTTAGTATGTCGCATTCGCAGTCTGGTCATCTGCTGTAGTCGCATTCGCAGTCTCTGGTCATCTCCTGTAGTATGTCGCATTCGCAGTCTGGTCATCTCCTGTAGTATGTCGCATTCGCAGTCTGGTCATCTGCTGTAGTCGCATTCGCAGTCTGGTCATCTCCTGTAGTATGTCGCATTCGCAGTCTGGTCATATGCTGTAGTCGCATTCGCAGTCTGGTCATCTTCTGTAGTCGCATTCACAGTCTGGTCATCTGCTGTAGTCGCATTCGCATACTGGTCATCTGCTGTAGTCGCATTCGCAGTCTGGTCATCTGCTGTAGTCGCATTCGCATTCTGGTCATCTGCTGTAGTCGCATTCGCATTCTGGTCATCTCCTGTAGTATGTCGCATTCGCATTCTGGTCATCTCCTGTAGTATGTCGCATTCGCATTCTGGTCATCTCCTGTAGTATGTCGATTTCGCATTTTGGTAATCTCCTGTAGTATGTCGCATTCGCATTGTGGTCATCTCGTGTAGTATGTCGCATTCGCATTCTGGTCATCTCCTGTAGTATGTCGCATTCGCATTGTGGTCATCTCCTGTAGTATGTCGCATTCGCATTCTGGTCATCTCCTGTGGTATGTCGCATTTGCATTCTGGTCATCTCCTGTAGTACGTCGCATTCGCAGTCTGGTCATCTCCTGTAGTATGTCGCATTCACATTCTGGTCATCTCCTGTAGTATGTCGCATTCGCATTCTGGTCATCTCCTGTAGTATGTCGCATTCGCAGTCTGGTCACCTCCTGTAGTATGTCGCATTCACATTCTGGTCATCTCCTGTAGTATGTCGCATTCACAGTCTGGTCATCTCTTGTAGTCGCATTCGCAGTCTGGTCATCTCTTGTAGTCGCATTCGCAGTCTGGTCATCTGCTGTAGTCGCATTCGCAGTCTGGTCATCTGCTGTAGTCGCATTCGCAGTCTGGTCATCTCCTGTAGTATGTCGCATTCGCAGTCTGGTCATCTCCTGTAGTATGTCACATTCGCAATCTGGTCATCTGCTGTAGTATGTCACATTCGCAATCTGGTCATCTGCTGTAGTCGCATTCGCAGTCTGGTCATCTCCTGTAGTCGCATTCGCAGTCTGGTCATCTCTTGTAGTCGCATTCGCAGTCTGGTCATCTGCTGTAGTCACATTCGCAGTCTGGTCATCTCCTGTAGTCACATTCGCAGTCTGGTCATCTCTTGTAGTCGCATTCGCAGTCTGGTCATCTCCTGTAGTATGTCGCATTCGCAGTCTGGTCATCTCCTGTAGTATGTCGCATTTGCAGTCTGGTCATCTCCTGTAGTATGTCACATTCGCAATCTGGTCATCTCCTGTAGTCGCATTCGCAGTCTGGTCATCTGCTGTAGTCGCATTCTGGTCATCTCCTGTAGTCACATTCGCAGTCTGGTCATCTCCTTTAGTATGTCGCATTCGCAGTCTGGTCATCTGCTGTAGTCGCATTCGCAGTCTCTGGTCATCTCCTGTAGTATGTCGCATTCGCAGTCTGGTCATCTCCTGTAGTATGTCGCATTCGCAGTCTGGTCATCTGCTGTAGTCGCATTCGCAGTCTGGTCATCTCCTGTAGTATGTCGCATTCGCAGTCTGGTCATATGCTGTAGTCGCATTCGCAGTCTGGTCATCTTCTGTAGTCGCATTCACAGTCTGGTCATCTGCTGTAGTCGCATTCGCATACTGGTCATCTGCTGTAGTCGCATTCGCAGTCTGGTCATCTGCTGTAGTCGCATTCGCATTCTGGTCATCTGCTGTAGTCGCATTCGCATTCTGGTCATCTCCTGTAGTATGTCGCATTCGCATTCTGGTCATCTCCTGTAGTATGTCGCATTCGCATTCTGGTCATCTCCTGTAGTATGTCGATTTCGCATTTTGGTAATCTCCTGTAGTATGTCGCATTCGCATTGTGGTCATCTCGTGTAGTATGTCGCATTCGCATTCTGGTCATCTCCTGTAGTATGTCGCATTCGCATTGTGGTCATCTCCTGTAGTATGTCGCATTCGCATTCTGGTCATCTCCTGTGGTATGTCGCATTTGCATTCTGGTCATCTCCTGTAGTACGTCGCATTCGCAGTCTGGTCATCTCCTGTAGTATGTCGCATTCACATTCTGGTCATCTCCTGTAGTATGTCGCATTCGCATTCTGGTCATCTCCTGTAGTATGTCGCATTCGCAGTCTGGTCACCTCCTGTAGTATGTCGCATTCACATTCTGGTCATCTCCTGTAGTATGTCGCATTCGCAGTCTGGTCATCTCCTGTATTCGCAGTCTGGTCATCAGCTGTAGTCACATTCGCAGTCTGGTCATCAGCTGTAGTCACATTCGCAGCCTATTTAAAAGTAGTACCTGCTGTTGCACAAATCACTTTATTACACTTTTATTTCTGATATTTATGGCTATGCATATTAATTTAATCCATATTGAGCACCATATTTGATTGGCTGCTTCTGCTTGGCATATACACACAATCAAATAGTGCTCAATATGGATTAAATAAATAGATATCATAAAGTTTAATAAAGTGATTTGTGCAACAAGCTCCTTAAACATTCTACATTCAGTGAAAGTTCATGCAGTGCAAACTTTGCAGTACATGAACTTTCACTGAATGTAGAATGTTTAATAACCAGGGGCGAACTGATCCATTGGGCAGTTTATGTAGTACTAATCCATAATTTGTTAATAGAAAGATTAAAGAGCTTGACTTGTAGTTTTGTTAACTGTTTTTTTTTTTTTTTTTTTTGACAGGGGCGCAGTTTCAGTGCTTGCCATAGGCGCCATTTTCACTAGATACGCCTCTGCAGGCATCCATCTATTACCTGAAGCTGTGGTCTCAGACACTCACCTGTTGTGGTCACTATTTCACCCACTTCATAAACCTCTCCTTCCTCCACATCTTCTGGTTGTGGTGTGGGGATTTGCTTTTTTTTCGGAGATGGGGGATCCCTGGTGTCCTCAGATGTCCCGAGTCTTTTCTCCCCTATGTGAATAAAAAAAAGGTATACTTAGCACACAGATATTTAAGGCCAGAAATAGAAATATGAAACATTGCTTGGAAGTGTTGTACAATTGTCTTTTTTGGCAGAGTTCCAAGCTGAAGATATTATTTTTTTCACTTTCTAAAGCTGGAATACTTACCTTTTTTTTTTTGTACAATTTTCACACATGGAGACACCCCTAGTATCCACTGGAGCACCTGTGTGGGACACCCTAAAAAGTTTGTTCTGGTGTCCCACACTAGTGCTCCTGCGTCCAGATGTGTAAACAGCTGCTGAGTGTCCTCTCCTTACACTGAATCAAGTTTGCATTTCGTTCTATACAAACCCATCTAGACAACAATGTCATAAACTTCTTTTAATACAAATAGGCCTGAACAAATATAGTTAACCTTTATCTGCCAAAAACATCGTATTAGTGGGCGAACAAACAATGTTTACTATGAACGATTACTGTGCCCACGAACCTGAAAGTTGCCATGTTAAACTGTACAACAGTAAAGAAGAGCACATGGAGCAGCATGCAAGTAATAATAATAATAGGAACATACGGCAACTACTTACTTTTTTGAAGAACTCTCTTGATCTTTCTGTACTGATTCTGCTCCCTCAATTTTAGGTCTGACCAGCGTTTCCTCAATTGATCCTTGGATTGTCATACCCCAAAATTCCTGTGCAGACTTTTCACAACTTTAGCCATGAACTTGGCCTTTCTGACATTTGGATTTGGGTAAGGTCCATGCTTCCCACCATAGTCGGCCCTCTTCAAGATGTCCACTATCTCCACCATCTCTATAAAGGACATATTTGTGCTCTCCCACTGCGTCGAAAGATAAGGGGTGGGGAATAGACTAGAAAGAACGTCAGGGGCGGGCGGAGTTTCACACATGCGCAGTGTATATAAAGCGTAAAACGCATGCATCGTACGTACGATCTGTAAGAGGAGGAAGGAGTATCTGAAGCGCTGATCGTTAGAACGAAGGTACAATTTTAACTTGGTGTATCAGTGGCCTATACTGCTTATAGATTGAGGCCTATATTTGGAGAAGATTAGGAGAGTTTAGTCTGACATTAGGGTTTGTCTTATGTTGTGTCTTGCAGAGAAAATGGATCTATTGAATCCCCATATTCATTGATATGTACAGGGAGCTGCCCTGTCTGTGGCAGGTAAACCACCCCTTTTATAACAATAAAACAAAGAGGAAGGTAGCGCTGGATCAATTGCTGGAATTTGTGAAGCCGGTGATCCCCACGGCAGACATCCCCTATTTGAAGGCCCTAATTGGTGGCACGAGGAGCACTTGTAATAGGGAGCGCAAGAAGGTCCAGGATTTCCAGAGATCAGGAGCTGCAGCAAAGGACATTTATGTACCCAGGCTGTGGTACTATGACAGACTGCATTTTCTGTCAGGCCAAACTGAACCCAGGCCAGCACTCTCCAGTGTTCCTTAAAGGATTCCGTCCACCTCAGCTGAGGCTTCCGACGTCCAACCTGGGCCTTCCAGCCAGGAAGAAGTGGAGGAGCCCAGCTTGAGCCAGGTATAGCATTGTTCAACATATTTCTAGTCAAATAATTAATGATGTTAACTAGATGTTATTGATCAGTCATTTCTGGTTTTACAAAGTGTTTTCATATCAATAGACAGTAGTGGCCACAAATGATTGGGACAAGAATGAAAATTGCTGGGGTCAGAATGATAGTCTTTTCTATTTATTAACATTCAATTTGCAACAGTCATGAGCTGAAAATTGTGTGTGATTGATGAACCAAAAACTAAAACTATGTCCCTTTTTCATACACAGCCAGGAGGAGGCTGTGGAAAGTGGCAGCCAGGAGGTGGCGGGGGTAATTGGCAGCCAGGAGGTGGCCGGGCCCAGTAGCCTGCCCAAATTCCAGGTTCCTCCCCTCCACCTTCCAAAAAAAAGTCCCAGGAAGAGGAGTAACCTGGAGGAGGCAGCACTTGGCCTATTTCGGAAGGCTACTGCGGCCCTCAGAACCTCCCTAATATTCAAGAGGACTATGCCTACATGACAGCCTGCAAAATGCAGGAAATGGAGGAGGGCCAACGCCTCTTATGTGAGGAAGTTATGTTACAAGCCCTAAATATGGCTGTGAGGGGCAAACTCACAAGCCAATGCCACGTTTTTGAGTTCAACCATGGTCCTCCTCCTCCACCTCCTGCCACAACTACAACACCAGAGCCACAGCCTGGAAGCAAGCGTGGAAGGAAGAGTGGAAGGAAGAGACGACAGTGATGGCCTGGGTTCAGTCTGGTCTGACAAAAGATGCAGGCTGTGGTAAGACCACAGCCTGGGGACAGATATGTCATCTGCTGCTGTTCCTGATCTCTTGTAGTCCTGGACCGGATTGTGCTCACTATTATAAGGACTCCTCAGGCCACCAATTTTGAATGTAAAATAATTGATTTCTGCCCTGGGGTACAAAGGCTTCGCAAATTTCACCAGTTTCTCCAGCGTTGCCTTCCTCTTTATTTTGTTATGACCCATAATAAATGGCTATTTATTTTTCACAAATACTTGCCTATGTGTTTTACTTCAAAAAGGACAGTTTGTGTGTGAGTAGGCAGGTACATTTCAAAAATACAATGTCAAATTAACAAGGGATACCAACACCAACCTCCTTGAGGTTAAAAAATACAAGATAATAATGGTGTTTGGTAACTTGACACAAAACGAAAAAAGAAAAAATTATGGAGATCACTTTTAAAAAAAAAAGGAGATCTGGATAAAATATATATATATATATATCAAAAATTCTAAACATTTATTATGGAGATCTGGCGAAAAAAAAAAAAGGAGGGTGAATGGCAAACAGATGCAAAGACTATTGATAAGCAGATAAGGAGGGAAAGAGAAACTGCCCTTTTGGGCTCTCACCACTTTCAATTACTGGGGATGTCCTCAGACTCTGCTGTCTTGCTGTTTGGCATGGAGCAGCTCACAGTCAGTTCAGAGCAACATTCAGTGTGTAGTCACAGCACACCATTCTCCTCAATAGTACACTGCAGATTGTGTGATCACATGACCGGTCACATGGTTAGGAAAAGACCAGGAACCAGGAACTTTGCATTCAATTGCTGATGCGGAAACAGCTTGTGAAGTATGGTGCTGTATGCAAATCACAGGGAAACCCTTTTACATTGCTGGAAAGGGAAGCATGTTGAAGACCTGCTTCGTACACCTCCGCGTACTTCTTCAGAAGAAGTACGCGGAGGTGTACGAAACGTTAACGCAGCCCCTGCAGGGCTTGTCAGCAGGTCTTCAACATGCTTCCCTTTCCAGCAATGTAAAAGGGTTTCCCTGTGATTTGCATACAGCACCATACTTCACAAGCTATTTCCGCATCAGCAATTGAATGCAAAGTTCCTGGTTCCTGGTCTTTTCCTAACCATGTGACCGGTCATGTGATCATACAGTCTGCAGTGTACTATTGAGGAGAATGGTGTGCTGTGACTACACACTGAATGTTGCTCTGAACTGACTGTGAGCCGCTCCATGCCAAACAGCAAGACAGCAGAGTCTGAGGACATCCCCAGTAATTGAAAGTGGTGAGAGCCCAAAAGGGCAGTTTCTCTTTCCCTCCTAATCTGCTTATCAATAGTCTTTGCATCTGTTTGCCATTCACCCTCCTGCATGGATTGACACACTTGAAACTGATGAACTGTGAAAATATCATTCTGGTCTAGATTGGAAAAGAGACTAAGCCCTTTCTTTGGAGTGGTCTGTCCTTTGCTCCTTATATGCTGCATTGAGGAAATAGTGTTTGTGCACTGGACATACCTAGTAACAGGAACGCTGGTCTTTCTATTTCCAAAACAACTGGTGTATACACACATTTAGTACACTGAGGTTGGAAGCTGCTTGTGGAGGATTTCTTTCTAACAGAGGGTTAAAAAACCCCACCTAATTCAGCTATGTAAGGTCTTGTCTATGTGGATATATGTAGTTTCTTTTAAGTACTGCTCAATCTGATGCACAGTCAATGCTAGACCACATAAGACTCGATATCCCATCAGTAGCTTACCCCAAGTAATGTTTGGTGCTATACTTTTTTCTTTGGATTCAAATGGACACTGCATGAGTTTTTGGCCTGCAGGCACGCTCTGCAGTTTTATTCATCAATGTTGCAGCATGGTTTTTAATTTTGGTTTAGTGTAGTGAGACGGACTGTGTTATTTAGATACATTGTTTATCTTACATATATTTGGAATTTTTTGTATATGTAAATACCCCCACCCTTAATAAAGCCTTTTTGCATTTTTGTACCATAAGCCGTAGTTGACCATTCCCCTTTTTTGCTTTCTGGGGACTCCCTTGTCTCCTCTTCCTGTTGTTGATATTCCAGGTACATAACTACTTATCTGATGAAACACAAGAATGAAACATCAGAGAAACTTCAAGAGTTCGGTGCCATATCTAGCAACAAATCCTAACAGAAACCAGGAATAATACGCACCGAAAATGGTGGAGAATACACAAGCAAAGAAGTGGCCTCATACCTGAAGAGACAAGGAATAGTAATCAGACAACAGTACTGTACACTTCTGAACAAAACGGTGTAGCAGAAAGGAAAAATCGCACTCTTATAGACATGACCAGATGCATGTTGAATGCCAACCTACCTCACAAGTACTGGGGAGAAGCAGTCATGACTGCAACCTACCTACAGAACAGACTACCCTTGAGAGCCACTAAAAGTACTCCATTCAGAATGTGGCATGGACCAAAGCCTAGCATAGGGCACATCAGAGTGTTTGGATGTAAAGCATATGCCTATATTCCAAGTGGAAAACAATCCAAGCTGGAAAACAGAGCCATAGAGGGCATTCTAGTAGGCTACAGCGAGCAAACTAAGGGTTACAGAATCTTACGCCTAAAGACTGACAAAGTGACAATAAGCCGTAGTGTTTATTTTGATGCAAGCTCATCATCAGAAACACCAATCCCTGAAAGCTGTGAAGTTAATATGCCCAACAAATCAGAAGAAAAGGTCGACCAAAGCGAACCTGTGCAGGAGTCAGAACAAGAGGTGGAACTCTTAATGCCTAAATCAAGTTCCCCACCAGATCCTGCTGAACTACCTGAAATCAGAAGATCCACTCGGACTACAAAGGGGATACCACCCCACAAGCTGTCATACACTGTCAAAACACACAGCATACTTGAACCGACATCCTGGGAATACATAGAAAAACTGCCAAAATGTGAAGCCAATAAACGGAGAAAGAAAATGAAAATAAAACCTGGACACTCATAGAGCCCCCTCCTAACCGTAGAACTATGGGAAGTGTAGCGGGTGCCCCGCTCTGTCACCGGCGACCTTGCCAAGCTGGCCGCCGCAAGTACACAGACTTGCCACTGAGGCAGAGCGTGCCTGTCAGCCCTGTGGTGGATTTCTCCCCCTCCCTTTTCTCTTTACTGACTGCATATTACCACAGGCATCTGCCCGCTCTGCTCCCTCCCCTGTGTCTCTATTGGCAAGAGGAGGAGAGCCAATTATAGAAGCCAGTACAGGAGTCAATCAGAGGGATTTTAACAGGAGTGCTGCAAAGGATTCTGGAATATGTAGTCCCCTTACCAAATGGCCCCATAGCCTTGTATAGGGGTGGAACTACAAAAGCCAGCCTGCTCTAGGAAGCAGGGAAGTAAAGACTCCATCTTGCTTATCTGAGGGAAGGCAGACTACACAAGGCAGAGGAAGAGATTAGACTTAGGGGAGAGGGGCTGCCTGCCAGGTCAGTCCACCACGTGATTTCAGGCATCCAGAGCCAGTCAGGACATCCAGCCTGAGAGGGGGGATCCCAGGTGCATATCCTGATGCACCTGCACCGACGTTGTGAAGTGTTACGGTGTGTCCAGTGTGAGGTGACCAGTTGGGTCACTAGTTACATAGTAGGTGAGGTTGAAAAAAAGACACAAGTCCATCAAGTCCAACCTATGTGCATAGTTGCCAACATTGAAAAAAAATTTTAGGGACACTTTTTTGGCTGTAGGCGGAGTCTTGTTTTAATTAGGGGGCGGGGCATGCATTTGTGGGCGTAACAAAGGGGAAAGTAAAAATGCGGCGCGTAAAGCGCGTCGTGGCAAAAATGGGCGTGGTTTATGCAAAACAGTGGGTGTGTCTTGAATGGGCGTGGCTCTAAGGGGTGTGGTTAGAGTCTGAGATGAATGAGGGATGGAGAGGGAAAGGGGGGGAGAGGGATGGAGGGACAGCAGCCCTAGATCCTACACAACAATGGAAATATGTGTATTCTAGAAAGTTTAACAATCAGCAGATAAAGGTACTCCAAACACCTGGTGTTAGCACTTCAATCATCCCGGCACCATGGTTGTTATGGTGTTAGGATGATTGAAGTGCATTATTTCTATTATTACATTGTAATATAAAATGAAATCATTCAACTCACCATAATGCTGAATCAGTGGGATCCCTGAATGTGTCACCTGCCACGTCACCTGCCACCAGCCGTTCGTCCTTGTGTCAGATGTCCCAGCAGAGTCCATCCTTGCATCAGGTGCCCCCAGCAGAGTCCGTGCTTGCATCAGGTGCCCCCAGCGGAGCACCCCTTACATTAGATGTCCCCAGCAGAGCCCCCCTTACACCAGGAGTCCCCAGCGGAGCCCCCTTCACACCAGGAGTCCCCATTGGAGCCCCCTCTCACACCAGGAGTCCCCAGCGGAGCCCCCCTCACACCAGGAGTCCCCAGCGGAGCCCCCCTCACACTAGGAGTCCCCAGCGAAGCCCCCCTCACATCAGGAGTCCCCAGCGGAGCCCCCCTCACATCAGGAGTCCCCAGCGGAGCCCCCCTCACATCAGGAGTCCCCAGCGGAGCCCCCCTCACATCAGGAGTCCCCAGCGGAGCCCCCCTCACATCAGGAGTCCCCAGCGGAGCCCCCCCTCACATCAGGAGTCCCCAGCGGAGCCCCCCTCACATCAAGTGTCCCCAGTGGAACCCTCCTCACATCAAGTGTCCCCAGTGGAGCCCCCCTCACATCAGGAGTCCCCAGCGGAGCCCCCCTCACATCAGGAGTCCCCAGCGGAGCCCCCCCTCACATCAGGAGTCCCCAGCGGAGCCCCCCCTCACATCAGGTGTCCGCAGCGGAGCCCCCCTCTCATCAGGTGTCCCCAGTGGAGCCCCCCTCACATCAGGAGTCCCCAGCAGAGCCTCCCCTCACATCAGGAGTCCCCAGTGGAGCCCCCTCACATCAGGAGTCCCCAGTGGAGCCCTCCTCACACCAGGAGTCCCCAGTGGAGCCCCCCTCACATCAGGTGCCCCCAGTGGAGCCCCCCTCACATCAGGTATCCCCAGTGGAGCCCCCCTCACATCAGGTGTCCCCAGTGGAGCCGCCCTCACATCAGGTGTCCCCAGTGGAGCCCCCTTACATCAGATTCCCCCAGCGGTGTGCCCCTCACCTCAGGTGTCCTAGTAGGAGGATACTGTCTCCCTCCGCCGGCCGCATGGCTAGAACCCCCGCCCCTTTCCATAACAGACTGGCAGCAGAGTGGGGGGTAGGCGGGGTGAGGCGGAGCAGGGCGGAGCGTGGGCGGCGACGCAGGAGCTCTGTCTAGCCCCCCCAGCCATCTTCCTGGTCTTCTTGAAAATGGCGGTCGGCGGAGACAATGTCTCCGCCGGCCGCGGACCTCTACCGGCGGCAGGCGGCGGCGAAAATTTGTGAAGAACCGGATTTCTCGGGACATTTACCGGGAAACAACAAAATCGGGAATGGAGTCTAAATCCCGGGAATGTCCCGGGAAATCCGGGACAGTTGGTAACTATGTATGTGTGTGATTATATGTCAGTATTACCTTGTATATCCCTGTATGTTGTGGTTGTTCAGGTGCTTATCTAATAGTTTCTTGAAACTATCGATGCTCCCCGCTGAGACCATTGCCTGTGGAAGGGAATTCCACATCCTTGCTGCTCTTACAGTAAAGAACCCTTTACGTAGTTTAAGGTTAAACCTCTTTTCTTCTAATTTTAATGAGTGGCCACGAGTCTTGTTAAACTCCCTTCCGCAAAAAAGTTTTATCCATATTGTGGGGTCACCAGTTTGGTATTTGTAAATTGAAATCATATCCCCTCTCAAGCGTCTCTTCTCCAGAGAGAATAAGTTCAGTGCTCGCAACCTTTCCTCATAATTAATATCCTCCAGACCCTTTATTAGCTTTGTTGCCCTTCTTTGTACTCGCTTCATTTCCAGCACATCCTTCCTGAGGACTGGTGCCCAGAACTGAACAGCATACTTTAAGTGCGGCCGGATCAGAGTCTTCTAGAGTGGGAGAATTATCGTTTTATCTCTGGAATTAATCCCCTTTTTAATGCAAGACAATATTCTTGTTTGCTTTGTTAGCAGCATGGAGAAAAGACAAGGTGCTCCAATCTAAGTGCAGTATGTAAGAACAGTTTTAATGGAAATATAATAAAAGATGGCTAAGTGGCTACTCACAACTTATGAGTGAGAATCAGGCATATAGGTACATATATAGAGAGGTTCATGATCACGTATAGGGTCTGCGGCTGAACACAGTGGAGGCTTCCCAGCGGGGTCTGGAGGGGCTGCCCAGGTGGAGGTGGAGAGGCAGGACGGCCTGTGGGTCTAACTAATTGTAGATACTGTTGTTATCTTGGC
Source organism: Aquarana catesbeiana (assembly GCF_042186555.1). NCBI lineage: Eukaryota > Metazoa > Chordata > Amphibia > Anura > Ranidae > Aquarana > Aquarana catesbeiana. Next base: position 96,943,257 of record NC_133335.1, on the reverse strand, counting down.
CGATTAGAGGTACAGGGGGCCCTGGGTGTGAGGCTCAGCTGCACGCCATTCGTTGTCTCGGGAGCCGGAAACAGGAACCGGAAGTGTAACCAGAGTGGAACGCAGAACTCACTGGATAGCGGAAGTGTCATGTGGACGTGTCAGATGACGCATTTCAATGCATCCGCATTTTTTTCAGATCTAGTTGGCTGTTAGTAATGTCAATCATTTATAGGTTGGGGACGAGCATACGTGTGTGGGCATCTGTGTGCACACGTTCGCATCCACCAAGCTTTTCCAGACCTAAGAAAGCCTTTTTTATGTATCCTTTCATGGGGGATGAGTGTCCAACTACTGCCTAGAAGATTCATGGTGGGGAGACACATTGGCATCCATCCTTATTAAAGACCCGAGGCTGGGGTAGAAAGCCACATGCCTGTATGATCTCCCTAACAAGAGATCATAGGAGCTGGTAAGGGGCAGCATTTTTATTGCTGGAGGAACCCTTCTGTCACCACGTTCTTCTGGGTGTTATGGTCGCATGATTCACATCGCATGGATGCTTGTCTCACCTACCTTTGAAGGAGTCTTCTGCCAGTGAACTTTTTTCCTTTATACCTTTGGAATGGACTGAATATACTCATTTATCCATGTTTTTTTAATGTATTTTTGAATAATCTTTTTTCTCACTGCTTGTCACAATACAATGGGTACATAATCCGTACATTTAGAGGTGATTGAATTGTTTCATTTATACTTATCATTCAAGTTTTATAGCGCAGCTACTTTTGTCTTTTAAAATATAAACATATTTGTGGCCGTCCTACTTTTGTTTTTAATTAAGCTGACGCCGTTACGTAGTGACCATCGTCAACCTATAAATGATTGACATTGCTAACAGCCAACTAGATCTGAAGAAAATGCGGATGCATTGAAACGCGTCATCTGACACGTCCACGTGACACTTCCGCTATCCAGTGAGTTGTGCGTTCTACGCTGGTTACACTTCCAGTTCCTGTTTCCGGCTTCCGAGAGAACAAACGGTGTGCAACCAAGCCTCACACCCAGGGCCCCCTGTACCCATTGCTGTGTTTTGGCCTAGGCCAACAAGGCCTAGGCCTAGGGCGGCACTTTGCGGGGGGGCGGCAAAAGGCCGCCCCCCCCCCCCGAGAACGGCACCTGTGCCCTCTTCCCGCACAACAGGATCACCAGGAGTACAGCTTAGGAGTGGCGTCGCGTGTGCGGAGGGAGCCAGAAAGCCATCAAGCTGCCCCTGTGAAGCCTTGCTTCTCTCTCTGAATGGCCCTCTGCTGTGGCCAATTATGGGGAGGGAAACAGCGGTCAGGAAGCTGGGCGGTGGTGCAGGGAAACCAATTAGAGCTGCTCTCTCTCTTCTCTCTTCGGCTGACAGAAAGGGGAGGGGGGCGAGCGGGGGAGTTCTCTGGTAAATTGAGCAGCAGCGTTGTGACAGAGAGAGGAGAGATGCGGGCTGTCTGTGTATCTCCCCCGCTCGCCCCCTCCTCTTTCTGTCAGCCGAAGAGAGAAGAGAGAGAGAGCGGCTCTAATTGGTTTCCCTGCGCCGCCGCCCAGCTTCCTGACCGCTGTTTCCCTCCCCATAATTGGCCACAGCAGAGGGCCAATCAGAAGACTCTGGGGGCATCATGGGAAAAGTAGTCCCTGAAGAGTGGCGGCCCCTGTGTGTCCACAAACATGCTACAGCCCCCAGCATGCATGCACTCTGCTGGGGGTTGTTACAGGAGGAGAAAAAGAGTACTGTGCTGGGGGAAGCCAGAGAGGGAGCCACGCTGTATCCGCACCACCAGAGCCACGCTGTACCCACACCACCAGAGCCACGCTGTACCCGCACCACCAGAGCCACGCTGTACCCACACCACCAGAGAGCCATGCTGTACCCGCACCACCAGAGCCACGCTGTACCCGCACCACCAGAGCCACGCTGTACCCGCACCACCAGAGAGCCACGCTGTACCCGCACCACCAGAGCCACGCTGTACCCGCACCACCAGAGAGCCATGCTGTACCTGCACCACCAGAGAGCCACGCTGTACCCGCACCACCAGAGCCACGCTGTACCCGCACCACCAGAGCCATGCTGTACCCACACCACCAGAGCCACGCTGTACCCGCACCACCAGACAGAACCACACTGTACCCGCACCACCAGAGCCACGCTGTACATGCACCACCAGAGAGAACCACACTGTACCCGCACCACCAGAGCCACGCTGTACCCACACCACCAGAGAGAACCACACTGTACCTGCACCACCAGAGAGAGTCACACTGTACCCACACCACCAGAGAGAGCCACGCTGTACCCGCACCACCAGAGAGAGCCACGCTGTACCCGCACCACCAGAGAGCCACGCTGTACCCACACCACCAGAAAGAAAGCCACATTGTTCCCGCACCCCCAGAGAGGGAGCCACACTGTACCTGCACCACCAGAGAGCCACACTGTACTCACACCACCAGAGAGAGAGCCACGCTGTTCCTGCACCAACAGAGAGCCACGCTGTACCTGCACCACCAGACAGGGAGCCACGCCACCAGAGAGAGCCACGCTTTTCCCGCACCACCAAAGAGAGAGCCATGCTGTACCTGCACCACCAGACAGCGAGCCACGCCACCAGAAAGAGCCACGCTTTTCCCGCACCACCAAAGAGAGAGCCACGCTGTATCTGCACCACCAGAGGGGGAGAAAGATGAAGCCACTGCCGGGGTACAGACATGCTACACTACTGATTAGAGTCAGCCTGGGCAACCCAGAGTGAGCGAACGTCCAGCCGGAGGGATCACTGTTGCAGTTTCACCGGGTCTGGTAAGAGAGCCTGTTGGCCATTATCCATTACTGTTCCCAGGGACTGAGCTATTAGGAAGTGCCTACACTGATATCCTCTAGGCCTTATTGACCGCCAAAATGAGCTCCAACGCTGGGCCTCCAGTCCAAAAATTAAGGGGGGGACACAATTTTTACCGCACCAGGTGACACCAAACCTAGTGACGCCACTGTCCCGGAGCCCACAACAAGTTCCGGCACTGAGCTTCGGTAACTGGCCATACAGGGTGCGCTAGCATGGGCACCCAGGACATCTGCCACCCGGGGTCCCTCAGCTTTTCGCAGCAGCCACCACCTCTCTCCCCACTGTCAGCCACACACTCCTCGGCTCCTCCTCCTTCTCGGGTCTAAAGTTCTAATGTACACAGTCAGGAGGAGGAGCCACAGAGGAGGGACACGACTTCAGTGCAAAAGCCATGCTATCGGTCTGAGGTCTGTGTATAGCTTACAGTGGAGGGGGACACAGTAACCGGGAAGGGGGGCAGATAACAGATGCACACATGGATGAGGGGAGGGGGGGTAATGGGATATGTGCTGGGTGCTTTGAGAGGGGAGAGGATATGTGCTAGTGGAGTGGGGGGGGGGTCTGATCCTCCCCTCCCAAAGCACCCAGAACATATCCCCTTACCCCCCAAATGAAAAAATGCGGCATCCCTCTCTGTCCTCCTCCTGTGGTGTCCCTCTGTCCTCTTCCCATGAAGATGACAGGGCGGATCTTAAAAAGGAAGAGGTGTGGCCTTGACAGGAAGAGGTGGGTCATATTTAAATTAGGGGGTGCGCGAGCTTAGTCAAGCCTAGGGCAGAACAAAACCTAAATACACCACTGCCTGTACCTCTAATCGGCCAAGATAACAACGGTTTTTACAATCAGTTAGACCCACAGTCTGTCCTGCCTCTCCACCTCCACCTGGGCAGCCTCTCCAGACCCCGCTGGGACGCTTCCACTGTGTTCAGCTGCAGACCCTATATGTGAACATGGACCTCTCTATATATGTACCTACATACCTGAGTCTCACTCATAAGTTGTGAGTAGCCACTTGGCCACCTTTTTATTATATTTCCGCTGGTGCAAACTATTTTAAACTATTTTAATTTTTACCTCCTATTTCTCATTGTTGGGACTCTCTCCACACATATTTTAATATATATTTGTTATATATATATTATATATCTTTTTATGATATTACCACTTATTTTATTTGATTGCTTGATTGCTGCTTTAATGTATGGTCAGACATTGTGCCATTATTTCCCTTTCCACTTTGTTAGCAGCAGCTTGGCATTGCATACCATTGCTGAGCCTATCATCTACTAGGACCCACAGGTCCTTTTCCATCCTAGATTCCCCCAGAGGTTCTACCCCAGTGTATAAATTGCATTCATATTTTGCCACCCAAATGCATTATTTTACATTTTCCTACATTGAACCTCATTTGCCATGTAGTTGCCCACCCCATTAATTTGTTCAGATCTTTTTGCAAGGTTTCCACATCCTGCAGAGAAGTTATTGCCCTGCTTAGCTTAGTATCGTGCGCAAATACAGAGATTGAACTGTTTACCCCATCCTCCAGATTGTTTATGAACAAATTAAACAGGATTGGTCCCAGCACAGAACCCTGGGGGACCCCACTACCCACCCCTGACCATTCCGAGTACTCCCCATTTATCACCATCTGAACTAGCCCTTGAAGCCAGTTTTCAATCCATGTACTCACGCTATGGTCCATGCCAACGGACCTTATTTTGTACAGTAAACGTTTATGGGGGACTGTGTCAAATGCTTTTGCAAAATCCAGATACACCACATCTACGGGCCTTACTTTATCTAGATGGCAACTCACCTCCTCATAGAAGGTTAATAGATTGGTTTAGCAAGAACGATTCTTCATTAATCCATGCTGATTACTGCTAATGATACTGTTCTCATTACTAAAATCTTGTATACAGTCCCTTATCATCCCCTCCAAGAGTTTACATACTATTGATGTTAGGCTAACTGGTCTGTAATTCCCAGGGATGTATTTTGGGCCCTTTTTAAATATTGGTGCTACATGGGCTTTTCTTCAATCAGCTGGTACCATTCCAGTCAGTAGACTGTCAGTAAAAATTAGGAACAATGGTCTGGCAATTACTTGACTGAGTTCCCTAAGTACTCTCGGGTGCAAGCCATCTGGTCCCGGTGATTTATTAATGTTAAGTTTCCCAAGTCTAATTTTAATTCTGTCCTCTGTTAACCATGGAGGTGCTTTCTGTGATGTGTCATGAGGATAAACACTGCAGTTTTGGTTACTGAAGCCCCCCGATTCCCTCGTGAAGACTGAGGAGAAGAATAAATTCAATACCTTCGCCATCTACCCATCCTTTGATGTCCTTCCTCATTCTTTATGGGGCCAATATGGTCTGTCCTCCCTTTTTTACTGTTTACATACTTAAAGAATTTCTTGGAATATTTTTTGCTCTCCTCCGCTATGTGTCTTTCATGTTCTATCTTAGCCGTCCTTATTGCACCCATACATTTTTTTGTTGCATTCTTTATAAAGTCTGAATGCTGAGGATGATCCCTCAACCTTTTTACATTGGAGTTAAGCCATCCAGGACTTTTGTTTCGCTCTTTTAAATTTATTACCCAATGGGATACCCTTATTTTAATATGCTCTTAAAGCAAACCCATCTCTCCTCCGTGTTCTTTGTTCCTAAGATTTTATCCCAATTTAAGCCTTCTAGCAAGGTTCGTAGTTTAGGGTAGTTGGCTCTTTGGAAATTCAGTGTCTTTGTATTCCCCTTATGTTTCCTATTTGTGTGATTTATACTGAAGCCAATTGACCTGTGATCGCTGTTACCTAAATTGCCCCATATTTCCACATCCGTGATCAGGTCTGTATTGTTGGTAATCAGTAGATCCAGTAATGCTTTATTTCTAGTTGGTGCGCCTACCATCTGACCCATAAAATTGTCCTGCAAGACATTTAGAAAATAGCAAGCCTTAGATCAATGCGTGGTTCCCTCCGCCCAATCTATGTCTGGATAATTAAAATCCCCCATTATGATAACACTTCCCATCCTTGCTGCTAATCCAATTTGTGATAAGAGATCTGTCTCCCCTTCCTCCCTCAGGTTAGGGGGCCTATAGCATACTCCCAGTATTATTTTCCCCTTAGCTTCATCCCTTTGGAGCTCTACCCATAAGGATTCCACCTCCTCTCTAGCTCCCTTAGTGATGTAATCTCTCACATTCACTTGTACATTTTTCTTGATATATAGGCATACCCCTCCCCTTTTTTACCCTCTCTATACTTGTGATAAAGGGTATACCCTTGAATGGTTGCCAGATAATCATGAGAGTTGTTTAACCAGGTCACTGAAATTCCCACAAAATCCAAATCCTCCTTGTACAACAGTATCTCTAGTTCACCCATCTTGTCCGCCAGGCTCCTGGCATTGGTGATGGTGAACATGCCACATAGTTTAGACCGGTCGCGTGTTATCCTCTTATTGGGTGTTCTAAGATTGCAACTAAGACTTGCTACTATACTTACCTTGGGTTTATGTGCTTTGGTGAACTTATCACTAATGCCCCCAATACTACCCTCTGGAATATGTTCCATGCTGACTATCTCTACCTCTGGACCCTCCCCCCCGTCGCCTAGTTTAAAAGCCCCTCTAACTTTTTGGCCATCTTCATTCCCAGCTGATCTGCACCCTCCTCATTTAGGTGCAGTCCATCCCTTCTATAGTACTGGTTATCGACTGAGAAGTTGGCCCAGTCCTCCAGGAACCCTAACCTCCCCTTACTACACCAGCTCTTCAGCCACTTGTTTACTTCTCTAATCTCCCTCTGCCTTTCTGGTGTGGCTCGATGTACCGGTAGTATTCCTGAGAATACTATCTTGGAGGTCCTTTTCCTCAATTTAGCTCCCAAGTCCCTAAAATCATTCTTTAGGACAATCCATCTGCCTCTGACTTTGTCATAGGTGCCAACATGCACCATGACAGCCGGCTTTTCCCCAGCCCCTCCCAGTAATCTGTCCACAAGATCCGTGATGTGCCAAACCCGAGCGCCCGGTAGACAACATGCAGTTTGGCGCTTCAGGTCTTTGCTACAGATTGGCCTCTCTGTCCTTCTAAGAATTGAGTCCCCCACAACCAGAAGTTCTTCCCCTGGCAGGTAGGGGAGTCCCTCAGCTCCAGCAGTGCTGGTCCCTGACTGGTTTCACCAATGTCACTCAATGGAGCATTGGGATGCTCCAGCCCTGGATCGGCCTCCCTGGCACTTCCCCCTCTACCCTTCCTGACTGTCACCCATCTACTCTTTGCTAGTGCCTGCACCTCTTTGTCTCCACCCGCCTCTGTGCTGGCCCCTGCTGGCACCTGCTGTGTATGTTTCTGGCTCTCCTTTAGTATGGAGGGACTTCTCAGTGCTGACAGTTGCTTCCCCAGATTCAGAACCTGGGCTTCCAGGGAAACAATGTGCTTACATTTTGCACAGCAGTATTTACCCTCGATCGGATGATTAAGGAACGCATACATGCCGCAAGATGTACAACGAGTCACCTCTCCACACCCGCCTGGCATCGTACCTATTAATTTAATGAGGATTGGGGATTGTACCCTGTCCAAATTACTTAACAACTAGCTTCCTGACACTAATACTAACCAAGACAATACACAGGTACTCAACAAGACAATACACAGGTACTCAACAAGACAATACACAGGTACCCGCAGACCTACGTGCACTCGCAGACCTACATGCACACGCAGACCTAAATGCAAACCTACAAGCAGACCTATGTGCACTTGCAGACCTACATGCACTCGCAGACCTATGTGCACCCGCAGACCTACGTGCACCCACAGACCTACGTGCACCCGCAGACCTACGTGCACCTGCAATATACAAGTACACAATACACAAGTACTAACGATCCACACACACTACTCAGACAACACTCAGGTACTCACACTACACAGGTACTATGGTCCCTGTTATAACCTCCTGTTTTAAATTCTGGTTTTTAACTCTAAAAGAGCCTGCCTGTTCCAGAAAGTTCATTTGGGCCTTGACCGCAAGATTGGGTGAGAGGGCTTTTGCCCATTTGCAGGAAACAAAGACACTGCACACATGGTTGAATGAACACTGTATACAGACATCATTGTTGTTAGTCATCTTGCTGACACTTGTAGTGCTACAGGACATCGGGCCACTCAGATATAAAGACACTGTATACAGACACCATTGTCCTTTCACCTTGCTGAGGAAGATCCTGCATTCTTTACTTGATAATCTGGGCCAGTTGTGTTGTTTGGCCCTGCTATTCAGAAGTTTAAGTGCTACAACGAGAGTGGCTAGCTGAAGATACATGGCCTCATCTTTCTTCAAAGGGACTGAAGTTACTAGTGCCATATAGGCCCAGACACACACACTCGGGGCTCTGTATATGAAGTGAATGTGCGGGACAGTTTACCTTGGGGCTTGATCCATTGAATGTTGATTTGAATACAGTGTTTGTAGTTGGGCCTGTGGTGTCAGGGGACAGAAGAGAGAGGTCTGACATAAAGAGGGTCAGTCTTCTGCTCTCCTGCTGCCTGGACTCATAGAGCCAAATTTGAGTAGAGGTAACCAATCCGATGTGAAGTGTCTGTAGCGGTGTACCCGACCCCTAGAGGCCTAATGGTGACCTCCAGAGTTAGGGAGAGCTGACATCCTTCTTCATAGTATGGCTTACTAGGCATGGTGGGTGTAATGCAAGTTGAAAACATGGGCGCCAGTCACTTTTTGAATGTGAACAAAAGAGATTTATTGTCTCTTTATTGTCTCTTAACTGAGGGAGAGAGGGTTTAGGGCCAGGACACCCTTAGGCAGATGCAATAGCAAATGGCAGACTCCAAGACAAAAATAGGCAGACAGCTATACAGGTAGAGGGTCTTTAAGCTGGATGCAGTAACTGTATTTGTAGAACTGCTGTCTCCTATGGCAACTGAACTTTGACCAGTCAATAGAGATCTATACATGTAACTCACAGTAACCCATTATAGATCTTTTCTCACATCTCACAGAATCCCACTGTAGATTTTCATTCACTGAGCTCCCAGTCTCTCACTAGACGTCAAGATCCCAGTTGTCACTGGATCCCTTGAGCTCTTCCACAGCTAACTCTCTGTATTGTCCTCAAGCATCACCACTGCTAACTGGATCCCTGGCTTGGCACCCTGCTGAAGCTTTCCCACTTGTTCACTAGTGAATAAAGCTGCTCTGGTACTTCTTCAGACTTCCATGACTGGCCTCTGATAACCGGAGTGGTTGTCCCTTAATGTGTCTCCTTTATCTTTGACCTTGATCCTCACTTGCCTCTGGTAACAGGAGTGGTCATCCCATGTGGCAATTGCTTCTCCCTCACCGCTAGCAGTGATGCGGTTCTCCAGCTGGTGGAACCTCTGCAACTTGGTTGGGCTTCCAGCCGAAAGCCCCAACCCCGTGCTGCTTCTCTCAAACCTAGATAGACCTCAAACAGCCTAGCAGCCAGGTACTCCCGGGATAGGCCTCAGGCTTCTGGCCTGGCAACCCGGAGTCTTGTAACACACGTCCACCCAGACAGCCGTCCAGGTGGCACAGAACCCTGATCACCTGACTCCTCCCAAATAAATAGAAGTTCCCAGCAGGCCAAGGGACCAAAGACCATTTACACTATTGCCAGGTGTGCCAGAGGGGGCTGAGACTGTTATTGGAGTTGAGAGGCACAGTACGCAACAAACATACTTAAGCGGCTCCTGCGGGGGTAGCGTTACAGAAGTAAGTGGACTTTCAAAGTAAAGTTGACGCAGAAGGGAATATCCACAAATACAAACCTAGACTAGTTGCCAAGGGTTACTCCCAGAAATTTGGTGAAGATTACGATGAAACATCTGCACCCATTAGGCACACATCTTTCTTGTCACACAATCGCAGTGCCATAATTTTGCCTTTCTTCCAGGCAACCATTTCTCCAGTCTTCAGCTTCTTATTGCCAAACATTGGCGGCATGTCGTGCCAATTAGCCCTTACAGTTCCATAGGCATCTGTTTTGTTTTGCAGAAGAAGCTCATAAAGTTCAGGAGACATATAAAAGCTGTCGGTTGTTACTGAATAGCCCTGGTTTAGCAATGGCTCAATGAATGCAAGAACGGAAGATGTTGCCATTCCATAGTTGCTGTATTTTGGATTGAATGTTGTTCCTTTTCCAGTGTATATGACTGAATTCGAAATGTAGCCAGTTGACGATTTGCATAGCATGTAGAATTTTATGCCAAATTGTGCTCTCATTGATGCAATGTATTGTACCCAGCTGAGCCTTCACTTGTTGGCCATTAGACTTTCATCTATGCTGATATCTCTGGCACATAGCTCCTGTAGCACCTGATGTTTAGGCAGGGTTGCTCCTAAATGTACCTGCCAGTTGTATTTGCCTTGGCAAATTATTAGGGATCAATTGAGTTCACCCTAAGTCTGGAATTGCTGCACTTCTCTCTTCTGCCGCTAGGTGGCCGGTACCTGGTGATAGATAAGACAAGGGTGATGCAAGGACAGATTAGGAGTATATGGGATATCTCAGCCAATGGGCAGGGATTTTCTTGAATCCCCTTGCCTTCTGAGAGAACCTACATATTTGGGTGAGGTCAGGTGATTGGTGTTCTGTGCCACCCAGGTGGCTGTCTGGGTGGACGTGTGTTGTGCTGCCTTGCCTGCTAGGCCGGAGTTTGGGCCTTACCCTGGGCACATCTGACTGCTAGGCTGTCTGAGGGCCTATCCAAAAGCAAGAGAGCAGCGTAGGGGTTGGGATTGCGGCCAGGGACCCAGCCAGTGGGATGACGCTTGAGTATCTGGAGTGCTTAGCCAGGGACCCAGCAGGGAAGCGGGGGTGACACTTGAGGAAGATACTAAAGTAAGACGATTACTAGAGCTCATGGGATTCAGTGGCAGTGAATCAGCAAGTCTAGTGAGAGAGACTGAGAGCTCAGTGGGCTTTGTTAAGGAGTTTGTTACAATTTGTGTTAGGAACTGTTCTAAGACTGTTGCCATAGGAGACAGCGCTCCTACACATGCAGATGTGGTGTCTTGCTGGATGCCTTTTCCTGCATGGCTGTCTACCTGTAGAAGTCTCAGAGTCTGCCAATTGACATTGCAAGTACCTAAGGGTGTCTTGGCCCTAAACCCTCTCTCCCACCATTCTGTTTAAGAGGAAATAAATCTCTTTGCATTCAAGAAGTGTCTGGCACCCATAAATCTACCTTACATTACACCCACTATGCCTTGCAACCCACTCTATACAGAAGGATGTCAGCTGTCCCTGGCTCTGGAGATACTCATTAGACTAAAGGAGGCCTGGGACCTTGCTACACTCCGTTGGAAATTCTTTAGAATCATTTGAGATACTTCCCAAGTTTTCTTTAGTTTTGGTGCAGTATTTTCATCAAATTCTTCATTATTTTTGAAGTGTAAAAATGTCATGATCAGGGAAAATCTGTACTCTGACATGACCAAAGAATGGAGTGGCAAGTATATTATTAGTTGTCCAATACCACTTCCTGAAGTATTATTAGGCCCAGGAATTTCCAAATGTCATCTTTGGTCACTGGTTCACACTTTCTGCTTCTTGGAAACTTTCCAATGCGTAGTAGCTAATTGTTGCTCTTTGTACCGGTCTGTCTCAGTAACAATTTTTTTAATAACCTCATCGGTCGGAAATAATTGTAAGTATGCCAAGGGGTTGTCGTGTTCAACGTCTACTTTCATACCAGATGCTCCAGTAAATGGGAATCTTGGGGGAGCTGCCTGATCCGTACTGCAGTCAATAGAGCACCAAGTTCGCACGTCACTGAGCTCAGTCGCAGAATCGTCGCTGTCAACACTTTCAGTGTCTGATGATGAATTTTCCCACTAACCACTATCGCTCTATTCTGCAAGTGATTCTAATTCACTATCGCTGTTTTCTAGCTGGTCTAAAACTGCTTTTGACCTAAAGGAACGCTTTTTGGATGCCATGGACGTTCTCAAGTTTCCAGTTTCAAAGTGCAGGCAGGGCACTGGACAAAGCACTAGGGACAGAACTGAAGTGAAATGGTTTGATACAGTAATGTAATCCTAACAGATTACAATGTATTGTGTGTATGTCATGTTTTGAACTTTTTTAATTTCCCGTCCGGTTCCGCCCCCCTGCATCACGGCGCTCGCAGGGAAGGGAACCTGAAAGACGGATGCCGGCATTGACCGGAGGACACAGCGGGAGGACATCAGGGGATCATAGGGACAAGGTAAGTAACACTACAGGGATACTACAGTGTAACCCCGAGTGTGGCTCCGGGGTTACTGCTTTTGGTACTGAAAATTAACCCCGAGCCACATTCGGGATTACCGCAAGGGAATTAAAGAACGATAATTACATGGAGCAACCACCAGGGTTTGAACAAGGAGACAACCTCATGTGTAAACTTCAGAACTGCATCTACAGTCTCAAGCAATCTGCAAGGATGTGGAATAAGAAAGCAAACAAAATACTTGCCAGAGAGGGATTCTCAAGACGTAAAGCAGACCCCTGTCTCTACTCCAGGAATCAAGGAGACAGATGGATATACATCCTTATCTATGTTGATGGCATTATAACCTATTTTGAACAAGAAGAGGATTACAATCAGATAGTTCAGAAGCTGAAAGAAAATATTGAAATCAAAGAGCTAGGGAACATTAGCTACTATCCAAAGAGAGAGGAAGAAGATGGAAGTTATCTTCTCAACCAATCTCATAAAATATCTGAAATCTTTGAACATTTCCATATGCATGATGCAAAAAAAGTGAAGACTCCTATGAAACCAGGCATTGCTAAAGAGCAATGAAGCAGAAAGCTTGCTACCCAACAATGACAAGTATCGCAGAGCAATCGGTAAGCTGCTATACGTTGCCACTGTGACAAGACCAGATATAGCCGCAGCAGTGGGCATACTATGCAGGTAAGATTCAGCTCCCTTTCAGCATGACTGGAACGCAATAAAAAGAGTGATGCAGTACCTCAAAGGAACAATTCAGATGACGTTACGGTTACCAGCAACATCACATCCAAAACTGGTTGAATATGTGGATGCTGATTGGGCCGGGGACCACACAGACCGCAAACACACAAGTGGATTTATCTTCCAGTATGGGGAAGGAACCATAAGTTGGTCTATCCAAAAAGCAAGCAACTGTTGCTCTATCTTCAACTGAAGCAGACTACATTGCAGCAGCATACGCATGTCAAGAAGCGATATGGATTTGTCAACTTTTTGAGGACATTGGGATAGACATGTCAAAACCAATTCCCATTTTTTTAACCACTTGCCGACCGCCTAACGTATATATACGTCGGCAGAATGGCACGGGCAGGCAGAATCACGTACCTGTACGTGATCTGCCTCCCGCGGGCGGGGGGTCCGATCGGACCCCCCCCCGGTGCCATCGGCGGTCGGCATCTGACTGGGAGCGTCGGGAGGCGAGGGGGAGACCATCCGATCGTGGCCCCCCCCTCGCGATCGCTCCCAGCCAATGGGAATCCTCCTCTGCCTGTGTATAGTTTCACACAGGCAGAGGATGTGATGTCATCTCTCCTCGGTCTGGCAGTTTCCGTCCAGCGCCGAGGAGAGAAGACATGTAAGTCCACACAACACAAACACACACAGTAGAACATGCCAGGCATACTTTACACCCCCGATCCCCCCCCAATCACCCCCCCCCCCGTCACAAACTGACATTAGCAGTATTTTTTTTTTTTTTTTTTTTTCTGATTACTGCATAGTGTCAGTTTGTGACAGTTACAGTGTTAGGGCAGTGAGTATTACCCCCCTTTAGGTCTAGGATACCCCCCTAACCCCCCCTAATAAAGTTTTAACCCCTTGATCACCCCCTGTCACCAGTGTCACTAAGCGATCATTTTTCTGATCGCTGTATTAGTGTCGCTGGTGACGATAGTTAGAGACGTAAATATTTAGGTTCGCCGTCAGCGTTTTATAGCGACAGGGACCCCCATATACTATCTAATAAAGGTTTTAACCCCTTGATTGCCCCCTAGTTAACCCTTTCACCACTGATCACCGTATAACTGTTACGAGTGACGCTGGTTAGTTTGTTTATTTTTTATAGTGTCAGGGCACCCGCCGTTTATTACCGAATAAAGGTTTAGTCCCCTGATCGCCCGGCGGTGATATGCGTCGCCCCAGGCAGCGTCAGATTAGCGCCAGTACCGCTAACACCCACGCACGCAGCATACGCCTCCCTTAGTGGTATAGTATCTGTACGGATCAATATCTGATCCAATCAGATCTATACTAGCGTCCCCAGCAGTTTAGGGTTCCCGAAAATGCAGTGTTAGCGGGATCAGCCCAGATACCTGCTAGCACCAGCGTTTTGCCCCTCTGCCCGGCCCACCCAAGTGCAGTATCGATCGATCACTGTCACTTACAAAACACTAAACGCATAACTGCAGCGTTCGCACAGTCAGGCCTGATCCCTGCGATCGCTAACAGTTTTTTTGGTAGCGTTTTGGTGAACTGGCAAGCACCAGCCCCAGGCAGCGTCAGATTAGCGCCAGTACCGCTAACACCCACGCACGCACCGTACACCTCCCTTAGTGGTATAGTATCTGATCGGATCAATATCTGATCTGATCAGATCTATACTAGCGTCCCCAGCAGTTTAGGGTTCCCACAAACGCAGTGTTAGCGGGATCAGCCCAGATACCTGCTAGCACCTGCGTTTTGCCCCTCCGCCCGGCCCAGCCCAGCCCACCCAAGTGCAGTATCGATCGATCACTGACACTTACAAAACACTAAACACATAACTGCAGCGTTCGCAGAGTCAGGCCTGATCCCTGCGATCGCTAACAGTTTTTCTGGTAGCGTTTTGGTGAACTGGCAAGCACCAGCCCCAGGCAGCGTCAGGTTAGCGCCAGTACCGCTAACACCCACGCACGCAGCATACGCCTCCCTTAGTGGTATAGTATCTGATCGGATCAATATCTGATCCGATCAGATCTATACTAGCGTCCCCAGCAGTTTAGGGTTCCCACAAACGCAGTGTTAGCGGGATCAGCCCAGATACCTGCTAGCACCTGCGTTTTGCCCCTCCGCCCGGCCCAGCCCAGCCCACCCAAGTGCAGTATCGATCGATCACTGTCACTTACAAAACACTAAACGCATAACTGCAGCGTTCGCAGAGTCAGGCCTGATCCTTGCGATCGCTAACAGTTTTTTGGGTAGCGTTTTGGTGAACTGGCAAGCACCAGCGGCCTAGTACACCCCGGTCGTAGTCAAACCAGCACTGCAGTAACACTTGGTGACGTGGCGAGTCCCATAAGTGCAGTTCAAGCTGGTGAGGTGGCAAGCACAAGTAGTGTCCCGCTGCCACCAAGAAGACGAACACAGGCCCGTCGTGCCCATAATGCCCTTCCTGCTGCATTCGCCAATCCTAATTGGGAACCCACCACTTCTGCGGCGCCCGTACTTCCCCCATTCACATCCCCAACCAAATGCAGTCGGCTGCATGAGAGGCATTTTCTTTATGTCCTCCCGAGTACCCCTACCCAACGAACCCCCCCAAAAAAGATGTCGTGTCTGCAGCAAGCGCGGATATAGACGTGACACCCGCTATTATTGTCCCTCCTGTCCTGACAATCCTGGTCTTTGCATTGGTGAATATTTTGAACGCTACCATGCACTAGTTGAGTATTAGCGTAGGGTACAGCATTCCACAGACTAGGCACACTTTCACAGGGTCTCCCAAGATGCCATCGCATTTTGAGAGACCCGAACCTGGAACCGGTTACAGTTATAAAAGTTAGTTACAAAAAAAAGTGTAAAAAAAAAAAAAAACACATACAAAAATATAAAATAAAAAAAAAAATAGTTGTCGTTTTATTGTTCTTTCTCTCTCTATTTTCTCTCTCTATTGTTCTGTTCTTTTTTACTGTATTCTATTCTGCAATGTTTTATTGTTATTATGTTTTATCATGTTTGCTTTTCAGGTATGCAATTTTTTATACCTTACCGTTTACTGTGCTTTATTGTTAACCATTTTTTTGTCTTCAGGTACGCCATTCACGACTTTGAGTGGTTATACCAGAATGATGCCTGCAGGTTTAGGTATCATCTTGGTATCATTCTTTTCAGCCAGCGGTCGGCTTTCATGTAAAAGCAATCCTAGCGGCTAATTAGCCTCTAGACTGCTTTTACAAGCAGTGGGAGGGAATGCCCCTCCCCCCCCAACGTCTTCCGTGTTTTTCTCTGGCTCTCCTGTCTCAACAGGGAACCTGAAAATGCAGCCAATGATTCAGCCAGCTGACCATAGAGCTGATCAGAGACCAGAGTGGCTCCAAACATCTCTATGGCCTAAGAAACCGGAAGCTACGAGCATTTTATGACTTAGATTTCGCCGGATGTAAACAGCGCCATTGGGAAATTGGGAAAGCATTTTATCACACCGATCTTGGTGTGGTCAGATGCTTTGAGGGCAGAGGAGAAATCTAGGGTCTAATAGACCCCAATTTTTGCAAAAAAGAGTACCTGTCACTACCTATTGCTATGATAGGGGATATTTACATTCCCTGAGATAACAATAAAAATGATTAAAAAAAAAAAAAAAATGAAAGGAACAGTTTAAAAATAAGATAAAAAAATAATAATAATAAAGAAAAAAAAAAAAAAAAAAAAAAAAGCACCCCTGTCCCCCCTGCTCTCGCGCTAAGGCGAACGCAAGCGTCGGTCTGGCGTCAAATGTAAACAGCAATTGCACCATGCATGTGAGGTATCACCGCGAAGGTCAGATCGAGGGCAGTAAGTTTAGCAGTAGACCTCCTCTGTAAATCTAAAGTGGTAACCTGTAAAGGCTTTTAAAGGCTTTTAAAAATGTATTTAGTTTGTCGCCACTGCACGTTTGTGCGCAATTTTAAAGCATGTCATGTTTGGTATCCATGTACTCGGCCTAAGATCATCTTTTTTATTTCATCAAACATTTGGGCAATATAGTGTGTTTTAGTGCATTAAAATGTAAAAAAGTGTGTTTTTTCCCCAAAAAATGCGTTTGAAAAATCGCTGCGCAAATACTGTGTGAAAAAAAAAAAATGAAACACCCACCATTTTAATCTGTAGGGCATTTGCTTTAAAAAAAATATATAATGTTTGGGGGTTCAAAGTAATTTTCTTGCAAAAAAAAATTATTTTTTTATGTAAACAATAAGTGTCAGAAAGGGCTTTGTCTTCAAGTGGTTAGAAGTGTGGGTGATGTGTGACATAAGCTTCTAGATGTTGTGCATAAAATGCCAGGACAGTTCAAAACCCCCCCAAATTACCCCATTTTGGAAAGTAGACACCCCAAGCTATTTGCTGAGAGTCATGTTGAGTCCATGGAATAATTTATATTGTGACACAAGTTGCGGGAAAGAGACAATTTTTTATTTTTTTTATTTTTTTTTTGCGCAAAGTTGTCACTAAATGATATATTGCTCAAACATGCCATGGGAATATGTGAAATTACACCCCAAAATACATTCTGCTGCTTCTCCTGAGTACGGGGATACCACATGTGTGGGACTTTTTGGGAGCCTAGCCGCGTACGGGACCCCGAAAACCAAGCACCGCCTTCAGGCTTTCTAAGGCCGTAAATTTTTGATTTCACTCTTCACTGCCTATCACAGTTTCGGAGGCCATGGAATGCCCAGGTGGCAAAAAAAAACCCCAAATGACCCCATTTTGGAAAGTAGACACCCCAAGCTATTTGATGAGAGGTATAGTGAGTATTTTGCAGACCTCACTTTTTGTCACAAAGTTTTGAAAATTGAAAAAAGAAAAAAAAAATTTTTTTTCTCGTCTTTCTTTATTTTCAAAAACAAATGAGAGCTGCAAAATACTCACCATGCCTCTCAGCAAATAGCTTGGGGTGTCTACTTTCCAAAATGGGGTCATTTGGGGGGGGGTTTGTGCCACCTGGGCATTCCATGGCCTCCGAAACTGTGATAGGCAGTGAGGAGTAAAATCAAAAATGTACGCCCTTAGAAATCCTGAAGGCAGTGATTGGTTTTCGGGGTCCCGTAAGCGGCTAGGCTCCCAAAAAGTCCCACACATGTGGTATCCCCATACTCAGGAGAAGCAGCTAAATGTATTTTGGGGTGCAATTCCACATATGCCCATGGCCTGTGTGAGCAATATATCATTTAGTGACAACTTTGTGCAAAAAAAAAAAAAAAAAAAAAAAAATTTGTCACTTTCCCGCAACTTGTGTCAAAATATAAAACATTCCATGGACTCAACATGCCTCAAAGCAAATAGCTTGGGGTGTCTACTTTCCAAAATGGGGTCATTTGGGGGGGGTTTGTGCCATCTGGGCATTTTATGGCCTTCAAAACTGTGATAGGTAGTGAGGAGTAAAATCAAAAATGTACGCCCTTAGAAATCCTGAAGGCAGTGATTGGTTTTCGGGGCCCCGTACGCGGCTAGGCTCCCAAAAAGTCTCACACATGTGGTATCCCCATACTCAGGAGAAGCAGCTAAATGTATTTTGGGGTGCAATTCCACATATGCCCATGGCCTGTGTGAGCAATATATCATTTAGTGACAACTTTTTGTAATTTTTTTTTTTTTTTTGTCATTGTTCAATCACTTGGGACAAAAAAAATGAATATTCAATGGGCTCAACATGCCTCTCAGCAAATTCCTTGGGGTGTCTACTTTCCAAAATGGGGTCATTTGTGGGGGTTTTGTACTGCCCTGCCATTTTAGCACCTCAAGAAACGACATAGGCAGTCATAAATTAAAGGCTGTGTAAATTCCAGAAAATGTACCCTAGTTTGTAGACGCTATAACTTTTGCGCAAACCAATAAATATACACTTATTGACATTTTTTTTACCAAAGACATGTGGCCGAATACATTTTGGCCTAAATGTATGACTAAAATTGAGTTTATTGGATTTTTTTTAGAACAAAAAGTAGAAAATATCATTTTTTTTCAAAATTTTCGGTCTTTTTCCGTGTATAGCGCAAAAAATAAAAACGGCAGAGGTGATCAAATACTATCAAAAGAAAGCTCTATTTGTGGGAAGAAAAGGACACAAATTTCGTTTGGGTACAGCATTGCATGACCGCGCAATTAGCAGTTAAAGCGACGCAGTGCCGAATTGTAAAAAGTGCTCTGGTCAGGAAGGGGGTAAAACCTTCCGGGGCTGAAGTGGTTAAGACAAACAGGGATGTATAAAGCTTACGCAATCAGAAAGGGTCAATCCTAGGACCAAACACATCGATGTCAAGTATCACCTAATGAGGGACAATCAAGAGCAAGGTGTTATTGACATTCATTACTGCCCATCAGCGGATATGACTGCTGATGCACTTACCAAGCCTTTGTTGAAGGAAAATCATAATTATTTCCAGAAGAAGCTGAATGTATTTTGACAAAGCACATGCTGTTGAGAAGGGGTGTTGAAAGGACAACAGCGTGTAATGTAAAGTACTGTGAACTAAATACTGTATGCATTATACCTATCTATGCAGCAGGTGGCGCTGTGGTATTATAGTGTATAGTTCTTATATTCTATGCTATAACAGGATGTTCTGTCCTATGTTCACTGTGTACTTATATGCTTCTTGTTACCTGTCCCATACTGTAAGACATGTTCTGATATTCCTCAATGAAAGTAAAGTATTCTCTGCATACAACAAGCTTCCAGAGCATGATTCAATAACCTGCTAATACTATTCACACTCAGAAGAAGAGCCAATGGGAATGTTTCAGGAGAAAGACTTTGCTGTGCCCAACATGGCTGCACAGTGAATATTGCTTGAATGGTTAGGACAATTTAACTTGTCTTTTAGGCATTCTCTTTTAAGCTCAGCCATCACTGTGCTTAAACATCACTGCTGTTATGAGCACTAAAAATGATCAATACTATGTTATCCAAAATCAGTGTTGCATTATCAAAGCAGACCTCCTACCAAGGGATATTATCAGAGAAGTAGTTCTATCTAATGTGTAACACTAATACAGTGGGGACGGAAAGTATTCTATTCAGACCCCCTTAAATTTTTCACTCTTTGTTATATTGCAGCCATTTGCTAAAATCAGTTAAGTTCATTTTTTTCCTCATGAATGTACACACAGCACCCCATATTGACAAAAAAACACAGAATTGTTGACATTTTTGCAAATGTATTAAAAAAGAAAAACTGAAATATCACATGGTCCTAAGTATTCAGACCCTTTGCTCAGTATTTAGTAGAAACACCCTTTTGATCTAATACAGCCATGACTCTTTTTGGGAAAGATGCAACAAGTTTTTCACACCTAGATTTGGGGATCCTCTGCCATTCCTCCTTGCAGATCCTCTCCAGTTCTGTCAGGTTGGATGGTAAACGTTGTTGGACAGCCATTTTTAAGTCTCTCCAGAGATGCTCAATTGGGTTTAAGTCAGGGCTCTGGCTGGGCCATTTAAGAACAGTCACAGAATTGTTGTGAAGCCACTCCTTCATTATTTTAGCTGTGTGCTTAAGGTCATTGTCTTGTTGGAAGGTAAATCTTCGGCCCAGTCTGAGGTCCTAAACACTCTGGAGAAGGTTTTCGTCCAGGATATCCCTGTACTTGGCCGCATTCATCTTTCCCTCGATTGCAACCAGTCGTCCTGTCCCTGCAGCTGAAAAACACCCCCACAGCATGATGCTGCCACCACCATGCTTCACTGTTGGGACTGTATTGGACAGGTGATGAGCAGTGCCCGGTTTTCTCCACACATACCATTTAGAATTAAGGCTAAAAAGTTCTATCTTGGTCTCATCAGACTAGAGAATCTTATTTCTCACAATCTTGGAGTCCTTCAGGTGTTTTTTAGCAAACTCTGGTTGTCCCAAACGTCTTCCATTTAAGGATTATGGAGGCCACTGTGTTCTTAGGAACCTTAAATGCAGCAGAATTTTTTTTTGTAACCTTGGCCAGATCTGTGCCTTGCCGCAATTCTGTCTCTGAGCTCTTCAGGCAGTTCCTTTGACCATATGATTTTCATTTGCTCTGACATGCACTGTGAGCTGTAAGGTCTTGTATAGACAGGTGTGTTGCTTTCTTAATCAAGTCCAATCAGTATAATTAAACACAGCTGGACTCAAATGAAGGTGTAGAATCATCTCATGGATGATCAGAAGAAATGCACAGCACCTGAGTTAAAATTATGAGTGTCACAGCAAAGGGTCTGAATACTTAGGACCATGTGATATTTCAGTTTTTCTTTTTTAATAAATCTGCAAAAATGTCAACAATTCTGTGTTTTTCTGTCAATATGGGGTGCTGTGTGTACATTAATGAGGAAAAAAAAGGAACTTAAATGATTTTAGCAAATGGCTGCAATATAACAAAGAGTGAAAAATTTAAGGGGGTCTGAATACTTTCCGTCCCCACTGTATATTGGCCACACTACACATTTACCATAATGCCATATGTCATGCTACAATATATTCAGGTAGTGCGTTACAACATGCCATGTTATTAAATTGCCATTGTTCTATATTGCAACCTAAATGAAACATTACACCTTCTATGGAATTTTAAAATTGCCATTACATTTTGCCACGCTTTGCCAAGAATGCCACAGTAAGGTAATAGCATCAAAATGTATATAATATGATTCATTATTTGCAATTTCCCTCCAATTACATAGTGGCTCTTCCTTTATAACAAAGTCTATCTCTGAGCATTCCGAAGCAAAGCAAGTATGGATTTCACTTACAAAGATTTCATATAAATCAAGCTTGTTTCATCTCAGTACCATTTCTTAAATCATCTCTCATGTCTATTAGTACTTAGTGTCTGTGTCATGCATTCTCAAATTACTGATGCTATTTTTGTGGGGAGAATTACTTCTACCAAAATTGTATTGTGTTTCCATTGCATCTGCTATTGCTCTCAGAACTCACAACTGTTTTTCTCATGCTACATCAAGGTACACTATATTACCAAAAGTATTGGGACTGTAGGGTTTAATATTGAGTTGCCCACCCTTTGCAGCTATAACAGTTTAAACTCTTTTGGGAAGCCTGTCCACAAGGTTTAGGAGTGTGTTTATGGTAATGTTTAACCATTTTTCCAGAAGCACATTTTTGAGGTAAGGCACTGATGTTGGACAAGAAGGCCTGGCTTGCAGTCTCCACTCTAATTCATCCCAAAGGTGTTCTATCGGGTTGAGTTCAGTCAACTTCCTCCACCTCAAACTCGCTCATCCATGTCTTTATGGACCTTGCTTTGTGCACTGGTGCACAATCACGTTGGAACAGGAAGGGGCCATCCCCAAACTGTTCCCACAAAGTTGGGAGCATGAATTTGTCCAAAATGTCTTGGAATGCTGACGCCTTAAGAGTTCCCTTCACTGAAACTAAGGGGCCAAGCCCAACCCCTGAAAGACAACCCCACACCATAATAACCTCTTCACCAAATTATTTGGACCAGTGCACAAAGCTAGGCCCATAAATGCATGGATGAGCGGGTTTGGGGTGGAGGAATTTGCCTAGCCTGAACAGAATCCTGACCTCATTCCCTTAGACACACTTCTAAACCTTGTGGACAGCCTTCCCAGAAGAGTTGAAGCTGTTATAGCTGCAAAGGGTGGGCCAATGCAATATAACGCAATATTGAACCCTATGGACTAAGACTGGGATGCCATTACCGCTTGCTCACCGGCTCACGCCGATATATGTCGGCAGAAGGGCACATACAGGCAGATTAACGTACCTGTAAAAAGGTGTTTTCAGGGGCCCAAAAGTACACCACTCAGCGCCAGGGACACAAGCAGTTCTGAAACAGTAATATATCAAAGAAAAAATAAAGATAACACCAATTTGCTGTCACAAAGAAGTGCAAACTCAAAATAATAATATAAAAGCAGCCGTTTAAAAATATAGATAAATCATCATAAATAGTGGCATACCATAATCAGCAAACAAGACTATAATAACACACTAAAAACAGCGCTAATGTTGAGTTAAAACAGATATATGTGGCCAACTACACAAACAAAAGTCCTTTGAGAGAGATGGGCAGTTGAAAAAGTGGTTCAGAAAGTGTTCATAGGTGATCAGAGTATAGAAATTCAGTGTGCACCTTCCACCGATCAATCCAATTCCACCATGTGAGAACACGCTCCCCTCAGGGGGTTAAACTCACCAGAGCCTAATAATAAGCTTCCAAGGAAAGAGAAATCCAAGCCACAAGCCACTGTCAGCACCCCTCCGGAGGAATCCAAGACGATCAGGACTCAAAAATCACCAAACAACAGAAGAAAAGCGCACATAGCGTAATCCTGAGATAAACCTTATTTATATAGAACTCTACAGCAAACTTGTATATTGTCGCCACAATCTTGTCCGCTACATGTCACAGCACTAAACAACTCCCTTGTTCTCAGACTTGTGCCAGGAACTATTTCCACAGAGGAAAATGCAGATGGTACTCCTCTTGGCAGTAACAGCCACACTTTTGTAGATACAGTTAGGAAGACCCAAACTCCCACACAGAAATTCCTATGGCAAGTTGGGTGCCTGCTTCGGATGTACAGATCTGTTGATGTATGGTGTCCTGAGGTCTTACTTCTTGCTGTATTGACACACTAGCTTAGGAAATGATATTAATGTTGATCCTGGTCTTGACAGAGTGATGGGTTTGGGTGTTGCAGTAATAGGTTTCCTGATGGTGTTTATTGTTGGGGAAATGGATATCAGTCTCTGGGTTCCACCTTGCGCAGTCAGTCAGTAATGTATCCAAAGATGTTTGCAGACAAACCGTTCATTTCTCCATAGAAATACCGGAGAGGGAGAGCGGAATCTAACGTACCTGTAGGTTGCCCTTTAAGAAGCGGTTTGCGGGCACGCGCGCGCCACCGTGACCTCCGTGAGTGTAATCGCGGGTCCCACAGGCGCGATGTCCGCGGGGATACCTGCGATCGTCTCACGGAGAGGAAGAATGGGAAAATGCTGATGTAAACAAGCATTTCCCCATTCTGCCTAGTGACAGGACACTGATCACAGCTCTCTGTAATCGGGAGCGGTGATCAATGTTGTGTCACATATAGCCCCCCCCACAGTTAGAATCACTCCCTAGGACACACTTAACCCCTACAGCGCCCCCTAGTGGTTAACCCCTTCACTGCCAGTCACATTTACACAGTAATCAATGCATTTTTAATCGTACTGTTCGCTGTATAAATGTGAATGGTCCCAAAATAGCGCCAAAAATGTCCGATCTGTCCGCCATAATGGCGCAGTCACAATAAAAATCATTAATCACCACCATTACTAGTAAAAAAAAATTATTAATAAAAATGCCATAAAACTATCTCCTATTTTGTAGACACTATAACTTTTGCGCAAACCAATCAATAAACGCTTATTGCGATTTTTTTTACCAAAAATATGTAGAAGAATACGTATCGGCCTAAACTGAGGAGAAAATTTTTTTTTTATATATTTTTTGGGGATATTTATTATAGCAAAAAGTAAAAAATTATTTGTTGCTATTTTTTTGTTTATAATGCAAAAAAAACCGCGGAGGTGATCACATACCACCAAAAGAAAACTCTATTTGTGGGAAAAAAAGGATGTCAATTGTTTGGGAGCCACGTCGCACGACCACGCAATTGTCAGTTAAAGCGACGCAGTACTGAATCTCAAAAAACTATCTGGTCTTTTGCCAGCCAAATGGTCCGGGGCTTAAGTGGGTAAAGTTCATGTGCGTGTAAAGGTGGGCATCCCAATACTTTTGGTAATATAGTGTATGTGAGTCCTCATATACAGTTTTCTGTAATACAAATAAACAATTAGAACCCCCATGTGTATTTTTTATACTCTACTGTAGGGTTGCTTGATAGAACATAACACTGTTTATAGGAGGGTAGTTAGTTTCCTTGTATGTGTATTCTGCTCTCCAAATGTCACTTGCTGCTTTCAGCATACAGTGCATACCTCAGTTTTAACCGCTTCAGATCCGGGCCATTGCCAAATGACGGCAACAGCGCGGATCCAAATTGCCGGGACTACGTCTATTGACGTCGTCCCGTGCACGAGCGGCCTGCGCGCCCCCTGCAGGGCGCGCGCGGCGCGCTCGGTGATCAGCGAGTCTATGAGACTCGCCTGATCACAGATCAGAGTAAGGGGTTGGTCCCGACCCCTTACCACATGATCAGCTGTCAGCCAATGACAGCTGATCATGTGATGTAAACAGAGCCGGTAATCGGCTATTTTTCCTCCTCGCGCTGACAGCGTGAGGAGGAAAAAAAAAACCCGATCACCGGCGGCCGTGATCGGGACATCAGTCCCGATCACGGCGATCTTATAGCACAAAGCAATAGGCAGCGGTGCTGCCTACCAGTGCCCACCAGAGTCACCCATCAGTGCCCACAGTGCCATCAATCAGCGCCACCCATCAGTGCCCACAGTGCCACCCATCAGTGCCCACAGTGCCATCCATCAGTGCCCACAGTGCCACCCATCAGTGCCACCCATCAGTGCCACCCATCAGCACCCACATCAGTGCCACCCATCAGCACCCACATCAGTGCAACCTATCAGTGCCCATCAGTGTCACCTACCAGTGCCCATAAGTGCCCATCAGTGCCGCCCATCACTGCCCATCAGTGCCACCCATCAGTGCCCCCCATCAGTGCCGCCCATCAGTGCCCCCCATCCGTGCCACCTATCCGTGCCACCTATCCATGCCACCTATCCGTGCCACCCATCCATGCCACCCATTCGTGCCACCCATCCGTGCCGCCCATCCGTGCCGCCCATCCGTGGCCATCAGTGCCGCCTTATCTGTGCCCATCAGTACCGCCTTATCTGTCCCCATCAGTGCCGCCTTAACTGTGCCTATCAGTGCCGCCTTAACTGTGCCTATCAGTGCCGCCTTATCTGTGCCTATCCGTGCCCATCAGTGCAGCCTATCAGTGCCCACCAGTGCCGCCTCATCAGTGCATATCAATGAAGGAGAAAAATTACTTGTTTGCAAAATTTTATAACAAACTATTAAACATGATTTTTATTTTTTTCAAAATTTTCCATCTTTTTTTGTTTGTTTAGCAAAAAATAAAAACCCCAGCTGTGATTAAATACCACCAAAAGAAAGCTCTATTTGTGGGAAAAAAATGATAACAATTTCATTTGGGTACAGTGTTGTATGACCGCGCAATTGTCATTCAAAGTGCGACAGTGCTGAAAGCTCAAAATTGGTCTGGGCAGGAGGGGGGTTTAAGTGCCCAGTAAGCAAGTGGTTAATTTTGTTCTTCAATAAACATTTTTGCCATATACATCAGGAGATCAAAACATTTTCAAAACACAAAACAATTCTTTACAAACTTAAGCGGGCCATAAATGACCTGTCAGAATACACTGATTAGGGGGAAATGTGGCAGTCGAGCTCCATGATGGCCGCTTGATCCAGGAGCTCCGCCAGGCCACCGGGGAAATCCAGCAACATCAGAGCCTCCTTGCTACACATTCGCTTTAGGCCAACACCATCCAACCCAGGAACACCGCCACCATGCCAGGGAGAAAGAGCCGTCGCCACAGCCGAAGAAAGTTCTCAGGCTTCATCCCCTCAGTCTCCCTTGGGCTCCAGCAAAATGGCGCATTCCAGCAGAATGCCATGCTTGGCCTCTCCCTGCAGTAAGGACTGGAACCCTAATATGGAGGTCAGTGGGCCTCAGGCCTCCCAGATCATGGGCATTCATGCAGCCCCTGACCTCATTGAGAGCTTCCCATCCTCAGTCCAACCCAAATTCGATACCATGTTAAAAGATATGCTCATATCATTAAGATCTTCTTTACATAATGATATTGTTGCAACAATGAGGGAGAGAGTAGACTATGTGGAAAACGCAATGGGAGAATACTCCATATCATTTAACACCTTAGTAGATTCTCACAATGCTCATAGCAATGACCATATGTGGCTCAAAGATAAAATAGCAGACCTAGAGGCACGGTCCAGGCAGAACAATCTAAAAATTAGGGGCATCACAGAAACCGTGCTTGCATCTCAGCTCCTGCAGTATGTTCATGAATTATTCTCTGATTTAGTGCCCTCACTGTCAACACTAGAGCTCACCGTAGACAGGGTACACAGGGTACCAAAATCCTCTTTTCTAGCAGAGGAAGTTCCTAGAGATGTTCTTATAAGACTTCACTTCTATCGCACTAAAGAACTCCTTCTAGATGTATTTCGGAAGTCTACACAATGCCCAGAGCAATATGCTTCATTACAATCTATCCAGACACACACTGCTGCGTAGACGGAATTTAGCCACAATCACCAAGTCTCTGCGCAACCTTCAAATTCCACATAAGTGGAAATATTCAGTCACTCTCTCCATCACTCACAATGAGGTCACCACTGCAGTGTCCTCCATAGATGAAGGCCTGAATGCCCTCTGCCAATGGGGCATCATCACAGATGTCTCCCCTGGACCTTACCAGTATGACACTCCATTGACCACCTATTCCGACTGGCAAGTCCTCCTGACCCACAAGCGTTCATCGCAGAAAGTCACCTAAAGTTGGCTCCTGAACTCTTAACCTCAATGCAGCATCAACATATTCCCCGGTCATGGATTGACGATGACCACCTCTCCGTTTCTCCCCCAATATATCCAGCAGCATATACTGCCCTTGAATCCCCTTGTGGATCCCCTTTTTATGTTTACACAGTTATTGTTCTTATTGTTATTTGTTTTACCTTGTTGTTTTTTCTGCTCTCCTGGTACACCAAGATGCTAGAGATGACCTTCGATCCTTGCATTCAGAAATCTTCGCTTCCTCAGTGGTCCATCCAAAGCACCACACGAAGTATACCTCTTCATTAAGGATGTCTGCCTGAGATGACATACTCATCAACCCTCCACTGGTGTACTACTTCCCTCCTTTCGCAGTCAGTGCCTAAAACCCACATCACACCCTTCCTCCACTTCACCAACATGACAAGCAAATGCTTATCTCAACGCTAAAGGCTTAACCATCTGGAAAATTGATTTTCTCTCTGGAAAG